>NC_041393.1:431957269-431984797 GCF_002162155.2 Triticum dicoccoides | reverse complement strand
TGGGGAACCGGGACCGACGCGCTGTTGTCCACCAGTTCCTCGAGGGAGGCCGGCCGACCATGGAGGCCCGACACCAACCGACGCATGGACGGACGGATGGATGGATGGCCGGGGTGAAACCCTAGCCACACACGGACCCATCCCCATCCCCATCCCCATGGAGCTCTTCTTTGTTCCTCGGCGGGGACCCGAGCTTGCTGATGTGGTGGCCCTCAACTCCGGCGAAGCCAAAGGTACGTACGCCCCCCCCCCTTCCCCTCGTCTTTTCTTCTTCTTCTTCTTCTGGATTTGCCCATCTGATTTGCGCAGTTGGTTTGTGCAGTCCATCACCATCACCATGGAACAAGTCAAGGAGGAGGCCATCGCCATGGAAGGAAGGTCATGGTAAGAGGGGTGTGTGTGTGTGTGTGTGTGTGTGTGTGTGTGTGTGTTCCAGCCATGGTCAGGTGCAGATTTCGTGCTACTATATTTACAGAGTAGTTAAGGATGTTTAGGTTGATGGTCAGATTATCCCCTTTCAAATTTCATATATTAATCAATGGAGCACTAGCAGTCAACCTTGGAGATGGGCGTGCAAGTGTCTGACCTCCAACCCTGAATGTGTTCTTTCCATATTTCTACAGCCACTAGTACCAAACTACCATTACAAACATGTCATATATATGAGTTGCTTATGTTCAATAAATTTCATGAATGTATGAGTGTTTGTCCATCAAAATCAGGAGGTGTAGTATATATCTACCAGGGATAGTAATCATTGTTGCTTACAGGGTACCATAGTGTTGCAGTTCATAGTAAATGCATTTCTAGTAGAAGTCATAATATATCAAGGAAGGATAAGAGATCATCTACTTTCAGAAGGTTTTACTTGGTGGGTTGATTAGTGTTTTTCTGTAGAATAGACTCCGGGCTGTGTATAATGGGCATTTTGGGCTGTGTATAATGGCCATTTCTAATTCACGTGTATCATTGATTGTATTATTTTCCTGTTGAGTGACTTTTAACTATAGAAGAGAAATCATCTATTTCTTTGCAGTTTCGTTTGACTTATCCTTTGGTTTCAACTATACATCAGAGTGTACCATTGACTGTATTATGCTGCTGCTGATGTGCTATTTATAGCTACAGTTTGACACTATTAGTTAGGCTTGCTGGACATGTCATGGTACACACCTTTGTCTTTTTTAACATCAACAAATGTTTATCTACTATGAAGTACTATTAATTAGGCTAAAAAGATTTTTGTTTTCTGGCGCCTATGGGTTCTTGGCCTTTGTTTATCTGTTATGATGTGTGCTGTGCAAATATACATAATCCACACTAACATACTGCTGCTATTTTCAGGTACGCCATCACAAAAGCCTTCTGTGTTGCTTTTGTCATGACATTCTTCTTGGTATTTGCCGTTGTGCTAGTCGGAGGTGCTGCTGCTACATTTGGCGGAGCTACCGCTGCCGCCCCAAAGGGCAACCTTCATCAGACACTACCTCATAACAGTGCCTCAAAGTTCTGTGCCCCATCTCCCCTCTTTCTAAATTACCGAACAAACTATGCCAAACAAAACTCATATGCTTATGCTGCGCTTACTTTTAATCTTGTGAACATGCTAATTTAGAGGATGTACTGTAGTTCCACTCATTTATTCTGTGTCATGAGCTTACTTTTGTACTGTAGCCACCTTCTTGTTTACTTTTCTGAATCCTGTCTTGTGTACTAATCATGAGTTACTAGCATTTGGCTTCTCTGTGCTAATTAAACCTGATAAGTATGTATACTTCTTTGAGATACAAATTCCACATTGCATGTTTATGTGCTAATTAAACCTGATAAGTATGTATACTTCTTTGAGATACAAATTCCACATTGCATGTTTATGAGTTTCAATTTCTACAGATTTTGCCAAATGAATGCGTCAACATGTCTCTCCTTAGGGGTTGTTTTAAACCGCAAATGATCTACTGTATCAATTTTTTGCTGTTCAGAGATTGAAATCCTGGTTCATTTTCAAAGATCGAAATGTTGTTGACCCTGTTCTTCTATGCTTAAATGGTAAAAATGTCGCATTTTGCTTGTTCTAACCATTTTTCTTGATAACTTGTAGATGCTGGCCTTCATTCATGTTTTGTCGTGAGGTCCAGGATGAACAAGTTGGGAGAAGCATTGGAGCTAGTTATGCTGTGATAGTTGTGTTACCTGATGTGAACATTTTTTTATTGTAAACTAGATGTGAACCATATTTTTCTGTAATAATGTGTTACCAGGATGAACCATCCTTGTTGTGTTACCAGGGTGAACAAGTTTGATTGTAATAATGTGCCAAGTTTGGCTCTTTCTGATTGTATTCGTGATGTGTACCATATTTTTCCTGATTAGTCATGCTCTGTTTGAAGCATTTTGTTTTCTCTCTGTTCGGATTTAAATATTGTTATTTATTTACTAGAAAATTGAGATTTGAAGAATATAACACTGACAATTGGGACCCACTTGTTAGAACCTGACAACTGGGTCCCATCTCACTAGTGGGCTCATATTTTGGAAAAAATAAAATAAAAAAGGCCATGGCCTAGAAAATAAAAAGGCCGAATTCTTGGGCCAGGCCCATGTAGCTAATAAAAGCACAGGAAAAAAATATATTGTTGGGCTACGCCCATGTAGAAAACTGAATTGGACCGGGCTGAATCGTGTGCCACATCAGCTTGCCACGCTGGATGCCTACGTGGCCTGGGGAGGTTCCTAGTGACCAAAACGCCACAGTAGGAATATTTTGGTCGTAAACGTCCACGACCTTCTCACAGAGAAGGTCGCTATAGTCAGTTAACGGCCCTCAGCTTTTGACCTTCTGTTTTTGGTCAAAAAAAGGTCGCAAATGAAAAACCATGACCTTTCAGTGACCAATAGTCAAGGTCACAAGTTGACATATTTCTTGTAGTGCACGTCGGGGCCGAAGATACGACTGTCTCCTGTTTTTGACCAATTTAATGGGGTACATCATCTTTGCCCGTATAAGGCTTCAAAAGGTGCCATTTGTAGACTGGCTTGGTAACTGTTGTTGTATGCGAACTCGACAAACGACAAGCTTTCTTCCCAACTGGTGCCATAGGTGAGAACACATGCTCTTAGCATGTCCTCTAGAATTTGGTTCACACGTGCAGTTTGTCCTCCAGTTTGGGGGTGGTATGCTGTACTGAATACTAGTTGAGTTCCCAGAGCTTGTTGTAAATGATCCCAAAATCTAGAGACCAATTGAGTGCCTCTGTCGGATATTATAGTCTTTGGAATTCCATGCAGACAAACTATACGGGAGAGATAAAGTTTGGCAAGCTTCTGAGTGGTGTGGGTTGTCTTTACTGGTTGAAATATGCCACCTTAGTTAATCTATCTGTGATGACCCATATGGCATCATTTCCTTGTCGTGACCGAGGTACTCCGACAATAAAATCCATTCCAATTTCGTCCCTTTTCCACTCAGGTATCTTGTTTGGTTGTAATAGTCCTGCTGGTTTTTGGTGCTCGGCTTTAATGCGCTGACATGAATCACAACATGCAATGAATGTGGCTATATCCCTCTTCATACCGTGCCACCAGAATTTTTCCTGAATGTCCTTGTACATTTTGGTTCCTCCAGGATGGATTGAATATGGAGCGGTGTGGCCTTCTGCTAGAATTTGCTGTTTGAGGTCCTCTATATTTGGTACGCAAAGTCTGTCTCCGTACCATAATATTCCCTTATCGTCTATGATGAATTCTGAGGCCTTGCCCAGACTCACTTTTCTTTTTATGCCTTCGATGCTGGGGTGTCCATGCTGAGCCTTCTTAATCTGTTCCATTAGGGTGGGCTATATTTCCAAATTTGACACATTGCCTTCAGTGACCATCACCAAGTTGAGTTTGGCGAACTCCTGCTGAAATTCAGGTCTCAAGTTCTGTAGACTGTCATTGCCCGAGCTGGGGTTTCGACTAAGAGCATCTGCCACTACATTCGCCTTTCCTGGATGGTAGTGAATGCCAACATCATAATCTTTCACTAATTCCAACCAGCGTCGTTGTCGTAAATTGAGTTCTGGTTGTGTGAAAATATATTTGAGGCTTTTATGGTCCGTATATATTTCACAACAATTTCCAAGCAAAAAGTGCCTCCACTCTTTGAGTGCATGAATGACTGCTGCCAACTCCATGTCATGAGTAGGATAATTTTCTTCATGCTTTCGTTGTTGCCTGGAAGCGTATGCGACTACTTTTCCTTCTTGCATTAATACGCATCTGAGGCCCTTCCGGGATGCATCACAATACACTTCAAAACTTTTGTGTATTTTTGGCACAACCAATATTGGTGCTGTTGTTAATTTCCTTTTGAGTTCTTGGAAACTTTTCTCGCAACATTCAGTCCGTACAAATTTCTTATCCTTATTGAGTAATTGTGTCATTGGTTTTGCTATGGTGGAGAACCCTTCAATAAACCTTCGGTAATATCCTGCCATTCCCACGAAACTTCGTACATCCGTTACGTTGGCTGGTAGTTTCCAGCCAAGTACGGCCTTGACTTTTTCTGGGTCTATGGCAACACCTTCTTGGGTCAATACATGGCCTAGAAAACCAACCTATCTTAACCAAAATTCACATTTGCTGAATTTGGCGTATAATTGATGTTTCCTTAATTCTCCCAGTACAATTCTGAGATGTTCAGCATGTTCTTCTGGTGTCTTAGAGTATACCAGAATATCATCAATGAGCACCACAACAAATTTGTCAATAAATTTTCATAAACACTTTGTTCATGAGGTGGACAAAATATTGGGGGCGTTTGTCAGTCCAAACAGCATTACTGTAAATTCATATAATCCGTATCTGGAGGTGAATGCTGTCTTAGGGATATCTTCTATCCGTACCTTTAGTTGATGTTACCCCGACCTTAAATCAATTTTTGAGAAAACCTTGGCTTGTGCGAGCTGGTCAAATAAATCATTTATCCATGGCATCGGATATTTGTTTTTGATGGTGACCATGTTGAGTGCTCGATAGTCTATACATAATCTCAGTGTCCCATCCTTTTTCTTGGCAAATAATACTAGTGAACCCCAAGGTGAGGAGCTGGCCCGTATAAATCCTTTGTCCAGTAATCCTTTTATTTGCTTCTTTAATTCTACCAACTTGGAGGGTGCCATTCTATAGGGCTTCTTGTAAATGGGCGTGGTTCCAGGTGCTAGTTCAATGATGAACTCTATTTCCCGGTCTAGTGGCATGCCTGGTAGTTCTTCGGGGAATATGTCAGGGAACTCACACACCACTGGAACTTTTCTTAACTCTGAAATGTCCACCTTGTTCAACCTTGGTTTCCGTGATATTGATCTTTCTTGAGCTGCAATTTTTATCATCTTCCCGTGATGATGAGTAAGAATTACAATCCGATTGAAGCAGTCGATAAATCCCCTATTGGTGGTTAACCAGTCCATTCCTAGGATAACATCTAGTCCCTTATTTTCCAATACAATGAGGTTTGCCTGAAACTTTAGTCCCTCAATCTCAATAACCACACCTTGGCAGTAACTCTAAGTGATTTGCTTAATCCCGGGGGACTTGATGGTCATGGATTTTTCCAAGGGAAGCATCGAAAAATGATGTTGCAAAGCAAATTTATTTGAAATGAATGAGTGAGAAGCTCCAGAATCAAACAAAACCGTGGCAGGTATTGTGTTGACAAGGAACGTACTGAGTACGATATCCGGGGCATTCTGTGCTTCCTCCTTGGTCACATGGTTCAAGTGACCCTTCTTGTCATTGTTATTGGGGTTGAAGTTGTTACGCTTGGGTGTTGAATTATTTCCACTGTTGTTCAGCTTGGGGGCCGAGTTTCTTGGCTTTGGGCACTGTTTGGCATAGTGTCCTTCCTCTCCACAAGCGTAGCAAGTAACACTTGGGTGATATGTAAAATCCTTGTCTCTTGCATGAATTTTTTTGGTTGGGCGTGGAACAATGGTTGTGGATTTGTTCGCTCCAATTTTCTGAAAATCAGTCTTGTTCCGATTGTTGCGAGCATGAGTAGTCTTGTCCCTTTTGCGCTTGCGAAAATCCTCCAAGCTGCGGCGCTCATTTTCCAATGTAATAGCTTTGTCCACAAGTGTTTTGAAATCGGAAAGGTGTGTACGACCAGCTGGCATTTAAGTGCTGGTGCCAGACCGTCCGGAAATTTTTCCATCTTTTTATTTTCAGTCATGTGTTCTTCGTTGGCATAACGAGATAATTGAGTAAACTATTGTACTCAGTCACTATCATGCTTCTCTGCTTGAGGTCATCAAACTCCCTTTTCTTGATCCTCATAATGCTTCTGGGAATGTGCTCCCCACGAAAACCTTATTTAAATTCTTCCCAGGTGATGTTATTTTCATTGGGGTGCATGTGTAGGAAATTTTCCCACCATGATGTAGCTGCTCCAGTGAGGCAGTGAGGTGCATAAAGTACCTTCTCATGGTCCGAACATTGTGCAATAATTAACTTCCTTTCAATGTCTCGAAGCCAATCATCGGCCTCAAGAGGTCTATCAGTGTGAGAGAACGTTGGGGGACGTGTCTTTTGTAGTTCAGACAATTTGGAATGCTGCTGATATGGTTCATGGTGATTTCCCATATTGATAACATGGTTCATCATTTCTTGATGCTGCTGCTGGCTTTGCTCATAAAGGCGGCATACTTGCGAAATGCTGCTTCACTGCCTTGCTGACTTGACTGCCCCTGTGTGAAATTGTTACTTCTCTGGGTACTATAATTTTCTTCCGGCGGACTTGACATGGAACGAGTCCAGGGACGAGGCATACTCTGTGGTATTTTTGCAGAACTCATGAGAAAAACCGAGTGGCAAAAATAAATAATATTGCAAAGGCGGAATTTTAAAATTCTAAGATTTTTTTCAAGAAAATACTTGATTGCGCATGGAGAAGGACCGCTCAGTACATATCTTACACGCAAGCCATAATTATACAATACATCACTCAGGATGTGCATACACATTCCTGACATGTTATTTAGGCTAGTGCACTTCTCCGAGTTCCTACATGATGCGAACACAAACTACTTCTCACCAAACCTATATACATATAAACATATCATACAAGTTGGTACATCACATGGCTGCTAGGCGCACTCAGTCAGAGATGGTAAAAACTTCCCTCGGCCTACCGAGGGTAAGACCTAGTGATGCTGGAGACTCAACCTCCTCCTCACTAATAGGCTCTAGGCGTGAAGTACTGGGTTGAGGAGCTGGTGCGGGCGCGGCAGGTGGTGCAACACTAACTGGAGTAGGAGCAATCACTTGGTCAAACTCCTCAGTGGTAGGCAGGAGGCGAGCGGTGGCTAAGATGGCAGGTGTATAGGATGCTGAGGACGAGACGTAAGTCAGTGGTGGTGTTGTATGGAGGAGCTCCCTCCTGTTGGCGGAACAGCCCTGAACTAAGTCCATACGAGCAGCCAAAAGGTCGTCCACGAGGTTATCAAAAGCTGCCTCAAGAGCTTTGAGATACTCAACCAACATTTCAATAGCCTCATCTCTCTCCCCCTAGCGCAAGCGAATGCATACATGTGTATGGCACGTGGCATGGGAGGTAGCGGTGCGACGAGCCTTCATCGAAGGGAGGGCATCCCGAAGACGAGCTATCGCCTCACGAGCAGCCGTCTGGATGGCATGCCTCTCCGTAGGCATGGCCCTTCCCACAAATCAGAAGCGGCGTGACTCAGAACGTCCTCCCTTGAATTGCATTGCGGCTTGGTGTATAGACATGTTGTCGTTGATCTTGTGCTGGTAGACTGTGAACTCCGGACGAGCCGATGGCCCGATCGCGACCTTGGTGATGGAGACGAGAAGCTTGATAAACCCCTCAGGTACATTGGCGAACACCTGTGACTCACAGTCGCTGCCAGCCATCTACAAAGGTAGACAAAAATTCTGCATAGTCAAATCATAAATTTATGATGACTAACAAAAAATTGCTACATTTGCAAAATGTTAAAATAGTACTTATTACGCTAATAACCGATTAGCGATCGCACCTAGTGGCTTCCTACAGTCAGCCTGGATCTGATACCAAGGTTGTCAGGACCGGTTTTCCAATAAAATATTTATTGAAAAATCGACCATTTTATCAGACCAATATAGAAAAAATCCTCCTTACTGGTAGATAAATCCTTTATACAGAAATCCAGAAGTACTAAATATTATACAAGGTTGAGCTGAGGCTGCTCAACAATTTATTAAAAGCATGTTGATATTATACATAAAGGAGGATATGACACAAGGAGTATGGTGGCATAACTACTGCCTCGTAATAAAAGAGGTGGTGGATATGTCACAGTGAAGTGGGTGACATGACTCCAAAATCTTACAGCTCATCAAGCGCCGGAGTGAGGCTCGATGATTTTATAAGGGTAGCGGAAGCGTATATAATACAAGTGACCAACTCCAGGATCGCACGGGACTGACTGGGACTCCTCTAGGCGTCGGACTCGCTATCGTACTCTTCATCCATAAGATCGCCTTCGTCAACATCTGGCCAAATCAACAATCCAGGTGAGTACTTTGAATGTACTCGCAAGACAGTTTGGACATAAGATATAACAAATGCAAACATGATGCACATGAGCAGACTAGTAATGCACTTAGATAATAAGTTTGCACTTCATGTTAAATAAAAAGGAAGTTAGGCGGTAGTCCTCCCGAAATCCCAATAAAATAACTGAAGACCGATCGGGTGTCTGAAGCGACGCCTCGAAAGGTAAAAATAAATTAACATGCCCCAGTCGGGCGTTATGGCGACACCACATAAAGGGTTCATATTGAAACATAAACAATAGTACGTGCCACAGTCGGACGTCTAAGCGACATCTCGAAAAGGGCTTATAACGAAAGTAAATAACAAGAATGCCACAGTCGGACGTCTAGGCGACATCACATAAAGGGCTTATATCAGAAGTAAATAACAAGAATGCCACAGTCGGACGTCTGAGAGACATCACATAAAGGGCTTATATCAAAAGTAAATAACAAGAATGCCACAGTCGGACGTCTGAGTGACATCACATAAAGGGCTTATATCAAAAGTAAATAACAAGAATGCCACAGTCGGATGTCTGAGCGACATCACATAAAGGGCTTATATCTCATTATTCGAATTCAAGTAGCTCATGAAGGTAACATCATTCCACGGAATACTCGGTACATGATAATAAATTGGTTAATCCATCCACAGGAATAACATTCAGCCGGGTTTACCACTCTCAGTTTCATGCTTATACTCCAGAGACTGTCACTGAGACTGATACTGAGATTGACACTAATATGTTGATCGAAGTCCTTGACCATGGGCATGGTTACTCGAATGGTTTTGACTCTGCAGAGTTTGTACTCTTTAACCACAGCCAACGGATTTCAGTAGTCACTAAGGACTAGTTCTGTTTACGGTATTTTAGGAGAAACACATCTAACCAGTACACACCCATTCCTCAATCCGCTGCCAGGAATCACCCTAGGCAACATTCAACAAAAACTCTAAGACGGGTGTCACATCCCTGGTCCTGTTATGCACTAGGCTAGACCCTCATGTGAGCATCATGTTTTAATTCAAATGAAATTTGAATTGAGGGATTTTCAAAGCCTCAGAAACCTTCTAAAAATGATCAACATTAAAATCCTCTCAAAGAAGTCCAAGAAAATGTTCCTCTTAGTCTCTGAAAATATTGCAAAGAGGTAAAACTCAAAACAATATTTTTGGTGTCTCAGAGTTAATTATTTTGGGCCTTTGAATTAAATAAATAGCTATTTGCATTGGATATATATTTGATATATAAATAATATATGTCCAATAATACTGGAACATTTTATGTGGTTTGGTATATTTTAGTCCTAGCCACATAACTATTTTCAGGATTTTATAAAATGGTTTAGTGTCTAAAACTAAATCAAAACAAACTACAGAAAATAGAAAACAGAATTAAATAGAAATAAGAGAGAGAGAGAGCAGAAGATCTACCTGGCGCCTACCTGTGCGGCCTGCTGCAGAAGCCGGCCCAGCCCACCAGGGGCTCCCCTCCTGTCGTCTTCCCCGCGCCAGTAGGCAGCGCGCGTGGCCGACGGGCGCCGACGCTGCCTCGGCCACCTCCTGCTTGCCGCTCTCCTTCCTCGATGCTCTGGACGCCTTCCCCGAGCGCCACGCACCTCCCTGCCTCTCTCCCTCACTCTCCTGCGATCTCACCCCCTTCCCTGGATCTCTCCCTCTCTCACCCGAGAGTCGCCGCCGACGTCGCTCGCAACCACCGCGGCCACAGCCACTTCCTCACTCCCTCTCTGCGTACCCGAGCTCAGCCCGGACCCCAAGCCCCTCTACGTCGACCCACCGAAGCCCGGATGCCCCAAGACGATGCTGCGGCGCTTCTTCCCGACCACGGCCGCCGGATGCCGCCGTCCGATTCATCCTCTCCGCCATCTCCCCGAGCACGCCGACCTGCTCTTCGAACTCACTGTGAGCACCTACGCCTCCCCTCTCTCTTACCCGCCTCGATTGCGCCCTGTAGCCTCGATCCCACCGGAGCCGGAGATTGCTTGCCGCCGGCCATGTCGCCGCCGTAGCCACCGTTAGCTAGAGCTGCAACCGAGGACGCAGTCGTGCTCAGTGCAACCCCAGGAGGTCGTAACACCCCTCTTTGATTCCTGTCGTGCTCCCTAACCCCGAAACCCAGTTCACCCAAACGCCGGCGCTGCCTTGAGCTCCATTCCGGCGAACCCCGGCCACCCCCGCACCTCCCGTTGGTCCCCCTAGATGCGCACGGGCACGGGCTACCTCCTGGTGCCCTTGACGCGTCGATCCGTCGCCTCTGGCGTAACTCCGGCGAGCCACCGCCGCTCTGGGTCGTCGCCGTCGTCCAACCGCCAGCGAATCCGACGTGGCCGGTCATTAGGGCCTAACCACCCCGCTAACCCAGGCCTAGGGCCACTGACAGGTGGGCCCTACCGTTTAATTAACCCGGCTAACAATTTAGTTAAGTTAATTAAACTCTGTTAAATCACTGTGCAGCTGACATGTGGGTCCCACAGGTCAGATTTGACCTGGACAACGCCGTTGACTTGCTGACGTCACTGTGAAGTCATGCTGACGCAGTAATAGGTTTTCTGGATTTATTTTTATTCAGGAATTTCAGAAAATGTTTAAAACTTCAATATATCATAAAAATTCAACCGTAACTCCAAATTAAATAATTTATATATGAAAAATTATCAAAAAAATTCAAGGAATCCATCTGTACCATTTTCATGCATGTTAGAACAACTTATAGCTGCTGTTTAACACAAATCAATTAAATGGCATTTGAATAATCACATATGGAGTTTGAATTTGAATCTTGTATTCAAACCAACTTCATTTAATCTGTTGCTAGTTGCATTAGCTCAAAACACATTCATATTGCCATGTCATGAGCATGCATCATATTGTGCATTGCATTGATTGTATTTCTTCTTTGTTGCCGGTATCTGTTCCCTCCCGGTAGATGATGTACCGACGATGTGATCGTTGACACTGATGAAGACTCAATGTTATCTTTAGAAGTGCCAGGCAAGCAAAACCCCCTTGTTCATTCCGATACAATCCTACTCTCTCGCTCCTGCTCTCTTTTACTGCATTAGGACAACACCGATTCATCTGTTACTTGCTGCGGTAGCTGAACCCCTTTATCCTTTGCATGACCTGTCATTGCCACAGTAAAAAGATGAAACCCACTAGCATGAGTAGGAGTTGTTTGAGCCCTGTTGTGCCTACTCATTCTTGCTTGTTTGTCATGCCTGCTACTGCTTAGAGTTGAGTCAGGTCTGATTCATCGGGGATGAATCAGAGGCGTGTGAACATGTCCTACTGTGTGTGAGCTAAGTGTGTGAACACGATTTGGTAAAGGTAGCGGTGAGAGGCCATGTAGGAGTACATGGTGGGTTGTCTCATTGAAGCCATCCTTAGGAACTGAGTTATGTGTTTGTGATCCATGATTCAGCTACTACCATACATTGGGCCCTGAAATATGACCCCGCTCGACTTCTTATTCACCCTTGTCCTCTGTCCAGGAGTTGCAAGTAGTTTCTGGTGTTTGTAGCCTACTGGAGGCCGTGGACAGCGCTGACCGTAGGGGTGGGCTGTGATGCGGTAGGTACGTGGCACGGTGTACCGGATGCCCGTTTGGTATCTCGGGAACCCTGTTCACATCGTTTGGGGCTGTGAGCGAAACTCCGGCCGGATATCCTCATGGATGGAACCCGAATAGGCGATAAACCTGGACTGGAGACTTGAGTGTTTAGGTAGGTCGTGGTCTACACCCACGTCGGCTTTCGCTTGAAGTCTGCCGAGCACATGACGTGTGCAGACGCTAAGTGGTGGAAACATGTATGAAGAAGTACACCCCTGCAGGGTTAATATCATCTATTCGAATAGCCGTGTCCGCGGTAAAGGACTTCTGGGTTGCTTATATCAGTTCATAGACAAGTGGAAGTGGATACTCTAAAATACGCAAGATAAGCGTGAGTGCTATGGATGGCGTTCTCATAGGGAGACGGGAGCGGTTCCATAGTGGTGTATTGGTTGGTGAATATGTGGACTCGTGTGCGCCACCTCAAAAGAGTTACATTGCAGTCGTAGTTCAGGATAGCCACCGAGTCAAAGCTGGCTTGCTGCAGTTAAACCCCACCATCCCCTTTGTTGATAATGATGCATATGTAGTTAGTTCTGATGTAAGTCTTGCTGGGTACATTTGTACTCACGTTTGCCTATTTTATATTTTGCAGAGAGACTTCGGTCTCACTAGTAGTTTCGCGTGGACTTCGACGTTTAGCTTGTTACCTCAGCTACGATCTTGTGCCTCGGCAGGATCTGGTAGATAGTCAGGCTCCTCAGCCTTTTTCAGTTATAGATGTCTGTACTCAGACATGATAGCTTCCGCTTGTGCTTTGATTTGTATGCTCTGATTGTTGGGTCATGAGACCCATGTTTGTAATATTCCGCTCCTCGGAGCCTATTGAATAACTACTTGAGTCGTAGAGTCATTTTGTGATGCCATGTTGTATTGCACATATCGAGCATATTGTGTGTATGTTATTGAAATGCTTGGTATGTGTGGGATCTGACAATCTAGTTGTTTATCCTTGGTAGCCTCTCTTACCGGGAAATGTCTCCTAGTGTTTCCACTGAGCCATGGTAGCTTGCTACTGCTCCGGAACACTTAGGCTGGCCGGCATGTGTCCTTCTTCGTTCCTGTGTCTGTCCCTTCGGGGAAATGTCACGCGATGAATACCGGAGTCCTGTTAGCCCGCTACAGCCCGGTTCACCGGAGTCCTGCTAGCCCAGTGCTACAGCCTGGATTCACTCGCTGATGACCGACACGTTCGATGCTGGGTCATGGATGCCTGTCCCTGTAAGTCTGTGCCACTTTGGGTTTACGACTAGCCATGTCAGCCCGGGCTCCTTATCATATGGATGCTAGCGACACTATCATATACGTGTGCCAAAAGGCGCAAACGGTCCCGGGCAAAGGTAAGGCGACACCCGCGGGAATACCGTGCGTGAGGCCGCAAAGTGATATGAGGTGTTACATGCTAGATCGATGTGGCATTGAGTCGGGGTGCTGACAGCGTTGGTATCAGAGCTTGACTGCCTGAAGGATTACCAAGCCAAACTGGTCGAAGTTGAGTCTAGAAATTCTTTAGTTATATAAGGGAATTGATTGTGGGATGGAACGTAAGGCTCTTTTTACTCCTTATACCTTATGCCTTCTGGTCTGAGTCATCTTATCTTTCCTACGGGGATTAAGAACTAGGCTATCTCTTCTTTCTATCAGGATCACGTGTTGCTAATCCGTAGACTTATAGATTGTTGGATTTAAGTCTCAGTTCAGTTCCTATTACTTCCGTATGTTAATTGTTGATCTCGAAACCTTGATATTGTGCTTCTGCGTGGTTATGCCACCATTTTTGTGAATGTCTCAAATCTTTTCTGAGCATTTACAGCCGTTATGCTGTCCGAGTCATCCCAGGTTTCTAAACAATCTGATGCATTTGCAAAATCCTTTCCTTCTGGTTTCGATGTTCCTTTATGCCAGCTCAATCACACTAATTGTTGAGTTGAGGTATTCTATTGCCTTGACATTTATGTTGGAGTTATTATTATGACCCTAGGTGCCTTAGGGGATCATCTAGTAGTCTAGCCATGTTTTGTGTTTCCAGTGTGATGGTTCTGGCTATCATTCTTGAAAGCATCCCGTGATGCCAGTTAGTAGCAGGTATTCTACTCCTGGGTTTCTGAGCCCAAGATTCACCCTACTTACTTCATGTTGATAGTAATTGCTAGCTCCCTTAGGTTATTAGTAACTTTGCGATAGTCCTCGAGGTCCATGGTATATCGTTCTTCCAAATACCATGAACCATTCTTGGCAGGAGTTCTTCTGAACCAAAAGATGACAACAAGAGTGCTCTCGATGAGTTCTCCATGCTATGTTGTGACTCTGCCAGCTCAACCTTTCTGCATGGGTTATCCGGAAGAATTATGTTGAACTTGGTTCGACATACTAATCTATGCATCCACAACTCAGAAAGTTATATGTTCCTTCGAGTTGTCCCTCTTTAGTTGTCTACTGACCTTCTCTATCAATTGATACTCAAGAGTATGTATGCATTCATTCATCGATGCCTATTATTCTTGTGGTCCGTCAAGCCATTCTATTCTGGAATGACTAGGAGAAACAAACTCCAGTACCTCATCCATATCTAGGATTGGGTCAAAGTAGTTGTATTCCGCAGATCAAATGCCAATCCATCTTTTGGTTCTGTTCTACCTTGGAGTATTACCCCCTTTATGTCAGAAATGTCATGAGAACGGCACCAACTCTCATGAATTTTGACACAGTGATACTTCTCTCCATCATTATTCATTTCTCGGTTCCCGTGTTGATGCAACCGGAATACCAACAAATGAATTGTGATGTGTGAAATCAATACTCCCAGCAACCTCGTTGCTTGGTAGTTAAAGGATAATAATTTCATTCTTAGCGTGTTGGTTCTTGAATCATCATTCTAAGATTGATCGTGCTACCTTGTCCATCTTCTTGGTGCACATTTCGATTGTTGAGTTAGGATTTTCTTTCAATCCCTTGCTCATTTGATCATATCGTCTTGCCCTGAAAAGCAAGATTGTTCTCGAGCTTAGTAACATACCGGTGGTTCGTGATTTTCCGAATATCTTCTCGGAAGTATTACCAGGTTGTCCCCTGACTGTTATGTTGATCTCGTGATCAAGTTGGTTTATTCCTGTAAACCACTATTTCTCCAAAAATCTATGTTGGATATCCCTGAGCTAGTTGGTTAAGCTAGACAACAACCTGGAGAGTTGGAAGATAAAAGCTTGCCTGACTTAGTTCGTTCCAAAGGGATATTCTTGTGTAGGGTGTATTGAAGAAAGATGATATCTTCATCGATTGGTCCCTGTGATTAGTTGCTGGACCTATTGTCTTATCAATCCTTTGATTTGAGTGTGGGCTATTGTCAAATCAAATCAGTACCAACGATGCTCGTAATGCTGTCTTACTCGTGGTTGATCCCTCGAGCATACACCATTATATCTTTTGGGTCTGACCAATGCTATCACTTGTTCACTTAACTATGGAATTCCTTTTGAAAGGAAACCCGGATGAATTGTTGTTGAGCCCATTGACAACATCCTTATCTCCTCCATGATTTTGTTGAACATTAAGCTAGTGTTGGAAACTGGTGTAAGCATTTCTTCATGCCCCGTTCATGAAGTATATGTTTGGATGAAAGAAGTGACTTCCTCTTATACACGTGCATTTGGTGAAAGTTGCCGCCGTAAATTTGAGAAAGTTAGTTTTGCTTCCTCTGGAATCATCCCAATCAGTCATGCATACGTGCGAAGTATTCTGTGGTTCGGAGACTTGCAACCTCCATTCTATATGTATCCCGAGCACACCAAGCCACTGATTGATTTGTTCAAGGGAAAGGAGTTGCTGTGTAAATACTAGTTCGTGCACAAGATTCCTATATCCTCAATGATGGTTCCCTACCAGAACTCGGTAGTGTTTAATTTTAAGACTACTACATGGCCATGCTTGTCTGGGACAACGTGTTCACATGTTTGTATCAGAACCAGCTCATGTTTTGGAGCTTACTATCGTAGTTCATTCCCCGAGAATCTCGCAACGTCATCTCGTCGATTTGTGTTGCAAACTTTCATTTTTCTTCCTAGACTCGATGAGTCTGGAATATCCTGACACCAACCAGATCTGAATCTCAGGCAGATATGATGGTTAGAATGTTTCCCAAGAACTATAATATCGGTCCCTCGGAAACCGGTAAAGTGGATGTCGTGGCCAACACACCCAGCTGGAAGACCTGTTATTATAATATCTTGATTGAGGAAGTTGGCCACCTCCCCATAAGGATTTCGTAGGATTTACTCCCTAGTTGACCCTTATGGATTTTTGTGTTCCCGAAGTCCGACCTTTTTACTTGATGATCTAGATATCAAACCATATCTATGAATGGGTTACACTAGCACATCAAGGAGAACATTAGAAGCGGAGTGCTAAATGTCTCTCGGTCGATCATCCAGATTTCGTCCCCTTGGCCTCGCTAAGGTGAAATCTGAGAAGGTGTTATCTCCCTTTGCATCTGCATCCTCCATCACCATTCATCATGGTAGTAAGTTGTGTTACCGGACCCTTGACACGGATGTTGGTGAAACCTGATGAATATGGAAATGCTCAAGTTCTTGAGAGCACGCACAAGCGCTAGGTGTTATCATCGACACTAATTGGGATGCTCTCAGTTCCCTCGGCAATGCTATGACCTTCTCAAACAGTGAATTCACTCTCTATTGTTGGGTTCTTCCCCCAGTTACCAGAATCATTCCCAGCCTTTGCATTCTGTTCCCAGCTTGCACCGCCAATGTGCCATTCTACCATGGGTCTCTTCCATTTCCGGTGGTAAGCAAATTCATCCATTACGTTGTCTTCAACAAGGTAATCCACATCATCCAAGTCCGAGTATGGCATTCTACCGACCCCCTCCAAACGATCGCTCGAGAATTGCCTTAGGCTGGTTTAAAGAGTTTCAATGACCTCTGAATCAAAGGTAATTCTTTTTGCCACTTAAGGGGATATATCCTCGAGTCACCTTCCCTAAGGTGCATCATTATGGTGTCATGTCAACTTAACTCCTCGCTACGTTGACAATCGTTCCCCACCCTCTTAGGTGAGGAATTGTTGTCTACCTAGTGAAACCTTCGTCATCTGTTCCACTCCATTCCTCTAGAGGTGTGCTTCGTCTCTCAGCTCGAGAGATGTTGCTATGTCCCATTCCGTGAGTTAATCCTGAGTTGTTCGTTCTTTGAGAAGATTAATTCTTCTAGAGTTTTCCTTCCCTCTTCTTGTCATGTTAGTTGGAGTTCTCAGAGAAAGACTTCGAGACAATGATGGTGATCGAATCAACGCTTTGATAAAGTGCACCCTGGATCGTGAAGATTGTGCTAGTTTGCGTTTCCCCTTCACCCTACCCTATGCTTGAATCTCGGGACGAGATTTTGTTTAGTGGGGGTGAGTTGTCACATCCCTGGTCCTGTTATGCACTAGGCTAGACCCTCATGTGAGCATCATGTTTTAATTCAAATGAAATTTGAATTGAGGGATTTTCAAAGCCTCAGAAACCTTCTAAAAATGATCAACATTAAAATCCTCTCAAAGAAGTCCAAGAAAATGTTCCTCTTAGTCTCTGAAAATATTGCAAAGAGGTAAAACTCAAAACAATATTTTTGGTGTCTCAGAGTTAATTATTTTGGGCCTTTGAATTAAATAAATAGCTATTTGCATTGGATATATATTTGATATATAAATAATATATGTCCAATAATACTGGAACATTTTATGTGGTTTGGTATATTTTAGTCCTAGCCACATAACTATTTTCAGGATTTTATAAAATGGTTTAGTGTCTAAAACTAAATCAAAACAAACTACAGAAAATAGAAAACAGAATTAAATAGAAATAAGAGAGAGAGCAGAAGATCTACCTGGCGCCTACCTGTGCGGCCTGCTGCAGAAGCCGGCCCAGCCCACCAGGGGCTCCCCTCCTGTCGTCTTCCCCGCGCCAGTAGGCAGCGCGCGTGGCCGACGGGCGCTGACGCTGCCTCGGCCACCTCCTGCTTGCCGCTCTCCTTCCTCGATGCTCTGGACGCCTTCCCCGAGCGCCACGCACCTCCCTGCCTCTCTCCCTCACTCTCCCGCGATCTCACCCCCTTCCCTGGATCTCTCCCTCTCTCACCCGAGAGTCGCCGCCGACGTCGCTCGCAACCACCGCGGCCACAGCCACTTCCTCACTCCCTCTCTGCGTACCCGAGCTCAGCCCGGACCCCAAGCCCCTCTACGTCGACCCACCGAAGCCCGGATGCCCCAAGACGATGCCGCGGCGCTTCTTCCCGACCACGGCCGCCGGATGCCGCCGTCCGATTCATCCTCTCCGCCATCTCCCCGAGCACGCCGACCTGCTCTTCGAACTCACTGTGAGCTCCTACGCCTCCCCTCTCTCTTCCCCGCCTCGATTGCGCCCTGTAGCCTCGATCCCACCGGAGCCGGAGCTTGCTTGCCGCCAGCCATGTCGCCGCCATAGCCACCGTTAGCTAGAGCTGCAACCGAGCACGCGGTCGTGCTCAGTGCAACCCCAGGAGGTCGTAACACCCCTCTTTGCCTCCTGTCGTGCTCCCTAACCCCGAAACCCAGTTCACCCAAACGTCGGCGCCGCCGCGAGCTCCATTCCGGCGAACCCCGGCCATCCCCGCACCTCCTCTTGGTCCCCCTAGATGCGCACGGGCACGGGCTACCTCCTGGTGCCCTTGACGCGTCGATCCGTCGCCTCTGGCGTAACTCCGGCGAGCCACCGCCGCTCTGGGTCGTCGCCGTCGTCCAACCGCCGGCGAATCCGACGTGGCCTGTCATTAGGGCCTAACCACCCCGCTAACCCAGGCCTAGGGCCACTGACAGGTGGGCCCTACCGTTTAATTAACCCGGCTAACAATTTAGTTAAGTTAATTAAACTCTGTTAAATCACTGTGCAGCTGACCTGTGGGTCCCACAGGTCAGATTTGACCTGGACAACGCCGTTGACTTGCTGACGTCACTGTGAAGTCATGTTGACGCAGTAATAGGTTTTCTGGATTTAATTTTATTCAGGAATTTCAGAAAATGATTAAAACTTCAATATATCATAAAAATTCAACCGTAACTCCAAATTAAATAATTTATATATGAAAAATTATCAGAAAAATTCAAGGAATCCATCTGTACCATTTTCATGCATGTTAGAACAACTTATAGCTGCTGTTTAGCACAAATCAATTAAATGGCATTTGAATAATCACATATGGAGTTTGAATTTGAATCTTGTATTCAAACCAACTTCATTTAATCTGTTGCTAGTTGCATTAGCTCAAAACACATTCGTATTGCCATGTCATGAGCATGCATCATATTGTGCATTGCATTGATTGTATTTCTTCTTTGTTGCCGGTATCTGTTCCCTCCCGGTAGACGATGTACCGACGATGTGATCGTTGACACTGATGAAGACTCAATGTTATCTTCAGAAGTGCCAGGCAAGCAAAACCCCCTTGTTCATTCCGATACAATCCTACTCTCTCGCTCCTGCTCTCTTTTACTGCATTAGGACAACACCGATTCATCTGTTACTTGTTGCGGTAGCTGAACCCCTTTATCCTTTGCATGACCTGTCATTGCCACAGTAAAAAGATGAAACCCACTAGCATGAGTAGGAGTTGTTTGAGCCCTGTTGTGCCTACTCATTCTTGCTTGTTTGTCATGCCTGCTACTGCTTAGAGTTGAGTCAGGTCTGATTCATCGGGGATGAATCAGAGGCGTGTGAACATGTCCTACTGTGTGTGAGCTAAGTGTGTGAACACGATTTGGTAAAGGTAGCGGTGAGAGACCATGTAGGAGTACATGGTGGGTTGTCTCATTGAAGCCGTCCTTAGGAACTGAGTTCTGTGTTTGTGATCCATGATTCAGCTACTACCATACATTGGGCCCTGAAATATGACCCCGCTCGACTTCTTATTCACCCTTGTCCTCTGTCCAGGAGTTGCAAGTAGTTTCTGGTTTTTGTAGCCTACTGGAGGCCGTGGACAGCGCTGACCGTAGGGGTGGGCTGTGATGCGGTAGGTACGTGGCACGGTGTACCGGATGCCCGTTTGGTATCTCGGGAACCCTGTTCACATCGTTTGGGGCTGTGAGCGAAACTCCGGCCGGATCTCCTCATGGATGGAACCCGAATAGGCGATAAACCTGGACTAGAGACTTGAGTGTTTAGGTAGGTCGTGGTCTACACCCACGTCGGCTTTCGCTTGAAGTCTGTCGAGCACATGACGTGTGCAGACGCTAAGTGGTGGAAACATGTATGAAGAAGTACACCCCTGCAGGGTTAATATCATCTATTCGAATAGCCGTGTCCGCGGTAAAGGACTTCTGGGTTGCTTATATCAGTTCATAGACAAGTGGAAGTGGATACTCTAAAATACGCAAGATATGTGGACTCGTAGTTCAGGATAGCCACCGAGTCAAAGCTGGCTTGCTGCAGTTAAACCCCACCATCCCCTTTGTTGATAATGATGCATATGTAGTTAGTTCTGATGTAAGTCTTGCTGGGTACATTTGTACTCACGTTTGCCTATTTTATGTTTTGCAGAGAGACTTCGATCTCACTAGTAGTTTCGTGTGGACTTCAACGTTTAGCTTGTTACCTCAGCTACGATCTTGTGCCTCGGCAGGATCTGGTACATAGTCAGGCTCCTCAGCCTTTTTCAGTTATAGATGTCTGTACTCAGACATGATAGCTTCCGCTTGTGCTTTGATTTGTATGCTCTGATTGTTGGGTCATGAGACCCATGTTTGTAATATTCCGCTCCTCGGAGCCTATTGAATAACTACTTGAGTCGTAGAGTCATTTTGTGATGCCATGTTGTATTGCACATATCGAGCATATTGTGTGTATGTTATTGAAATGCTTGGTATGTGTGGGATCTGACAATCTAGTTGTTTATCCTTGGTAGCCTCTCTTACCGGGAAATGTCTCCTAGTGTTTCCACTGAGCCATGGTAGCTTGCTACTGCTCCGGAACACTTAGGCTGGCCGGCATGTGTCCTTCTTCATTCCTGTGTCTGTCCCTTCGGGGAAATGTCACACGATGAATACCGGAGTCCTGTTAGCCCGCTACAGCCCGGTTCACCGGAGTCCTGCTAGCCCAGTGCTACAGCCTGGATTCACTCGCTGATGACCGACACATTCGATGCTGGGTCATGGATGCCTGTCCCTGTAAGTCTGTGCCACTTTGGGTTTACGACTAGCCATGTCAGCCCGGGCTCCTTATCATATGGATGCTAGCGACACTATCATATACGTGTGCCAAAAGGCGCAAACGGTCCCGGGCAAAGGTAAGGCGACACACGCGGGAATACCGTGCGTGAGGCCGCAAAGTGATATGAGGTGTTACATGCTAGATCGATGTGGCATTGAGTCGGGGTCTTGACAACGGGGAGGCTAATACCTCGAATAGCATGGGATCAAATTTATATCGCGCGCTCTAAGGGGTGCCCCCCTCTCGGTCCCAACCGGAAACACCCATGCCCCCTGACCGGATGATGGGCTTTAATCCAAGGCCATGGAACCTTCATCACGGCCCCTCTATTTGGTGTGTACAAGGAAAGAGGTTTGCAACTGACTAAACCGCATTCTTTGCAGAAGACATGTGGCGGCACAAAGAGGGGACGAACGGGAACAAGACTTGGTCCACGTTATTACTGGAGTTAAACGGTTGACATAAAACTGGCATGCTTCAACAATACCAGCTTGCAACCTATCATGCCACCACATGATCAGGTTATCTCACCATCATATGAACACATCAAAATTTCGAAGCTCACTTGCAGCTTGCTTTGCATGAAATATAACATTCACAAATGCTTATATAAACATGTCACGAGAAAACCACTCAAGCAGTCATGAAAAACACTCATCCTATCAAAGGTTCAAACATGCTTGACTGGTTTGGAGTAGTCGAAGTCTAGCTCGGCGAAGTTTGCGGCTCCGTCACCTCCTTCGGTATCTACGTTATAAAAGAAATCGGATACTAACGTAAATACCATGCGCGCATAAAAATTGTTCCAAATATTTCTCAAATAAACATGATAAAAAACTAGATAGAAAAATAAAGATGGCAGAAAAAGAATCAGCTCAAAATCATCTTTTTTTTAAAGTTATAAAGGTTTTAGTCCAGGGAGAAATCTGTGATGAAACAGAAACTTTCCAGGGGCTAGTTTTAAAAAAATAGAAAACGTTTCGGTTACAAAACGTACTTTGCCCAAAGGCGCTTTCAGAAAACGTTTCGAATAAAAGAGGATAGGCTGGTGAGGGGGTCCCGCATGTCAGGTTTAAAATCTCATCGTCGACCGAAGCAAACGATGATCGCCGGCGATCCAAAGGAGGGCAAGGGTATGGTTGCACTCACGGGACAATCCCGCGTCAGTGGGTGGTGGACTTGGTCGTCGGCAAGCACCACGCCGATGGCGGCTTCCACTCTGGTGGACGGCGGTTCGGTCAAGGATGATTCTCTCCGAAGGGAGCTACAAACTCCAAATTGAAGCGCGGGTCAGGCAAGCGGGTGCACTAGGATGCTACTGGCACAGTTTGGGGAGCGGGGGTGCACTCACTAGAGAGAATCTTGCCGGAGCCCGAAGCGGGTCGGGGTGGCCGGAGTCGTGGAAGAAGGCCTCCTCGAGGTCCTCCTAGCGGCTGGGCGCGGTTCTGGTGAGGTGGAGGAGTGGTGCTGGGTCAAAGGCGAGCTTGGGGCCTCCATTTATAGCCGACACAAGGCGGTTACCGAGAACGGGATTTCTCCGGCGAGTAATTACGGCGAGGTGGTGGTCGAGCTGATGGCCTAGGTGACTGGGCAGCTGCGGATTGGTCCACTGGCTCCATTCAACAACTAAGCTTGATCAGGTTTGGCCTACTCCCGTGGCTTCGACGGAACGGAGCTCACGGGCTCGTCGGCGGCAGAGATCACGCTCTGCACTTCTCAGGCCATGGCGACGGTTCTGCAGCGCATACAGAGAAGGGGACGACCACATGGAGGCTCCTGGTGGTGTGGGGGTGCTGGACGGTGCCGTACTACAGGGCTGACCTCTACTGGCCGCGACGGGAAGTTCTGCCATCATGGGAGGCACCGGAGTTGACGTGACATGTCGCAACCGACGCTCGCATCCGGCCAAACAACCGTGCGGCGCACTGGATAAGAAGGGGGAGCAGTGGGCAAAGTGCCAACGCGTGCACTGGCGAGATTGACGTCGCGGTTCTGAAGAAAATGACACTGACCCTGAAACTGGAACACTGAATTTCTGAAACTTGATAGGAACAGTGCCGGCCACCTGTTCGATGAAATGATTTGGGCATGTGGAAATTTTTTCTTGAGATATACCTTGGTGAGGTGATCTCTTGATGCATCTGGAGACTGTCTAAATTATCTCAGAATTTTTGGAAAGGAAAAAGAATGAAATTCACCAAAAATGGCAAATCTGGTCCAAACTTGCAGCAAGCAAATTTTGAAAATTTTGAACTGTGGGCCAGCAGATCTTGATGGATCTAGGTTGAGGGCACAAAGGACTAGCCAGAGGAATTTATTTGGAATCAAAACTCAAAGGAAATCTAGTAGTTCCTTTGTAAATCACTAAGGTCCAAATAAATGGCAGAAAAATATTTTTAGATTAAAATAAATAGAATTAAAATCTAGGGGAAGTTGAACTTTGCTGGACTTGATGCTTGACTTGACCCAAAGTAGGGAGGTGGGTTTTGGAAGAAAGTTTTCAACATAGGTCATGGCAAGAGAGAAATTTTTGAATGGGGAAGAATAAATCCATAAATTTTAGGAATCCATTTTAATAAAAAGGAATTGTAAAAACCTTCCAAAATTATTTGTGTTGACCCAACACAAGGTGAAAAATCTTCAAGACCAAAATCAAGGTTGGGAAGAACCCATAAAAAAAATACTTGTCATAAAAGAATTTTTTTGAGAAGGAGAGTCTTTTAAAAAAAAATTAAATAACCTCCTTCCTATAAATTAAAGAATTTGATAAAAACCAAATCAATTTTTTTGGATTGTTACACCAACGCCTTGGTTGGGGTCAGTTAGAGCCAACGCCTCGCACACACGCGCGTACGTGTACGAGAGAAATGCGCATCACTTGGCCCCCAACCTCCCACCGTAACCGGCAACTCCCCGAAATTTTCCTCCCCCTCGCTTCTACCATGGTTTTTTCCATCATGGACGGCCAAAGAATGTCATGCAGCTGCGTCTCCGGCCTGCCCAGGACAAAAAGCCCATTTTTTGTCATAGAAGTAGGAGCCCACCACATCTATGATGATGTCGGGTTTTGTCACAATTATCATCATAGAAGTGTCATATGTAGGACAGGAAAAAAATTCGTTCGGCCCAAAATGTCACGGATGTGTCTTTTTTTGTAGTGAATTGTTGATTACATCTTGTAGTGGATCACTATATTGTTTATTTGGTGGAAGATTATATGTTGAGATCCATTATGCTATTTAATACCCCTCTGATCATGAACATGTCTATCACTTGTGAGTAGTTACTTTTGTTCTTCAGGTCACGGGAGAAATCATGTTGCAAGTAATCATGTGAACTTGATATGTGTTTGATATTTTGATAATATGTATGTTCTGATTCCCTTAGCGGTGTCATGTGAACATCGACTACATGACACTTCACCATATTTGGTCCTAAGGAATGCATTGTGGAGTAGTTATTATATGATGGGTTGCTAGAGTGACAGAAGCTTACCCTAGTTTATGCGCTACTTCGTAAGGGACCGGTTTGGATCCAAAAGGTTAATGCTATGGTTAGATTCTATCTAAATACTTTTCTCGTAGTTGTGGATGGTTGCGAGGGGGTTAATCATAAGTAGGAGGTTTGTTCAAGTAAGAACAACACCTAAACACCGATCCACCCACATATCAAATTATCTAAGTAGTGAACACAAATCAAGCCAACATGGTGAAAGTGACTAGATGAAACTCCCGTGTGCCCTCAAGAACACTTTTCTTATTATAAGAAACCGTTTTGGCCTGTCCTTTTCCACAAAAGGATTAGGCTATCTTGCTACATATTATTTGCCGTTACGGTTCGTGCTCATTACAAATTATTCTGCTAGCAAACTATCTGCTACATACAATTTGAGCGCTTGCAGACATTACCTTGCTGAAAACCACCTGTCATTTCCTTCTGCTCCTCGTTGGGTTCGACACTCTTACTTACCAAAAGGACTACGATTGATCCCCTATACTTGTGGGTCATCAGTCCCATGTACACAGTCCCGCATGACGTTCCTGCTAGCACTGTCCAAAATTAGTTGAAACTGGACACTACTAGGGAAAACCCTAGTAGTAGCACGGGTTTTGAGGCTAGCAGCAGCGCGGGTGGCCGCGCTACTAATAAGGTGCTACAGCTAACTCATAGTAGTAGCGCGGCCCTTACCTGCGCTACTACTGTTGATGATATCAGCAGCACTTTTTAAGAACGTGCTACTATTACCTAGCTGTAGCGATTTCGGCATCCCTCGCTACTGCTATATCTTTCATCATTTTCCCATTACCCCTTTCCCTTTTAGTTTCCCTTTCAGATACTAGATACTAGGTACTGCTAGTAGATATCAATTCATAAACCATTACTAGGTAGTACTCCCTTCGTTCCAAATTACTCGTCGTGGTTTTAGTTCAAACCACGACGAGTAATTTGGAACGAAGGGAGTACTAGATAACAATTTCATGCATAGTCAACATGCATCCTCAAGCAGTACAAGGTCATATCAACGGCCATCATCATATGTAGTTCTAGATGATATCGACGACGATCATCATATGTAGTTCTAGATGATAGAGCCACACACACATATGTAGTTCTAGATGATATAGCCACACACACACATATGTAGTTCTAGATGATATCGAAGACAATCATCATCCTCAAGCCTGGGCGGTTGGTGTTCCAGATAGTAATTAGGATGGCCTGTCCAACATGAAGATTCTTGCCATCGAGGAATTTCTTCCACCGATCGTGTTTAAGTGTGTGCGACCGTCCGTGTCCATGCGGTAAGTACATGTTGTGACGGAGCCCCTTGCAGTAAGGAGTAGTCCAGCTGAGCCTTCTTCATCAGGCTCGATACCATAACTCATAGATATGCTCTTTGCCAATTTCTGAATAAGAAAACATATCAATTAATAAATAGCCTCGCAAATAAGTACATATGGATTATCTACACTATTAATAGTTTCCTTAGATTCTACACTAATAAGCATGTGATCAAACTCTACACTAAAACATATCATCGACTAGATTCCACACAACATACCATATCATTGGACTGTACACTAAGTAATTCATCAGATAATTTGCATTTGTAAGTATAACATACCATATCATGTCAATCAACCATGGTATTTGTCAAGCGAGTCACGAATGGCACCCCAACAAAGTCAACACGTGGCGGAATTATGTCCCACAGGTTAGACACCTCCTCCTCACTCAGCCTTGTTCTTTGATCTACGATGGCTTCATGAAGTGGGTCCTCATCATCTTCATCGAGTGGGTCCTCATTATCTTCATCATCTTTATCATCTTCCACCAGGTTGAGATAAATGACAGCTAGGTTGGGTCTTTCTGCTCGGAAGGAGAAGCTGATCAACTCACCACCAGTAAGACGCATGCGAGCGACGAAACGGGCCCATCCATCTCCTCCAATCTGCGACATATTGCGTCCTTTCTCGACCTCCATAGTGTACGGCCCCCAGGAGCCTCAAATGTCACAGTGTCTCCTGTTAGCTTGTTGAATTTCAACCTCACATTGCATGGGACAATCTGTGTAAAATAAGCAAAATGACACAATGCAGTAATGCCAACACTAAAAATAAAATAGTTATTAAATTTCATCTAATTTCTTACCGTCGCATGACGAAAACTCGGCTGGAAGTAGATGCCGAACAGCTTGCCAGTTGCAAGGCTACTGGCGCATCTTGACTTGCACAGTCGACATAGTGGTGGTGGTGGTGGCGCCATTTTTCCTAAAGCAATATGAGCAAAGTATTAACGATCAACTAAATCAAAATGTTCTAAGTCAACTAAATCAACTAGCCTACTAAATCCACTAAATCAAAATGTTCTAAATCAACTAAATCAACTAGCCTACTAAATCAACTAAATCAAAATGTTCTAAGTCAACTAAATCAACTAGCTTACTAAATCAACTAAATCATATCAACTAAATCAAAATGTTACATATGAACTAGCCTACTAAATCAACTAAATCAAAATGTTCTAAGTCAACTAAATCAACTAGCCTACTAAATCAACTAAATCAAAATGTTCTAAATCAAC
>NC_041393.1:431949850-431957160 GCF_002162155.2 Triticum dicoccoides | reverse complement strand
CTAAATCAACTAGCCTACTAAATCAACTAAATCAAAATGTTCTAAGTCAACTAAATCAACTAGCCTACTAAATCAACTAAATCATATCAACTAAATCAAAATGTTGCATATGAACTAGCCTACTAAATCAACTAAATCAAAATGTTCTAAGTCAACTAAATCAACTAGCCTACTAAATCAACTAAATCAAAATGTTCTAAATCAACTAAATCAACTAGCCTACTAAATCAACTAAATCAAAATGTTCTAAATCAACTAAATGAAATAGCATACTAAATCAACTAAATCAAAATGTTCTAAGTCAACTAAATCAACTAAATGAACTAGCCTACTAAATCAACTAAATCAAATGTTCTAAGTCAACTAAATCAACTAGCCTACTATATCAACTAATCATATCAACAAAATCAAAATGTTGCATATGAACTAGCCTAGCTACTAAATCAAAATGTAGCGGGCAGGAGGGAGAAGGAGGGGCGACTCGAGGAGGGAGAAGAGAGTAGGATGGAGGAGGAAGGCGGAGCGAGGAGGGGCCGGCCGGCGCGGCTAGTGGAGGGAGGACGGAGGAGGAAGGCAGAGCGAGGAGGGGCCGGCCGGCGGTGAGTGGAGAGGGAGGACGGAGGAGGAGGCCGGTACCGAGTCCAGCAAGGAGGAGGAGGTGACGGTGGAGCAGACGGAGGAGGGGCAACGGGGGTGGACCGGCGCGGGGGATTGAGAGGGGATCCAGTGAGCTAGTGTGTGACTGTGTGAGTGGATCGGATAGAGGAGATGGGGGTGGGAGATGAATGGCTTAGTAGTAGCGCGCTATAGTAAAAGAAGCTACTGCTAAGCTATCTAGCAGCATCGCCTTTCACAATAAAGCGCTACTGCTATGTGTCAGCATGTAAAAATAGACTTTGTTCAATATATCAAAAATACAATGATCATCAATGATCTTTTTGTGTACAATCTGATTTGTCAATATGAGTCCTCACCGGTTTAGGAACAGGTGAAGACTCATATTGCAGCCACAAATTCTACACATAGAGTTCAATGAAGACCAAGTTCTTGTCAAAGTTTGAGAAGTAACATATTTAAGGTGGTAGAAACTCTCTTCACGGAGCGAGGTGGGACTAAATTTTTGTAGTAAACTTAGCAGTAGCTCTTATTGGACAAATGCGCTGCTACTATGCTAAGTAGCAGTAGCGCCCGTCGTTATAACGTGTTGCTGCTATAACTAGCCTCACGACGACCTCGTGGGAATTATAGCAGTAGCGCGTATTTGAGCGGGCGTGCTACTGCTATATTTGTTTCAGCAGCGAGTTACCCCCGAGCACGCTACTGCTAATTAGTAGCAGCGCCTTATTTTCATGCGCGCTGCTGATAAGATTATGTGTATAGGCTTTTCCCTAGTAGTGTGGATACGAACGATCCCGTGGGCGGCAAAATCTCCCACCTCCTTCTAAAATTTCCGCCACCTAGTCTTTGGTATGCGAAATTCCCCTTTTGTCCTTGGTGCCCGGAGAAAAATAGTTACAATATGACCCTCATTTACATAATAGGTCGGGGCTGCTTTGGTAACTTCTGGTTCTCCCCACCACACGACACCCCCATTTCCTCTTCCCCTCCCGCAAAAATGACTAACTCCATAGCACCAGACCATCTTACATCACGCCGTCCATACTTCGTCGGCCTTTCTACCCCTCCCCTCTCGAAACCCTAGACTGCTCATTCACTGGCGCACCAGAGCCCATTCACTGCCAGCGGCGTCCACCTCACCGGATCTACTTCTGCGGCCGCATCTACCCCTCCCACCTACCCTAGAAACAAGTAGACTGCTCATCCACCACTGTACCAAAGCCCATTCGGTGTCGACCTTGTCTAGTCGGATCACCTTCGCCGGTACTCTCTTCAACCGCAACGCATCTGCAACGGCTCCTTCGTACTCCCCACCGGAGACGCTTCGTCCACACCCCCGGAACCGCCCCACCGACGCCCCCGTCGACGGCCTCCGATCTCTTCGCCGACACCTTACTCAACCCTACCGGAGCCGCTTCGCTGACACCATCCTCAACCCTACCGGAGTAGCTTCGTCTATACCATTCTCAACCCTACTAGGGCCGCTTTGCCAACACACAAATCCACGGCCTCAGATCCGCTTCGTCGCACCCTCATCCAACCTACCGGAGCAGCTTCTAACGCCCTGTCCACGACCGCAGATCCGCATCGTCGACACCATCCTGAACCCAACCACCGGCGCAGCTTCACCGGCGCCCTTGTCCACGACCTCAGATCCGCTTTGCCCACACTGTAGTCCACCCAACCGGAGCCGTTCCACAAAGACCCTTCTCGACGGTTCTAGATCTCCTTACCGGACCCCAACAACCAGCGCAGCATCATCACCCTTGACATTTCTAACCTGATCCCCACTGTGTGGCAAGATGCAAAGCACCCGCCACGACCTAGGTACTTGTCACCTTTAAACCTGTCCAACATCACCTTCCCGATGTACTTCAAATATACTAACATGTCACTGTGACATGTTATGCAACTAGCAAAATGTACAAGGACGATGTTTCTTCTGGATCTAACAGCCTGGCCAACCAAGGTCCTGGACTAAGGCATTGCTACGATCTTGTAAGTGTGTGTCTCTCTCTTGTATTGTTGTGTGCCTGCCAGCATGCTTTGCTAGCATTTTCAACCAGTAATCCCTTTGTGCAGACAATGATTTCCACTATTGGCTACTAAATTAGAGATGTAGATGTCATACATTATACTCCCTCTGTTCCTAAATATAAGTCTTTCCAGAGATTCCACTATAGACTACATACAGAGCAAAATGAGTGAATCTACACTCAAAAATGCATCTATATACATCTGTATGTGGTCCATACTAGAATCTCTACAAAGACATATATTTAGGAACATAGGTAGTACATTACACAAAATCATCGGTGACCTGTAGGAATTCCAGTGCACTACATTAGGCTCCCGTAGAGTGCCTGCTAGTCCAGCACACAGACTCATGGCTAGTTTATGCTACGCACACAATCATTAATTGGTGGTTTAAATATGCGCAAGGGATATGGAATGTATCATCATGTAGAGATATCTGAAATTAGATGTGTCAACTTGCAGATAGGGTTACACAATAAAAAAGTACAAGATGTATGTGGCAATTTCATGGAACATCGCCAAAAAAGGAGAGGCAGCGGTGAGCCTATATAGTGTGCTATGGTAGGTCACTCCGGCCCAGTTCTTTTGTAGGATTCTCCCAGAATCTGCCCCTCTCTAGCTTCTCCTAGAATCTTTGACCCCCTTTTGTTTGACAATCCTAACTAATTAGACCCTAACTAGATAGGATTGTAAAACAAATGAGGCTCAAATATTCTGGGAGAATCTGGGTAGGTGTCAGATTCTGGGAGAATTTGGCAAAAGAACCGGACCTCCATTGTAATCACCATGACATGTTATTTATATGTCAGTTCTATTGGCCAGGTTTCTTAGGGATAGTTATTTCGAGTTAATCCTAAGAAAATAAGCACCTTTGAATATATTCTCCATATAATAAGCCAACCATTTCTTTTCATCGCCTGCTTTTTCAGCTTATCTGTGGTATGATCAATGAAAAGTCTAGATTGTATTATATTTTGTAATTTTTCTGCCCATATGAAAATTAATTTGACTTACAAACATCACAAATTGAACCCAGTGCAGTAATTAATATGATAGGAAAACAAACCATCAGTATTTGTTCAAAATGCAAATACAAAGATATCTTCTACTTGGCACAATCTACTTTGGTCAATGTCTTCCATAGAGATCCCATTGCCTAATTTAAATGAAGAACGCATGACCTAAATTTAAATGAAGAACAATTATTTATCAAAATTCAACGGTCCAAGTGGCTGGTTATTATCATATAGCAGCACCACTTGAAAGCATCATATAGCAGCAGCATCAACTCATAGCAACTCATCATACAGCAGAAGTAGCTAGAAATTCATCATATACCAGCAGCAACTCATAGCAATTCATCAAATAGCAGCAGCAGGAGTAGCTCATAGCAATTCATCATATAGCAGCACACTACTAGGTAAAACATTACACTCAGAAGCTTACCAGTAGCGCCGGTCAAAAAGAAGCGCTATTGCTATTTACCAGTAGTGCCTGGTCAAAAGACGCGCTACAGCTAAGGTTATAGCAGTAGTGCGTCGGCAGGAAGAAGCGCTACTACTACAATTCCCACACTGTTCTCAGCGGGCTTATGTAAAGTGCGTTGGTGCTAAGTTGGTTGTAGCAGCGTGTTTTCTAGGAAAAGCGCTACTGCTAATGAAAATAAAATAAAATTAAAAACATATAGAAAAGTAAATGAAAATGAAAGAAATAGAAAAAGGGGAAAGGAAAAAAAGAAAATGTGAAGGAAAATAAAAGAAAACGAAAAATAAAGGAGAAATATGTAGCAGTAGCGTGCTTTCATAAGAAGCGCTATAGCTAATGTAGCAGTAGCGCGTTCCTTGTACCCCCGCCATACATAATTTCCTTAAATAAAGGAGAAAGGAAAAAAGAAAAGTAAATAAGAAAAGTATAAGTAAAAGGAAAAAAGAAAATAAAAAGGAAAATAAATAGGAACTGCTTATAGCAATAGCGCGTTTTGGAAGTCAGCGCTATAGCTAAGTTAGCTATAGCGCTTTTCTGGGCCAGCGCTACCGCTATTTTTGACTTAACCCCCCGCGCGGTTTTTCTTTCTCCCCGACCACTTCCCCCAAATCCCACCTCGATCTGCTATCGCCGTCGTCGTCATCCTATATCACCATCGGCCGCCGCGTGCTCTCCCGTTGCCCTCTGCACGCCCTTTGCTGCCCTCGGTGGCCGTCTGGTGCACGCCCTCTGTTGTGTGCCCCTCCCTCAACCGCTCTGCCTCCTCCTGCTCCCTAACTCCGTCGGCGCCCGAAGGTGAGCACGCCTACACCTCCTCCTCCTCCTCCCCTACCTCTACCTAGCTTGGGTTCCTAGGGTTCATCAAATTTTAGGGTTCATCAAATTAGTTTGGGTTCATCTAATTAGTTAGGTTTCATCAAATTAGCTATTACTTGTACATGCTTAAGTAGTTATATAGTTGTTGTGCACCCATTGTAGTTAAGTAAATATAATTGTAAACTACATGTTAATTAGGGCAGTAGTTGTAGATGCTTAAGTAGTTTTTAGGACAAATTCCTAGGGTTCATCAATGGGTGCTTAAGTAGTTGTAGATGCTTAAGTACCTAGCTAGGGTTCATCTAGTTAGTTAGTACTCCCTCCGTTCCTTTATACAAGGTGTATTTGTTTTCTGATAAAATTCCACAATCTAAGGTGCATTTGTTCTAATTCCTCGTAATTCCAATTTTGGCCCTCCAGAAAAAGGAAAGTATCTCTCCCCTGATTGCATGTATCTCTCCTTGTAGAGAAAGAAAAGGAAACTATTTCTCTCCCGATGGTGTGTATCTCTTCCTTTCCTAGCCTAAATGATTTACTTGCCACTAATCTATAAATTAGAGAAGGGTAATTTTTTCCTAACTAGTGCATAATTAGGTGCCTTGGTCACCATTCTAAAAATAATACACCTTACATAAAGGAATGGAGGGAGTACTTGTAGATGCTTAAGTACTAGGGTAGTAGGGTTTAAGTAGATGTTAATTTGGGCAGTAGTGTTTAGTTTATAGAAAAAATCAATATAAAAATATAAATTTCTATTAGTGCTGCAAGTCTAGTAGGTCCTTAATTTGTACTAATTTTTTATTATGACAGAAATTTAGGACATAATTTGAATTGAGTTCTAGGGTTCATAATTTGAAATTTAGGTCATAAATTGAGTTCTAGGGTTCATAATTTATATTAGGAGAGCAATTTAGGACAGAAATATGTAAAGGTTCTAGGTTTCTAGGGTTCATCCATCTATATTTGGTTTCTCAATTGAGTTTGAGAGAGCATGAGATTTGTGTAGATTTTCTTGAAGCGCCAAACACTAGGAGATGCAAATTTGAAGTGGTCAGGTTATATGCAAATTCCTCAATAGTGTTTGCTCATGTATATATACTGTTGTAGTTGCTCATGTACATGTTCTTAAGCGGTCCTGTTATATGCAACATTGAAGTGGTTAGATTGTGCCCAAGTGGCCTTTTGTTGTTTGCAGGGAATGATTCCGAGTGGCCTATGTTTTGCCGGAATGTTTATTCATTTCTGTTCCGGCAAATTTCAGGTGCTCTATATTTGTCCAGTTTGTAGCATAGGTCATGCCAAAATTTTCTATGAATTTCAGCATGACTTGTGCTACAAACTAGGACATATCGAGTGCCTGGGATTTGCCGCAACGGGAATGAATCAACATTCTTGCAAAACATTGGCCTTTTTTACGTCATTATTCATTTTATTAAGTCTAGAATTAATTGACTAGATTTAATCGTAGGAAACATGGCTAGCAACAATGAATGACAGGGTTCTGGAGATTACAACGTCTACGCCGCGGCAGACGCCTATTTGAACCTTCTTGATGAGCAACAGTTGTTGGAGGGCCCACCTGTCACATCCAAGACTGAGACTGACATCGAGACCGGAGCCGAGACGGACGCTGAGACTGACACTGGCGCCGAGACTGGCAAAGCCAGTATAGAACCGAAACCAAAGAGGGAACAGCGCCCAAACCAGCTCATCACTACTAGACTGGTGGTCACAGAGGTGGAGTCCGGCAATTTTAAGCCAAAAGAGCCTGCGGAAGCGCATGGATGCTACGACAATAAAATAGGTTGCATCCTACGGGCAACCACCACCATCAACGATGAGAAACTAAAGAAGATACTAGATATCACTACAAGAAAAGACACATCCATGACATTTTGGGCCGAACGAATTTTTTTCTTGACATACTTATGACACTTCTATGATGATAATTGTGACAAAACCCGGTATCTTCATAGATGTGGTGGGCTCCTACTTCTACGGAAAAAAAACATGATAGAAAATGGGCATTTCGTCCTGGGCGGGCCGGAGATGCAGCTGTATGACATTCTTTGACCGTCCATGATGAAAACAACCGTGGTAGAAGCAAGGGCGTGGAAAATATTGGGGTGTTCCCGGTTACGATTGGTGGTCGGGGCCGAGCGATGGACGAAGGTTTGCGTGTTTCTCACTTACATGCATGCGCATGGGTGCGAGGCGTTCGCCTACTGAACCCGAGCGATTGCACCGCAGCCTACGCGTTACTGAACCCGAGCGATCGATCGATGACTGTTAACTGAACCCGATCGAGCAATTCCTTCGCTACTGTTACTAACTGAAGTCGATCGATGCTGCCT
>NC_041393.1:431947839-431949624 GCF_002162155.2 Triticum dicoccoides | reverse complement strand
ACGGTGGATGAACAGCACCCCGTGGTGTTGCCTCTAGATGAACAGGACCCCGATCGATCGAGCTGGTCGGGTTCGGATGAACAGGACCCAATGTAGGACTTGATGAACCAGACGACCCCGTGGGGGCTAGTTGAACAGTACCCGGTGGAGGGCTGGATGAATAGTAGCCCGTGGAGGGGTGGTGAAATAGGAGCCCGTGGATAGGGCTGGTTGAACAGTAGCTGGTGGAGTAGCATGCGGTGAAGGCTGGATGAACAGGAGCCCGTGGATGAACAGTCGCAGGTGGAGGCTGGAGGAGGTCGACGATGTATGAACAGTAGCCCATGGAGGCTGTAGGAGGTCGATGGTGGAGATGCACTGTATCCCGTGGAGCCCCGTTTTGCGGTACGCCACACCCCTCCCGATGAACAGGACCCCCGTTTTGACCGTATCGCTCAAACACAAGTCCGTTTCCTCCGTTTTGCGGTACGCCACACCCCTCCCGATCGATAGGACCCCGTTTCGACAGTAGGAGGTCCAACAGAAGTTCGTTTCCTCCGTTTTGCGGTATGCGAGACCCCTGCCGATGAACAAGATCCCGTTTCGAACGTGGCCGGTCGAACACAAGGCCGTTTCCTCCGTTCAGAATACGCCAGGCCTCATTTCCATCGTCTGTTCCATCCAAGCCGGTTGGCTCCCACGTGTTCCGTTGCCTCCCAATGAACACGCCGCATTCTGTTGCCTCCCCATGAACACGACGACGACGTAGTTTCTCTGTTCTGACCCAGCCATGTACACGAGCCTTGGCCGTACTTATGCGCGAGTAGGCGTTCGAGACCCCGCCCGTATGTACGTATGTGGCCGTATTTAGTTTCTTGCACCATGGCCATGGCCATTGCCTCTACTACGACAAGTGCGCGCCTCTATATCGACTAGTATGTACGTGCACGTTCGCGACTAGAACGACGATGCTACATACGCTTCGACCAGGTGGGTCCCGACTTTCAGGCACTTGCGTGCGAAGATGTAGCTGGTGGGTCCCAGCAGTCAGGGGGGGCGAATCATTTTTTTGCCCGTAATATGGACGCACATCCTTGCGTGCGAAGATCTACCTGGTGGGTCCCAGCAGTCAGGGGGGAAACTTTTTTTCACAAAATATGATGGCCTGTCTGGTGGGTCCCTGCTGTCAAGTGGAGGAATAATTATTTCGCGCATAATAAGGAGGGAGTTCCTTGCAGCCACCATGGACCCAGCTGTCAGCCTCTCCACGTACAGTACTCTTCTGATGGAAGTCATTCCTTGACCAGGTTGACCACGCTGCGCTTAGAGCACCAGGGCAGTGGACGACAGCGAGGCCTAGGAATGGGACAATGCGGAGCCGGGGAAGATGCAGTAGTGCAAGCCCGCGTGGAGAGGAGTACGAGGGTTCACTAGTTAGGCTGCAGTGTGAGGCTGCCGTCGCCACAGGGCCTGGCCAGCGGTGGGAATAGTAGGGGGTGGTGAGGCCTTTGTGGCAGCATAGCCAACCACGGGAGGCAGGAGCATGCGGCATGACCGGCGTTACTTTGGGCGGCTGGAGCAAGAAGACCAGAGGTTGAAGAAGCACTACAGCCGTTGGATGGACATCGTATGGTCACTGGAGCTAGAATCATTCATATTGACTAAGTTGACAAAGCCCTCCGTCCCCGTAAAGTTAGTAGGCCCACAAGTCAGCCTCCCACCAAGGAGAGTCCCAGCTAGCAGGGGGAGAATTCATTTTTTTGTGCGTAATAAGGAGGCACTTCCGGTGGGTCCGAGCTAACAGCG
>NC_041393.1:431931038-431947557 GCF_002162155.2 Triticum dicoccoides | reverse complement strand
TTTCTTTTTATGAAATATGGTGGCCCGTCTGGTGGGTCTCACCAGTCAGGGGGAAATGTTTTTTTTCGCAAAATATGGTGCCCGTCTGGTGGGTCCCTACTGTCAGGTGGAGGAATAATTATTTTGCACGTAATAAGGAGGCACTTCCTTGTGACTTCCGTGGACACAACTGTCAGCCTCTCCACGTATAGTACTCTTTCGATGGAAGTCGATCATTAACCACATTGACCACGCCGCGCCGAGAGCACCATGGCGATGGATAACGACAAGGCCTAGGAAGGGGAGGACGTGGAGCCGGGGAGGACGCGGCAGTGGATATCCACGCAGAGAGGAGTATGAGGGTTCATTGGTTCGGCTGCGGTGTGACGCTGTCGTCGCCGCAGAATATCAGGGGGTGTGGGTGAGTGGAGGGATGACTTGGCCAGCGGTGGGAGTAGTAGGGGCGGTGAGGCCTCCGTGGCAGCACTGCCGGCCACGTTAGGCAGGAGCAGGCGGCATGACTGGCGCTGCTTTGGGCGGCTGGAGCAAGAAGACCAGAGGTTGAAGAAGCACTACGACCGTTGGATGGACATCGTATGGTCACTGCAGCTAGAATCGTTTATATTGACTAAGTTGACAAAGCCCTTGGTACGCGTCAACTTAGTAGGCCCACAGTTAAGCCTCCCACTATTTTCGGTCCTAGCTAGCACAGGGAGTATTCATTTTTTTTGCATAATAAGGAGGCACTTCCTTGCGTGCGAAGATATAGTTGGTGGGCCAGACCTGTCACCGGGGGGGGGGGACATTTTTTTCACGAAATACAGAGGCCCTTCCGGCGTGTCCCAGATGTCAGCTGGAGGAATCATTATTTTGCTCATAATAAGGAGGCATTTCCTTGTGTGCGACCGTGGACCCAGCTGTCAGCCTCTCCACGTACAGTCCATGTTCGATGGAAATCGTTCCTTGACCACGTTCACCAAGCCGCGCCGAGAGCACCAGGGCGGTGGACGATGGCGAGGCCTAGGAAGGGGACGCGGAGCCGCGGAAGACGCGATAGTGGATGCCCATGCGGAGAGGAGTACGAGGGTTCACTAGTTCGGCTTCGGTGTGAGGCCGCCGTCGCCGCAGAATAACAGGGGTGTGGGTGAATGGAGGGATGGCCTGGCCAGCGTTGGGAGTAGTAGGGGGCGGTGAGGCCTCCGCGGCAGCACAGCCGACCACGGGAGGCAGGAGTAGGCGGCACGACCGGTGCTGCTTTTTGCGGCTGGAGCAAGAAGATCAGAGGTTGAAGAAGCACGACGGCCATTGGATGGACATCGTACGGTCACTACGGCTAGAATCATTTATATTGACTAAGTCGACAAAGCCCTTGGTACGCGTCAACTTAGTAGGCCCCCAGGTCAGCCTCCAAAATGGTGTGCCCCAGATGTCAGGGGGAGGAATCATTTTTTGGGCGGCCGAAGCTAGAATATCTGAGATTGAAGAAGAAGCACGACATCCGTTGGATAGACATCCAACGACCAGTGTTGCTAGAACCGTGTTGACTATAAGTTGACAAAGCCTTGCATACGCGTCAACTTCTTTTTTTAGGGGACACGTCAACCTAGTAGGCCCACAAGTGTGTGGTAGAGAACTTATAGCCCATTTGTGATTTGTAAGAATGTACAGCCCATTTTTGAATTCTAATGGAACTTACTATAGCCCATTGTCGGTGTCAAAACCGGTGGATCTCGGGTAGGCGGTCCCAAACTGTGCGTCTAAGGCTAATGGTAACAGCAGGCGGGGGACACAATGTTTACCCAGGTTCAGGCCCTCTCTATGGAGGTAATACCCTACTTCCTGCTTGATTGATCTTGATGATATGAGTATTACAAGAGTTGATCTACCACGAGATCGTAGAGGCTAAACCCTAGAAGCTAGCCTATGATTCTGATTATTCTTGTCCTACAGACTAAACCCTCTGGTTTATATATACAACAGAGGGGGCTAGGGTTACGCAGAGTCGGTTACAGAGAACGAAATCTACATATACGAATCGCCAAGCTTGCTTTCCATGCAACGGAGAGTCCCACCCGGACATGGGAGGAAGTCTTCAATCTTGTATCTTCATAGTCCAACAGTCCGCATAAGCATATAGTCCGGCTGTCCAAGGACCCCCTAATCCTGGACTCCCTCAGTAGCCCCTGAACCGGGCTTCAATGACGATGAGTCCAGCGCGCAGATTGTCTTCGACATTGCAAGGCGGGTTCCTTCTCCGAATACTCCAAAGAAGATCTTGAACACAAGAATCGTGTCCGGCTCTGCAAAACAAATCCCACATACCACCGTAGAGAGCGCAATATTCCACAAGTCTAATCTGCTGACAACTTTTTCATAGCGTGACATCACACCGCGACTTGGTCATTATTCGAACCGTTTTTCTCAACCTGCTACTACACATATCGCAAGGCGGTTTTATTGGCACATCTTGTCAAAGCAGAGATCGTGTCCCCTTATCACGGGGTTCTCTTCAATACGGGTGTGGGTAACCCAACTGCGCCATTAGCACGGTGCTTGGGGAATAAGCGAGTTTCTAGGGCAAGTGGGGAGGCGCACGACCCCTGTGGCCTTTATAAGGAGACAAGGATTCCCCTTTTTTCACCCACACCTTCTTCTTCCTCTGCTCATCCACTCTCGAGCTCCAACGCCCAAGCTTTCACCTTCTCCGCAAAATCTTTCTAAACATGTCCGCAGCGGGAGGCAAGTGGATGGCCTCCTCCGTCACGAAGGGGGACATCAAGATGCTTTGGGAGGCCGGATACTTGTCCGCCAACATCGCACATCGGCTTCCGACCGAAGGGCAGATCATCCCTACCCCAAAACCCCAGGAAAGGGTAGTATTCCTCTCTCATTTCGTCCGCGGGCTGGGATTCCCCCTCCACCTGTTCGTCCGCGGACTAATGTTCTATTACGGGATGGACTTCCATGATTTGGCCCCCAACTCTATCCTCAACATCTCGGTGTTTATCGTCGTGTGCGAGGCCTTCCTCCGCATCACGCCCCACTTTGGCCTATGGCTGAAGACCTTCAACGTGAAGCCAAAGGTGGTGGGCGGCCAACCAGCGGAGTGCGGAGGCGCCATGATGGGCAAGATGCCCAATGTCACCTAGCCCGAAGGCTCCTTTGTGGAGACTGTGAAGGGATGGCAATCGGGGTGGTTCTACATCACCGAGCCGCGCGACACCAACTGGGCGGCGACCCCGAATTTTGATCCGGTGTCCCCATGCGGCTCACCTCCTGGAAAGAGAAGGGATTAGCCTGGGGCTCAGCGGTGGAGCTGACCGGACTTCAGACTTGCGTCCAATATATGATAGGCAAGAAAATCAAGCTTGTCAACATGGTCCAGGTTATGCTCCTTCGCTGGATCCTTCCGTGTCAGAGACGGGTTTGCAATCTGTAGGAGTTCGACCCGGCCGAACACCAGACAATGAGAGAGCTCTTCGGCACGGCACACGAAGACGTCTGGAAGGTGTTGTTCAAGGCCAACGAGGTACCACCACCCATAACTAAAGATCGCAGACTCAGCGTGAAACGCCAAGCCAACCCGGTGAGTTTTTATATTTTGCAAGATGTGCCTTTTACTAGCACATCCGCGGGAGGAATCTAAGCCTTCATGCTGATTTAACAGGACTGGGTAGCGATAGCATAGCGGATTGACTGTCCAGCTCCGCTTCCTGAAGATCTAGAATCGTCTCTTCTAACGAAGATGTTGTTTCCGGCGGCCTACGAGGTGCCGGAGAAGAAGGCCAAGAAGACGGCCGCGGGGACCGGGGAAGGTCTCCGACGCAAGGTTGCATCGGACATGACGTCCGAAGACACCGAGACGCACTCCTCCATTGAAGACGAGGAGGAGGAGGAGGAAATCCATCCCCGCATGGGGAGGCCAAGGTGTCCAAGAAGGGAAAAACCTTCCTTCCGGACCAGTCCACCGCAGCAACCAACAGCGGCAAGGAGTGGGAGCCCAGGGACAAGCCCCTGGCTAAGTCATAAGTATCCAGACACAATAGTATTTCCGGTATGTTTGCTTTATCGTTTCTTATTATGCCAAACGTGCACTTGAAGTCCAGCCAAATCCCACATCGAGGTATCCCCCTCTTTGGAGGGGTCTCTGGACCCATCGATGATGAACAACGATTCTCTTCCGACGGCCTCCTCCCCCAAGCCCGCGGATGACACCGAGGTGTTATCCCGAAGGATACCGGGCCAAGGGGAGACAGTTCCGGAGGCGCCCCCAGGCGAAATCCCAGTCGTCGGGCACATGGGAGGGAAAACCCCCATGGACTCCGATAATGGGGGCCACATTCAGTTTGGCCCCAAGATGAATACGGCTCCGGAAACCCAAGTGGTTCCGAATTCAGGCAGGCAGCCTCTGTCTAAGGAGGGCGAGCGGCCTGTACCGATGACCTCTCTCCATCCAGAGGCACCGGACAACTTGCTGGAAGCGCTTTGCAGCGCTTCCACTAATGAAGAACATCGTACTCTTATGAGTATGGTGATTGAGAAGGTCCGGTCCGCCAAAAGCGGATTGACCGAAGCCTGCGCTAGCCTTTTAACAGGCTTTGAGGTGAGTAAGAAAATTGTAAGAGAATATCACAGTGTAGACAGTAGCCCCTGATGCTCTGTTTGGTGTTCGGAAAGAAAAAGCCGAACAGAGGATCAAATAATGTTCGCAGGAGTCTAACAGAAGGCGTCTATGTGAATAAGCAGGCGTCGCTGCTGGCCGCTACCGCTCGTACTACAGAGGTCTCTGGACTAAATCAGGACCTAGAGCGGATCGAGGGAGAGCTTGGCCTCGTGAAGAGGTAGCTCGAGGAAAGTCAAGGTACATGATACCCCATTTATATATTTATAAAGGATAAATTGTTTCTGCTGATAGGAGCGTCATGAACTTTGATAGGGGCCACGATCGAAGTGGCGGCCCTTAAGAAGGCGCTGACCGAGGCCGAAGACAAAGCGGCCAAGGAATGCGCCGAGCGCGAGCAGCAAGAGGCCCGGGTCAATGAGGTCCAGCAAGATCTCCAGTATTTCATCCAGAAATACGAGTCCTTGGAGCGTGACTCTAAGACTCAATAGTCCGAGCTTGCTAAGGCCCTCCAGAGCATGCAAGACACGAAAGCCGAAGCCCAGAAGGCCCTCCAGGAGATTCAGGCGGCCACGAAGATTGCGGCAGTAAGGCATTCATTATGCAAAGCAAGCATGTGAAGTAGACTTTCCTTTTACTTACCAGAATTTGGAGCTCTCCAGGAGCATTCGCAGATCTACCGCGCAGCATACCTGATGCCGCAGAGTTCTACCGAGCCGAAGAAGGGAGCTCGACGAAGAAGTTGTTCTGGTCTTAGTATCTTGGGACAGAACATCCGATGCCCTTGAGCGACCAGCTGAAGCAACTGGTCGAGCTGCACAAGGCAGTCAAACTGGCCATGAAGGACCTCATAGTCCGGCTATGGCCTACCGAGCCTATGCCCAGCACCTAATTCGGTCTCGTGAAGCAGCTTGTGAATGCCTGCCCATGACTTGAGGTCATAAAGCGGTCAGTTTGCATTGAAGGTGCGCGAATGGCCTTTGCCCGCGCCAAGGTGCACTGGGCGAAGATGGATGCCGAAAAGCTGATGACTGAGGGGCCACCAAAGGGCAAGGAGCACCGTCGGCCCGAAAATTATTATGATAGTGTCCTGAAGGGCTCTCGCCTTGTGGCGTAGAAATGTGCTAAGGATGTACTCTTTGAGTGAATGCACTCATTTTATCCTGTAATATGAAACAAGTTCATTTGCGCAATATAACGCTTGTTGGTTTAAAATTTTACCTCCTGTGCAACCGCTTACAAAATCTGAGAGTTGCCATTCGTCTGCTTCTACCCCCATGTAACTAGTACAGGGGTGTTCGGGATAAATCTAAACACTCCTAATCCAAATTTGTGGTCCTTTAAGGAGGTGTTTAGAGCAACGAATAAGGTAATTGGACTATACAGCTTTATCACCCTCACTTAGCCATAGAGGTTCTATAATTTTAAATTTTGGCGTAGCCCCTGGTATTCGGAAGGCCAAACTTGGGGCGCTATACACGCCTAAATCAGACAAAGACCAATTCCTCGCCTGAAGCGGAAAAAAATCTTTAAGGATTTGAAACCTCTCGAACAACGACCACCTCGCACCGCATCATGACAGTCAGTTTTCGGCTTTCTCTACTGAGGTGCTCGTCCGGAAGAACTGGGACACAATCGCAGTAGTTCTCCCTTTACTACGCTAGCCGATATAGCGGAACATAGGGTAGCAAGCACAGGAGCCGGGCAACCCAACTATTGACCCAAGACATGATTTGGAGCTGATGCATATAATGCTATAAGTTCAGGGTGTTGCATTGTCGAAAGTGTTCGGACTTTCTTGCCATGTTATGGGGTACGCTAAAGCCCCTGGCGAACTGAACCTACCAAAATGTACGGGTGTGATTTGTAATAAATAAATAGTCAAGGAAAAAAAGGAAATGTAGTAATAAGCTGACGCCGTACATTATTTCCCATTGTTATTATACGTCAAGGCGTATGTATACAAGTAGTGCAATAAGCAAATAGGACTATTTGACATGTCCTAACCAAGAGCGAGCTACGTGTGGGTGTGTAAAACAGGTATAGCGATCGTTATCAGAGACCACCTGGGGATTCCCTTGTACGTCAAAGCTCCTTGCCTTCTTGGTGTTTCTGTCTCATGATGGGTCCGATAATCAGGTTATCGGAAAAGCCTCAAGAAGATAGGGACCTAAAAGAAAGAAAAAGGTGAAGGTATGCAGATTCTGGGGTGGTTGAGCCGCATTGTGGACCGTTGTCTAGTTGTGCCTCTGTCTATGCCCATGGTATTTTGAGTGCGTAGTTATGTACGCATGGCACAAATTTCACCGCTTGACTCAGATAACGACGGAGGCCGAATTGCTAGGCGAGCTATGGACGGGCTGGACAATCCTGTTGCAGAGTACTCTGGGCTCGCTTGATGGTGTCTGAGGGCTTTATTGCCGAATTGAGGGTCTGCTTAAGGAGGCTTCTCTGTACTTCTGCTACAAGGGATGCAGTGTGCTCCTCTGTATGGAGGGAGCACTCTGTATTTCCATTGACTGTTATAACACCGTGGGGTCCGAGCATCTTGAGCTTGAGGTAGGCATAGTGCGGCACCGCATTGAATCTAGCGAATGTGGTTCGTCCTAGCAGTGCATGATAGCCACTGCGGAAGGGGATGATATTGAAGATTAACTCCTCGCTTTGGAAGTTGTCCGGGGATCCGAATACTACTTCTAGTGTGATTGAGCCCGTACAACAGGCCTCTACACCTGGTATGACACCTTTGAAGGTGGTTTTAGTGGGTTTGATCCTTGAGAGATCGATACCCATTTTGCGCACCGTATCCTGATATAGCAGGTTCAGGCTGCTGCCACCGTCCATGAGGACGCGTGTAAGGTGGAACCCGTCAATGATAGGGTCAAGGACCAGTGTGGCTGAGCCGCCATGACGAATAGTAGTTGGATGGTCCCTGCGATCAAAGGTGATCGGACAGGAAGACCATGGGTTGAACTTTGGGGCGACTGGCTCCATCGCGTAGACGTCCCTTAGTGCACGCTTCCGCTCCCGCTTGGGAATATGGGTGGTGTATATCATACTTACCTTTTTCACTTGAGGAGGAAATTTCTTCTATCCCCCTGTGTTCGGTGGCCGGGGTTCCTCGTCGTTATCACTATGCGGCCTCTTTTCCTTATTTTTGGCATTCAGCTTGCCGGCCTGTTTAAATACCCAACATTCTCTGTTGGTGTGGTTGGATGGTTTATCGGGGGTGCCGTGGATTTGACATGAGCGATCAAGTATGCAGTCCAGACTGGATGGGCCCGGATTGCTTCTTTTAAATGGCTTTTTCCGTTGTCCGGACTTGTAGCCACTGAATCCGGCATTGACGGCCGTGTCTTCAGTGTTATTGCTATTATTTCGGCGCTTGTGTTTGTTGCGCCGGGGCTTGCCGTTGCTATCTCTGGCATCTGAGGTGCCAGGATTTCTTGATGTGCTATTGCTACGAGCCAACCAGCTGTCCTCGCCCGCACAAAAGCAGGTCATGAGTGTTGTAAGGGCTACCATGGATTTCGGCTTCTCTTGGCCAAGGTGTCGGGCAAGCCACTCGTCGCGGATGTTATGCTTAAAGGCCGCTAGGGCTTCGGCATCCGGACAGTCGACAATTTGGTTCCTTTTAGTTAGGACCGGGTCCAGAATTTCTTGGCTGACTCTCCGGGCTGTTGGGTTATGTGACTTAAGTCATCAGCGTCCGGTGGTCGCACATAAGTGCCCTGGAAGTTGTCGAGGAATGCGTCTTCCAGGTTCTCCCAACTGCCAATGGAGTTTGCCGGTAGACTATTCAGCCAATGCCGAGCTGGTCCCTTGAGCTTTAGTGGGAGGTACTTGATGGCATGTAGATCATCGCTGCGGGCCATGTGAATGTGGAGAAGGAAATCTTCAATCCATACCGCGGGGTCTGTTGTCCCATCATATGGTTTGATGTTTATGGGTTTAAACCCTTCTGGGAATTCATGCTCCATTAATTCGTTAGTGAAGCGCCTCTATGCCGGGCTACATAACGATGCAGTTCGGATGAATCTGGTCTACTGAGTTCGGCCTAGACGGATTTGTATTTAGTGTATCCAGCATGGCGGTCATCGTCATGCGTTGGGGTGCGCCCCCGCGATCCATAGATCGATCTTGGTTGTCCTGTTTTGTTTTTCAGTTCGTCTCGTAGGTCGCGCGTGTAGCCCCGGGCCTTCGTGTTTTTGTTTGATTGGCGACGGGGTGCGGGCTGGTGTTCGGGTTGATACGCCACTTTATCTCGGCCACGAGGTGGTCAGTCAGCCACATCCTGCGCTGGTAGTATAGGCTCTAGTGCCTCGTCCTCGAATTGAGGTAACAACCTGCGCCTCGGGTAGCTTTTGGTTGGGCGCTCGAGTCCGTATTCCTCGGCCGCCAGGACTTCGGTCCATCTATCAGTTAGCAGATCTTGATCAGCTTGAAACTGTTGCTGTTTTTTCTTCAGGCTCTTTGCAGCGGCTATAAGCCGGCACTTGAAGCGCTCCTGCTCGACGGGATCCTCAGGCATGATAAATTCATCGTCGCCGAGGCTTACCTCGTCTTCGGAGAGGGGCATGTAATGTTCATCCTCTGAGTCTCCATCCATTTCCTGTTCATCAGGGCTAACTTGCCCATCCTCACGTCCGGCCTGCTCGAAGCTTGGCTGGGCGGGATTGTTTTCGTCTTCGGCATCATCCGGAGTGCTATTGTCTCTGGTGCCGGTATCGCCATTTTTGCTATGGCGAGGTTTAGAGCGGCGCCACTGACGTCGGAGCTTAGGTTGCTTCTCAAGAGGGTCACCCTCCATTGCATCCTTTTGATCCTCGCCATTGTTTTCTTTGGGTGTGTCTACCATGTATATGTCGTATGATGAGGTGGATGTCCAGCGCCCTGTGGGTGGTGGTTCCTGTTCTTCTCCGGCATCGTTGTCCGTACCATCGATGTCTTCGGAGTCGAAATCAAGCATGTCGGTTAAGTCGTCAACAGTGGCTATTAAGTGGGTGGTGGGTGGGTAACGAATTCCTTCTTTGTCCGCTCCCCACTCAAGCCGGACACAGTTCGGACGAGAGTCTCCTAATAGGGAGAGAGATTTTAATGATTTTAGCACATCACCCAAGGGCGAGTGCTTAAAGATATCCACGGAGCTAAACTCCATGATCGGCGCCAGTTAGATCCGATGGGCACGGGCGCACACGGTTCGGAGCCTACGGCCGAAGACAAGTCTAAGGATCCGATAACATAGACCTCATTGGAAGTGGGATATGTGTTCGGCTCTATCGCCGTTGAGTGTGCGGCCTCCGTGGCGGGGTCCATCCTCCCGTCCTCGGATGGCATGATCTGTACTGGATTTAAAGCCATTGCAGCTGCAGGTGTGATCTCCTGAACACCGTCCGACGACAGATCTAGGTCATGCTCGTGCGACTGTAGGGTGCACCTGTCACGGGCTCGAATCCATCGAAGATCAAGTCTCCGCGGATGTCGACGGTGTAATTCAGGCTTCCAAACCTGACCTGATGGCCAGGGGCATAGCTATTGATCTGCTCCAGATGGCCAAGCGAGTTGGCCCGCAGTGTGAAGCCGCCGAATATAAAGATCTATCCAGGGAGGAAAACCAAACCCTGGACCGCATCGCTGTAGATGATCGAAGGGGTCATCAAGCCTTATGGTGACGACACAGTGGAACTCTCAATGAAAGCACCAATGTCGGTGTCAAAACCGGCAGATCTCAGGTAGGGGGTCCCGAACTGTGCATCTAAGGCTAATGGTATCAGGAGGCGGGGGACACAATGTTTAGCCAGGTTCGGGCCCTCTCTATGGAGGTAATACCCTACTTCCTGCTTGATTGATCTTGATGATATGAGTATTACAAGAGTTGATCTACCACGAGATCGTAGAGGCTAAACCCTAGAAGCTAGCCTATGATTCTGATTGTTCTTGTCCTACGGACTAAACCCCCCAGTTTATATAGATACCGGAGGCGGCTAGGGTTACGCAGAGTCGGTTACAGAGAAGGAAATCTACATATCCGAATCGCCAAGCTTTCCTTCCATGCAAAGAACAGTCCCAGCCGGACACGGGACGAAGTCTTCAATCTTGTATCTTCATATTCCAATAGTCCGGCATAAGCATATAGTCCGGCTGTCCGAGGGCCCCCTAATCCTAGATTCCCTCACCCATTTACAGTTTGTTAAAAGTACAGCCCATTTTCTAGCTAGGACAACCATTAATAATTTCAACCAACCGTTCAAGACAGAATTCAATAAAATTTCCCACATTTTGATGGGATCCGAAATATTTTTATCCCGAAATTTCTAGTCAGATTAAATATAAATTTGTATTACGTAAAAATCCAACAAAACATTGCGTGCGCAAAAATTAAAAATTAAGATTTTCAAAATTCAAAAATAATATTTTATAAACTAATTGTTTGGTGCATTTTTTATAGTTATTGCCCAGTTTTTATAATTACATCCCATTTATTATTTTTAAAGACCATTTTCCTGTTAAGCCTAATGCATCCCTCCTAGGAAAGATTTGCAGCCCAGCGGGGCGGAGAATAAAAAGTTGACCTTGCCTGGGTATTCCTCAAAAAACGTATAGCTGGGCTAGCCATTTTCACCTTGAAAAAAATTAATATCTGGCTGGATATCTGGCTTGGGCTAGACGGGCCACAGCCCGCCCAGTTATACCCTGCTCTCCTCTGAACAACAATGAAAACATCGCTCAAGAAAAACTCTACAGTGCTCACGCCTCAAAAACACAAATACTGCTCGAGCTGCTTGGTCCCAGCTATCGGCCGCACCTTGTGCAATTCTCTCATTTATATTGACTACATAGGTTGACAATGGTGTGGGATCGTGATGTTAGGAAACTAGGAGGAAGCAAAAAAATATAGTTGTACATATAAGGAGGCACTTGCGTAGGTACGTCTATGGCCCTAGTGGGTCCCTACTGTCATCCAGTCAAAATAAAGTCATCTCCTGAATCCTCATGTTCGTTGACCATGTTAACAATGCTCGGTGCCACGGCGAGCGCAACAACTCGAAGGATGACGGAGAGGGCCTCGTGGGCCCTATGGATGGCCTGATACAGCGCCCGCTGCTCATTCAGGAAGCCAGGATCATCGGACACCTATAGCACCTTCGAGAGACTGAGACGTCATGAAACGGTAAGGCCGCGCTTGGGAGCTCTTGTTTATTTCACACATGTATTAAGATACAAGTGTAATTTACTCGTCATCGGAAACAATGCGTAAAATACATGTGTAATGAAACCGAGGGCCCGAGGTCTGTAAGTAAAACCAGCGGGTTACACGTGTAATTTGTGAGACCAGTGTGTATTTTACTAGTCGAAATCGACCAACCAAGTGCTTCGCCTGAGACCATCTGCTTTTATTTACAAGCGTCAGTTTTACAAGCAGTTTTGGTTGGAAAACGATGATCCAATCACAGCCTAAGATGATGAGTTGGTCGGAAGGTCATATGGTTTCACGTCTAACCTACCCGACTTGTCGTATAGGCTATGAATGAAACATAAGACGATGAACTTCTTAAGCATGAAAACAACAGAAGAGGATGATCTTCTTAACAAAAAAATCACTGGCATTAGATCGACATGCAAAACAATATGAAGCATTATTCTCAGGAGGCATGGTGAATAGCTCATGATGCCGCATGCCACAACATTCCAAGCTTAACTTTGCAATCAAACACAAGGCCTGGCATTACATAGACAATATTCAGAACAAACTCTTAAAATACCGTACATAAGTCAACATTCAGGTGACTATACATCTCACCAGAGTAACTATTTACTTCTAAACTGAACACAGGAATTGGAAAAAAAGATCGACGTTGCTCATAGCAAAGGGCGTCCCACTCAAAAATATCAAATGCATGTCTTCTGGCTAACATCAATGAGCAAATTTTGACAAGGTTTTCCAATTCTAATATATTAAACTAATGTCTTCTTGCTAACATCAATGATTAAACTTTGACAAGATTTTCCCATTCAAAATATGTAATGCCTATGATCGTGGAGTCCTATCATGGCTTCTTGTACTTGTTTGGGCACTTTTTGCCCATTGCACTCCACGTGTTGTAGAGTTTCCTATGCTCTCTGTAGACTAGTCACGTCACCAGCGTGTACTACTACTCTATAAAGCTTCTCGGTCATTCCTTCTGTAATGTAGCACAAACAGTGACTGCTTCTTTCTGCAAAGTGGAACGACCAACATGACCCAGTAGTGCAGCAGTTTTCCTTGGACACATTGGCTCCTTTTGTGCATTCAACTAAAATCAAAGTCGGAATAAAACTGAGCTTTAATTTTGATATCCCTGCAAGCAACAATAGGTATAAGGGAAACAATTACTGAGAAATAATGGTTGATGACTTGTACTCCCAGAAGAAAAGCATCTACTGATCTACCTTATCTTAATGGGAAACAAAGCAGGAGAGTAGCAATTCTCCATTAGTGTGATTCATTCATATGGACTGAGACATTATCTTAACAATGCCTTGTTTCAACATGTATAAAGAACGACAAAGCAGAAAAGTACCATTCCTAAAACAATGCGACTGATTCATTTTAACAGAGACATTATCTTAACAATACCTTGGTTAAACATGTAGAAAGAACTACAAAGCAGGATAGTACCATTCCAAAAACAATGCGATTGATTCATTTTAATAGAGGAAAGAAAGGAATCAATTACTGGCCAATAAAGGAGGATCAAACATGCGGCCACAAAAATGGTAATCCCGTCAATCCCTAACAAGTGTTGCAGTTTTGAACTAAGATTCAGTAGTTAATTAATTCTGAGAGTGGCATTGATTAATTTTACCAGCGGCATTAGATTGACAAAAAGCATAAGCAGTTCCAGGGGAGAGTGGGCACAACAACAACATGTGCTTCCATCTACTTATAAAGGGGGTGACGAAGAGTTTTGTTGTAACAATGAAACAAGCATCATATCTGGGTTGGAACAATTTTTGCTCACTTAATGGTAAAAGACAGCAGTTCAATAGCTTCAATTCAACATTTATCCAAAACAATACCAATACAAGTAGCACAACATTTCAAAGCACACTACACCATCATGTGGATGAAAGTCGGTGCTGACCTTTCTTGACAAAGATTTGAAACAACTCGAGAGGACAATTTGAATGAAATCCCAACACATATATGAAAATCCGATCTCCTTTTGTGCAGTTCCACCAAAATTAAGCGAAGTCGCCGGTGTGACATTCAATTTGAACTGCACAAATCACTCTTAAAACATAAGTGTTTCGCGTAGCGAAGCAAAATGTCGCAATAGCAACAACTTGAATAGATATCCCTGTTTTAACAGAGGCAAAACAAGAATCAATTACTGGCAAATAAAGGAGGATGAAACATGCGACCACAAAAATGGTAATTCCGCCAATCCCTTACAAGTGTTGCAGTTTTAAACTAAGATTCAGTAGTTAATTCTGCGAGTGGCATTACTTAACTTTACCAGCGGCATTAGATGAACAAAAAGCATAAACAGTTCCAGGGGAGAGTGGGCGCAACTACACCATGTGTTTCCATCTACTTATAAAGGGGGTGATGCAGAGTTTTGTGTAAGAAAGCAACAAACATCATGTCTGGGTTGGAAGAATTTTTCCTCACTTAATGGTAAAAGACAGCAGTTCAATAACTTCAGTTCAACATTTATCCAAAATAGTACCATAACAAGTAGCACAACATCTCAAAGCACAATGCACCATCATGTCGATGAGACCAAGATTTGAAACAACTCGCCACGAAGACTGGAAACAAATCTCGATCTCCTTTTGTGCAGTTCCACCAAAAGTAAGCAAAGTCATCGGTGTGACATTCAAGTTGAACTACACAAAACACTCTTAAAACATAAGTGTTTTGCGTAGCGAAGCAAAATGTCGCAATACCAACAACTTGAATAGATATCCCTGTTTTAATAGAGGCAAAAAAGGAATCAATTACTGGCAAATAAAGGAGGATGAAACATGCGGCCAAAAAAATGGTAATTCCGCCAATCCCTAACAAGTGTTGCAGTTTTGAACTAAGATTCAGTAGTTAATTCTACGAGTGGCATTGCTTAGTTTTACCAGTAGCATTAGATTAAAAAAAGCATAAACAGTTCCAGGGGAGAGTGTGCGCAACAACACCATGTGCTTCCATCTAATTATAAAGGGGGTGATGCAGAGTTTTGTGTAAGAAAGCAACAAGCATCATGTCTGGGTTGGAACAATTTTTGCTCACTTAATGGTAAAATACAGCATTTCAATAGCTTCAATTCAACATTTATCCAAAACAGTACCAAAACAAGTAGCACAACATCTCAAAGCACACTGCACCATCATGTGGATGAGACCAAGATTTGACACAACTCGCAAGGAAGATTAGAAGCAAATCTCGATCTCCTTTTGTGCAGTTCCACCAAAATAAGCAAAGTCGTTGGTGTGACATTCAAGTTGAACTGCACAAAACACTCTTAAAACATAAGTGTTTCGCGTAGCAAATAAAAATGTCGCAATAGCAACAAGTTGAATAGATACCCCTGTTTTAACAGAGGCAAAAAAGGAAACAATTACTTGCCGATAAAGGAGGATGAAACAAATGATGACAAAAAGAAGCATCTAACTAATCTTGATGGAAAACAAAGTAGGATAGTAGCATTTCTAAAACGGTTGCATTGATTCATATTAATAGAGACATTCTCTTAAAACAACATTCGTTAAAAAATGTAATTTACTTTTAACAATGACATTGCTTCAATTTTCCAGCGGCATTCTTAGATTAACAACAGCAAAATAGTTGTATGGGACATGGGACATGGGACATGCCAGCACCATGTGCGTCCACACGTATAAATGGGTGATATGTAGCCAAGCAACATATCTGCGTTGGTCCAATATTTGTTCTCTTTGAACCTTTTTCCTATGTGAGGGTAGAAAATCTAGTCCTGCACAAACTACCTGACCCCCTAGTTTTGGGTTACCCCCTTTTTTCCTTTTCGACCAACAAAGTGGCTGGATAGCCAGTCTATACTACTTTCCCTCCCTCCTTTCCTCATTGAACCACGTCCTAGATTCATGATCCACCCCACCACACCCTTCTTTCCTCTTTGAACCAAGACCTAGATTCGACTATAAAATCGAAAAAGATCCGCATGCTACTAGAGCAATGACGGTTTCAAAGAAACTTATACCTTAGGGTCATCGGGATGTGGCAAGGCGTGCGGCGGGAGGCCGGATCTGCCCACACTACATACGGCAGCGAGGAAGAAGGGGTCGGTGGCCCTCCCGCACAGGCACTTGGTGAAAGAGAACAGCACAGCCGGCAGTGGATTGCCTCCCTCGCCGAAGGCGATAGAGTGAACATTGCACCTCCCCCCCTTCCCGGTGTGACGGGATCCGGACGCCTCACCAGCTGTGAGGGGGGAGAGAGACAAGAGGTCAACGCAGTCTTGTTTAGATACGGTGAAGAGGGTGAGAGACTGTGAATATAGCAGACCCTAACAAAGGAACTTTGAGCCTCCAACGTTTATATATATATATATATATATATATATATATATATATAGTAACTTTGTAGGACAAATGTTTCCTACAAGCAGTGGTAGTTACCACCATTTGCGTTTTGTATGTTGTATGTAGTATCTGTCAAAACCGAGAGTATGTACGTGTAGTATGTAATATATAACAATGATTAGGTAGTATATATACAAATTTTTAGGTAGTATGCACCATTTTTTGAGTATGCTCTTTTTTACGTACAAATATGTACGTATTTCACAAATATAACAAAAACTATGGGCTCATATGCAATTTTTTCATGTAACTTGTTTTGAAATATCTTAGATATAGTATACGTACATATTTAAAATAATAAAATAGTATATATAGTACCAC
>NC_041393.1:431924512-431930571 GCF_002162155.2 Triticum dicoccoides | reverse complement strand
AACAGTGTGGAGAGTGCAAACCCTAGCGAACAAGCGTTGAGGCTCCAGCTTATATATATACTGTAGTACGGACTGAGCTCCGGTGCCTTAACTGCACCTACTTTTGGCTGTATGACAGGTGGGTCAGCCACATTTTGGGCCCACCTGTCATAAACCCAAAGGCAGGTGCACTAAGTCAATGAGGCTGCGTCCATATAGTACTCGTGTATACGACTAATATATAGTGGAGTGGTTTTCTTATTCTCTCCATAACAAATGTTTTAAATTGTATAAGTACGAAACGAAACTCTTTGTTTAATGTACCAATGAAGAAAACTACTACTCCCTCTGTTCCTAAATATTTGTCTTTCTAGAGATTTCAACAAATGACTACATATGAAGCAAAATGAGTGAATCTACACTATAAAATATGTCTATATACATCTGTATGTGGTAGTCCATTTCAAACTCTTGAAAGACAAATATTTAGGAACGGAGGGAGTACTTCCGATGAACTAACGATCCACGCGTCCTGGTCGCACTTCCTGTCCTTCATGTGCGGTACACTACCCTCCCTTAAGTGAACAACTACACATGCGCCAAATTATCGGAAACGTGTGAGAGTGTGTACAAATAAAGAATTTTAATTTCAATTATTGGAAAGGTTTGAGAATATGTACAGTTTGCCCTCTCTAATAATTATGGTTTGTTGTGTTCGCCCTAAACTTGGTCAAACATTACAAAGTTTGACTTCAGTCAAATCTAATATGCGGAATAACTAAAAATGGAGGGCTACTACGTCCATCCGGGTTTTTAGTCTGCACCATTTTTTTAATCAAAGTTAATAGCTGGACAAATAAAATTACAGGGGAGCTGGAGACAAAGTTGTGATAAGGTTTAGAATCAATACAAAACTTATGCTCTTAGTACCAACGTTGATCCTTCTTCGAGGAAACATTTGGTTCATAGCCAATTGTGTGATAAAATTGCACCAGCATGAAAGACGACTACGTCTCCAACGCAACCAAGGTGAACTGATGAAGGATATCATCTTTGTGGGTAACAAGCAAAGAGCACTGATGGAAGACAGCTTGTTTTTCATTGAAAATAGATCAGCTTCACCAGCCGACGCAACCATGAGGCGCAACCATGAGCATCGATACGTCATCGTGGCGATGCATCATCCATTTGGCATCAAGTTTGGGTGAGGCACCTATGAAGTTCGACAAATCCTCATTGTGGGTTGTTTCTTCTCAGTAATCCAGCTCGAGGAAGGAAGAACCACATGGCAGAGGACAGTGAGGCAGAACAACAATGGCCATCCAATTTTGTGCAGTTCCACTAAAATTGAGGAAGACCTGCCCGGGTATGGAGATACGCATCGCTGTTTCCAAAAATATAAAGGAGGGATATAGAGTTGTTACTTTGTTTTACAAGATTAACAACGACATCTCAATTGTCAATAAGAATTAATGAAAAGTACACCAACAAACAGAAGCATCATGATTATCTTGATGGGAACTAAACCAGGATACCCGAGAAAAGAAGCATTTCTTCATTTAACCAGTGATGGTATTAGATTAGCAGCAGTAATATGAGCATATGGACAATGACCGCACAACCACCATGTACTTTTTGTCGAAACAACATGTATACCTCACCGAGGCATAAATCAGGACAACTTTTCGAGTGGCATTTCCTCTATAATAGTAGGTGATGTTGGACCAACCAACGAACCCTAGCTACTATACATGGGGAGCTGGGGAGTAGTCGCATAGAAGAAAACCCGCATGCAGCGACCTGGGGAGCTGGACCAGTCCAAGAATTTACCTCAGGTGGGTGAACTGTCGCTTAGGCGGGCGGGCGGGATCTTCCCACACGACGGCAGTGAACAAGGGCACGGAGGACCTTCGTTTGTGCTAGCGCCGGCTCCGAGAGGACAATGCCCATCGGCTTCATCGCCGACGACGACAACGCCAACGCTGCACGTCCTCACTTCCCGCAGCGGACGGGATTCAGCCGAATCTGTGACCACCGGTGAGGAGAGAGATAGAGTAGACACCGTCATCTTGTTTTGATATGGAGAGGGTGAGAGAGCGAGACGCGAGAAACCCTATCAAACAAGAGGCTATAATGGAGTAAAAAAATCTCTCCATAGCAGTGGTTTTAAATAGAATACGCATGTTCTCGGAAAAAGAAACAAAAATTGGCGGACAATTTTTTAACGTACCAAGAAAGAAAACTCGATCAAAAACACGCCCCCGCTTCTAGGTCGCGAGAGTCATTGCGCACAAACACATAGACATGGACATGCATATCCGTGTTTATGTAAAATTCCATTTCCATCTCCATCTTCAATCATATTTGTCCAACTGGCACATTATTTACGTTGTTAATTATATACGCGGCAATATTAACGTACATCATCTCTTGTTTGCGGGCGTCTGGACCGCTGCCACTGCCACTCCTGACCAACCCGAACCCTCTTCATCACCCACGCGTGCTTCTCGCCCGAAACGGTCAGTGCCGCATTCATGCCCGGCCAGAGCGGACGCGACCTCACATTGACACCGGCATTGAACCGGCGCACCGGCTGAGAGAGCGTCGCCTGTGCCGCTTCCTAGTGCATGCGACTGCTCCGCGTTCAAAGGTCGCAATTGCCGGCCACAACATGCATGTAAAAAGTTCTTTGGAGTCCGTGCTACAGCTAGTTGTCCTCCCCCAACTCGTCAATCTGTTCCAGTTGTGCTAGTACTCCATGGCACGATCCATTGACAAGTAGGCGGGGAAGTTATCATATACTCTTTGTGCGGTGAGTGGCATGCCGAACGACCATGTGGGGTCGAGCCGTGGAGGAGGGTGAGACACGAATGCGATAGGCGTGATTTAAATGTTGCTTTTGCTCGATGGCGCTGGCGCGATCCAACGAAATGAAATGTTGGTTTCTCTCCGTTTCCATTTTTCTTCGGAAAAACGGAAACTTTCCACTCCATTTTCATTCCTACTCCAAGGTTGCCACGTTACAACATTCCATCAAATACAAAGGAAAACTAACACGCATGCTGATACATCTCAATGATTCACAGATCATAGCCATATTTACTTCACAACTAAAGACAAAAGTTGTGAGAGCATGTACGAAAGAAAAACTACTGATGGAGTCACTACGACTTAAAACCTAAACCCTAAATAGGATTTAATTTCCTGGCTAGGTAGAACCTATCGAAGGAAAGATGGCTGTCACCCTCGGATCATACGATGATTTTGTGCAGTTCCACTAAAATCGAGATGAGCATCCTTGATGGCAAAGATATTGAAGAACTGTGATTAAAATAATAGTACTGACACTAGTTCGTGAGACATAAACTCATCACAAGTACGTAGAAGCCGGTAGAAGTAGAGAAAGATCAACATGGGGATGGAGCTACATGGGGAGCTGCAGTAGTGGAGCAAGCCGGCTCCAAAAGGACGATGTACTACCTGGGACGTCGGGCTGTAGCGAGAAGGGCGGTTGGGACGCGGCATCGGCCCATACCGCGGTGACCCCCGATTGGGATGCACTGACTGTGGGTTTTCTCCCTCGCCGATGTCGACCGCATCTACGATGAACATTGTTCCCTTCCCCCAGCTGCGGGATCAGGATGGATATGTGACCAGCGGTGTGGCCATCGTTGTTCTATGCTTGTGAAGAGAGCAACCCAAGAAAGCAGGCTTGTAGCTTAGGCTCCTACTAGTGTATATATAGTGGTTTTATTTTTCTCTCCATATCAACCATTTTATATTGCGTACGTGTAATTGAAGAGTGAAATGATGGTTGCTTCTTCCGACTAACTTACTATGTGATTTCACTGCTCCTTAGTGGCCCCTACACATACTCCCTCTACGTGTATGACCATGTAACATCCCCAGCATCACACTATAGTAATCTCCCCTAATAAAGGTCATGTCATCATGATCATCATGCCAAAATGCCACTTGTCCATAATCTGCTTGAGATTCAAATTCGAATTGCATGTCAAATATTTTCTTCTTTTTTCATGCAATCAAAATAGTTCACAATATGACAAATATTCTCTAAGTATTTTTCATGTTAAAACCAAAATCTTTGGAGTTCCCAAATTGCCCCTGGAAATTAATTAGTGTTCCAGCAACATTTAAATATGCCATTTCCAATTTCCAAAAATTCCTAGTCAAATCCTCTTGCCTCCAAACTATTTTTGGCAATACCTAAAAATGTGGAGGAATTAATGGGCCAAGTCCCATATTTTTCCTAAATCCTTTGGATGCTCAAATAAATCTTTTCCTCTCTCTATTTTAATTAAAGAAAGGAAAAGAAAAGGAGAAGGGGTGGGAGAGCCCCTGGCCTCCCCTTGGGCTTCGGCCCATCCCAGCAGGCCGGCCCACCTATCTCCCCGGTCGCTCTCCTCTCCCCCTGTTCAACCGACCGAGGGCGCGCGCTTGCGCATCGCCGCGGGACCACCTCGCCATTGATGAGGAGGATAAGGCCGCCAGCGCCCCGATGCCTCGAGCCTCCTCCCCCACCTACCTCCATCAACTTGCCCGCTCCCTGCCTCACTCGCTCGCCTCTCCCTCACCTCTCGTCCCGATCTGGACCTCCCGAGCGCCATCGTCGCTGCTGTCTACCACCATCGTGGCCACCGCCCATCCCGCGCCTCGCTAGCATGTCCACAAGACGCGCCGTCGATCTCTACCTCGACTACGCCTCGCCATCGAGCTTGGGAATGACCGCACTGTCGGAATCGAGCTCGTCCCCATATTCTCTTTCGCCGGTGACCGCCATCATCTCCGGCCACCTCTGTGCACCTAAGCTGTCGCAGGCTTTTCGTAGCCGCTCGGTGAGATCCTCCCTCCATCCATTCTTCTCCTTGCACCGCGTGGTTCTCCCTAGCTAGCTCGTCGTTGTTGCCGTGAGCTAGCCACCGCAGATCACCTCACCATCGTGGCCACCGTGGCCCGAGGTCGCGTCTGAGCTCGTAGCCGAGCTCCTGGGGCTCGTAGGAGCCCAACTATGCTCTTCGCATCGCTTGTCGCGCTCCACATCACCGTAGCCACCAATGCCCGATTCCAGCATCCGCCGCAGACGACCTAGCGCTCGACTCCATCTGCTTTAGCTCGCGCTAAGGCCACATATCGACGTGGGACATTGTTCCCGTTCGAACGCGACCACCCGCCGTCGATTTGGTCGTCGGACGACAAAACCCGAGCCCCTCCCGCATGCGCCATCGCATTTTGGGTCGCCAGAGCTGTCTCCGGCACCGTCGCCGATGTGGCCTGGCAGGTGGGCCATCTATGACACTGACGCTGGGCCCCACGGGTCCCCATTGACTGGTTTGACCAGTCAACATGCTGACTGGGCTTCTCTGTGACGCTGACATGCGGGCCCCACCGTGTAATTAGTTTAACTAAACCAATTTTATAATTAAAATTAATTAGTTAGTTAATTAAGACATTGACATGTGGGATCCAAGTGCTAATTAACCATGTTTAGTTTTAGTTAAGCTTTGTTTAGCCCTCTGACTATGACATGTGGGTCCCTGTGGCCTGACTAGTTAGTTTGACCTGGTCAGCTGTCTTGTTGACTGCTGACGTCACAATGATGTCATGCTGACGTCATATTCCTTTCTGTTAATATTAATAATTCCATATTATTGTTTAAACTTTGAAAATTCATAGAAAATAAACCGTAACTCAGATGAAAAAGTTTTATATATGAAAGTTGCTCAGAAAAATCCAACAAATCTGAATACGCTATACATTCATTTGTCACATGCCCTTAGCATGCTGAACATGGAACCATCCCCTCTCTTTTCAGTTGTCCGGAAAACGTCAGAGGTCGGGAAAACTCCTCTGGATGTTTTCCCTCTCCGTCTGCAACGTCTAGCACTGTGTTAGTCCACCCCTAACACCGCGTTTTTCCATGTTATGCGTTATGATGCTTTGTGTGCTTTATATTTATTGTTTCTTCCCCCTCTTCTCTCCGGTAGACCCCGATACTGATGCTGCCCCTATGATCGACTACGTCGACGATGACCCTTCTCCCCTTTTCAACGGAGCTTCCA
>NC_041393.1:431892181-431924401 GCF_002162155.2 Triticum dicoccoides | reverse complement strand
CCATTCCATTCTCTCATGCTTGCATTAGATTTTGCTATTGTTATTGATTGCTCCTATTCTGATGCATAGCCTGCTTTTGTATCTGCTGTTGTACCTTACCTACTTATCCTAAACTATTTAGTATAGGCTGGATAGAGACCCATCGGAGGCCCCCACTTTGTCCCGACTGCCCCGCTGGATTATCAGAAGACCCGATCAACGGGATCGAAGACCAGGCCCTGGCACCGCACATCACTTTCCCCTTAGTTGTTGGACACTACTGGGTTACTATCGAGTACCGGGGGTGAGGCCTCATCAACACTTCTGATGTTAACCTTGTAGTGTAGCTATTTGGTCGTGGTCATCGAGGGTGATTTCCTATTTAACCACTTCCGATATGACTCTGTCGTGCAACCCCTCAAGTGTGAACCTCGAGGGTGGCCCCTCTTACGTTCACCTTGATGATTACATCGACTGGAATTCACCGGGGGTGATTCCTCGGGTTTTCCCCTTGATGTTTAGACACACAGTTACTATGATTACTATGACTTTACACTGAACCATGTTACTAAAGACGGGTCGACCCCGAGGGAGGTAGCCGGGTTGGACTAGTAAGCACCTGCCTTTTTGAAGGAGGTAGCTAGGTCTGCTCACCGGCCACGTACGCAACGTGCAGGAGTTCCACGGGAGATGGCCCATGAGCCCTGGGGGCATAGGTTTAGTCCGGCGTGCTAACCTCTCTATTAAGCCTAGGTCGGGTTGCGGCGTATTGTTTGGCCGAGGCCGGGGATGACCCAGGAAAGTGTGTCCGGCCGGAGTTAATCGAGCGTGGTGGGTAAATTGGTGCACCCCTGTAGGGAAGAAAACATCTACGGATAGCCTGTCCTACCTTAACGGACATTTGGAGTTGTATCCCGATTGATACAACTAGAACTAGATACTTGTGATGAGAATTGGATTGTGATGAGAAATGGATAGTATGGCTCTGGGATTGCTTTCTCGCAGGGAGTCGAGAAAGGATCTCTGGCTGAGGTTGATAACACTACTACTAGTTTACTTCATGCTACTCTACTCCCTCCCATTTGCTGCAAGATGGTGGTTTCCAGAAGATGCTAGTCTTCGATAAGACTAGGCCTTCTCTCTATTCTTGCATTTCTACAGCTCAGTGCACAAATACAGCCTTCCTTTGATAATGTTGCATATGTAGTGTAGATCTTTGCTTGCGAGTACTTTGAATGAGTACTCACAGTTGCTTTGCTCCCCCTTTTCCCCCTCTCTTTTTCTTTCCGGTTAATACAACCAGATGTCGGAGCCCAGGAGCCAGATACCACTGCCGGTGCCTACTACTACGTGGAGACCGCTGACGACCAGGAGTAGTTAGGGGGCTCCAGGCAGGAGGCCTTGCCTTTTCGATCAATGTTGCTTCTTCTTAAGGCAAACTTGTCTAACTTATGTCTATACTTAGATATTGTTGCTCCCGCTAACTCTTGTGTATTCGAGCTTATGTATTCCAGCCCTCTGGCTTGTAATATAAAGCTTGTATTATTTTAATTTTTGTCTAGAGTTGTGTTGTGATATCTTCTCGTGAGCCCTTGATCTTGATCATACACATTTGCGTGTATGATTAGTGTATGATTGAATCGAGGGTGTCACAGACCATTCCTGAGTCTCACTTGTACTTATCTCTATTTTCTTGCATGACACGTAGACAGGATGCGCATAGAGGAATTTTGTTACTACATGTTGTTATGTAGTACTAGTATTGTACTACTAGTCCCTACTCCCTCCTTCCAGTTTACTACTGGTACTCCCTCTGTCCTGGCTTATTGGTCTCCTTTGTACTCAATTCATGGGCTCATTTTCCTCAAGACAATTGTCTTTACCAACGTATTAATATCGGGAATGCATGCGTGAACAACGAATGATTAAATCTTGCATGCAAGATTTTGACAAAGCATTGACTTATGAACATGTGAATGTAAGGGACTACAACCTCGTGCATGAATGCAATAGTCACACGTACACATGGACACAAAAATGCACGCGACGCCCTAATGCATGTATGTTTGAGCACACGACAGAACACACACGGTCACGCTCAAGTGCTCAACCTACACGTGCATGCACACACATACTCAGCCAGGGTGAGCTAGTGACCGTATAAACACCGGAAAATGTATATATTGAGCGCAATGAGCATATTATGAAGTCCATTGATTGTATTTATACAAATATACAGTGACAGACAGTGTATTTATCTTGTTTGAAATTAAGTCATATTAACCGGAGAGGAGGCAGTATGGACTAGCATTACTTTGCTATGTCCCGTCAACTTGCCGAACAAGGAGAAGCTTGCAGGACAGGAGAAGCTTGCGTGCGGTGCCTCGCAGGACAAGGAGAAACTTTTGACTAATGCAAGCTCTCCCTCACTCAGGCGGTGGACGTGCAATAGTTAATTCGGTGTCAGATTGCCAGAAGCATACACTATACTAGTAATATTATTGTTCGACTTCCCGAAGAGGCGAACAACCAAGCGCAAAGTTTACTAGTACAAGTACTACTACTATAGTCCATAGAGGTATGTACTATACTAATAGGAACCGGATGGAGGAGTGTCTGCACTCTTATTATATTTTTAAAATGTGATAAAGCAATCTTCAACACATTTGGTTCTCTTCGCGGGTTCTCGCATGTGATAATGGAACTTGATTGCATGGAACACTCGCCACAAATCTCGCTTAATTCTGGCTCATATCCTGTTACAAATAGGAGCGCTCGGTAATATTCCCTCTTTTTTTGTTATTCAGCATGTAAACATGTCAGCAAACCTTGCGGTGCATCTTTGTGCGAACCGTGCTTGCTGCACTTTGAATGTGGCCGAGAGCTGGCTTGATGAAACACCTCGCTTCCTACTTCTTGTTTGTGGGGTACCTCGTTTCCTAGTGACCAGTGTCTTGGTTGTTCGTCCTAAGAATGCTTATATATGAATAAAGCTCTCTCATTTACCTGCAAAAAATATTAAGCCATATTAACCGGAACGGAGGGAGTATGGACTAGCACTACTTTTTGTTGTGTCCCGTCAACTCGTAGAACGAGGATAAGCTTGTAGGACAAGGTGAAGCTCGCTTACGCCTTTTGACTAATGCAACCTACCCTCGCCCAGGCGGTGGACATGCATTAGTTCATTCGGTGTTAGATTGCCAGAGGCATACACTATAGTACCCAACATGCGGAGTACCACCATTGTTCAACTTCATGAAGAGGCGAAGAGCCAAGAACAAGGTTTAGTAGTATGAGTAGTAATAATACTAGAACCGCATGGTGGAGCGTCTGTACTCTTTTTTTTAATCTCTGATAAAGTACACATTTATTCGGGAGAAGCGTGGAAAACGGCAACCCAACATGTAATGATGATATCGATCAACCACACTCGAATATATCTTGGCCTCCGTGCAAGCCCGTCTGTGTGTTCTCGCTCCTCGTCTCTCTCAAGGAATGGCGGGTTGGCCATTTTGCCGTCAATTGAGATCAGTTTGCTCACACTCCGGTCCCACATGTCAGTGATATGCCAAGAGGAGGTGCGTTGACCGACTGGCCATACGCGTACTTGGTTTTGCACCTTCATACTACTCCTCCCTCCGTCATAGTTTACAGGGCGCGCTTCATTATGATGCATTTCTCTCAATGCATTTCCACCGCTAGAGAGACTTTAGACGCGTTTGGTTTAATGCTCAATTAATTAGGGCGTGGTAACCGCAATGAAGTCCACAATTTTCTCTCGATGTATACTTCGGAGTGGAGTAAGTGCATGCATGTGTGTACCTGGGGTGGAAGCACTGCATGCATGTGTGTACGCATTATTTCCTCTAGTAATAGACGCCGTGCTATAACAACCAATGCTATTTTTCAGGCCGATTGCTAGTCGCCTTGGTCCCAGAGATTTTTTTTCTTTTTTTGAAGCACGCTCTATAAACAGTGGCGGATGGAGTAGAATCAGCGGATTCAAACAAGTGCGTATTGATGGTTGCTTCTTCTGAGCAACTCACAGTCGGAAAGGTGGGACTTATGATTTGACTGTTCACTACTCACTATTAATGCAGAGCAACGACCGGGCTGAGTCTCCCATGCGGTTGTGCACTACTCCCTTGGTTCTTAAATATACTCTGGAGTATTTGTCTATCTAGAGATTTCAACGAGTGACTACTCAAATATTTGTCTTTTTAGAGATTCAAATGGACTACTACATATGAATGTATATAGACATATTTTAGAGTGTAGATCCACTCATTTTGCTCCGTATATAGTCACTTGTTGAAATATCTAGAAAGAAAAATATTTAGGAACGGAGGGAGTACACATACGAAGTAAAATGAGTGAATCTACAATCTAAAATATGCCCATTTGAAATTTGTAAAAAGACAAATATTTAGGAACAAAGGAGTATAATTTTGTGCATGGCACATGGACCCGGATGCTGAAGTGGCTTCTGGCAATGCTATCAAGCTTCCAGCATTTGTTTACATAATTGACATACTATACAAATAATTTTCTAGCGACATGAAATTGTACAATGGTGTGAGCTTTGAGCTTTTGTTTCGTGTGTCTTGCCATCGATGCTCTTTTGGAAACAATAAAAAACTAACTTCCTTGCTAATGCATCTCAATTATTAGCAGATCAGAGATAATATTTACATCACAACTAAAGACAAAGTTGTGAGAAGGTGTTAAATTAAAATTCATCCATGCTTTGATTGGCAGCAACGTCCCTCCAGCTCTGTCTAAATCAACAAGGCATGTTGGGAAAAAAGTAGCTATCTGGAGCATGCAACATTTCGATCATTTTGTGCAATTCCACTAAAATAGAGCTGCGCGTCCCTGTTCGAAAGATATTAAGTGTGATTACGATAATAGACGACTGCTGATGAAACAATAAACACACAAATAGAAGTTGATCACCTTTGCAGTCTCTCTTAAGACTAACTAGTTGGAGAAGATTAGGCTCGGAGTTGGATGAGGAGGTAGAGCAAAACCAATCTCCCTTTGTGCAGTCGCACTGAAATGTAGAGATGTTGCCCGTGTGACATTTTAGTACAACTGCACAAAACACTCTTAAGAAAAAAGTGATTTGTGCAGTTCACCAAAAGGTCGCAATAGCAATGAGGTGAAATGGATAGCCCTGTTTGCAAAAAAGAGGTAGAAAGGAAACAATTACTGGCCAATAACAATTGATGACACATTCGACGACAAAAAAGAAGCATATTCCTTGTCCTAAGGGAAGATAACAACACGGTTGTGATTGTCTAAAACGGTGTGAGGACGAGATTGCAATATGGAAAGTATGCCGGACGAGCTATGTTTTGGGCAAAGAACTATGGAAGATCCACATGCAGCGACGTGGGAAGACGGGCAGTGGAGCAAGGCTGCAGGGGATACCTGGAGGTCGTCTGGATGTAACTAGGTGAGCGGCGGCGGGCGGAATCTACGCATACTGCGGCAGGGAGCAGGTGGCGTAGGCCCTACCGCGCCGGAGCTTGGTCAGGGAGAACGGCATGTATCGCAGATCGGGACGTGCTGCCTCGGTACCGTCAAATGGAGAAACGATGCACATCCTCCCTTTCCACTGACGAACGGGATGCGGCCGGATCAGTGACCAACGGTGAGAGAGAGAGAGAGAGGCCACCGCAGCCTTGTGTGAGATACTCTGAAGAGAGACAAACCAGGTAGGCAGGCAGGCTCCTGTGTACGTGCCATTGAGCGATATAACTTTATTTAAAAATTACGCGCCAACGCATCAAGTCGAACTTTCTTTCGTGCATGTGTGGTACACAACCTCCGTAGCTAAACAACCGCTACACGCGTTCAAATTAGCACGTGGGCTGCCATTTTGTACAGAAATGAGCTCCACCGTGTACCCGCGCGGGTGTGGCTGGGCACGAAGCATGAGTACATGCACGGTGCACCTATTCTCTTCTTGTATATGTACACCACCTACGTGGGGTTGTGTGAGAGAGATACAAATGTAGAGAGATATAGTGTGTCGGTTCGTGAGAGGTTTTTTTTGGGGGGGTTGTCAATCAAAAAATGTAACATATGCAATGTGTGTGAAATAGAGTCTTGGATATATCATATATATAGAGGGGGCGATCCACGAGAAGAGAGTGGTGGTATCATCGTCTTGAGGTGTCCATACAATCGAAGAGAGGGATGATGTGTGTGTGTGTGTGTCCGCGCGCGCGATCGATAAAGAGTGCCATCGAATTTGTGTGTGCCCACGTCAAAGATATAGTGGCTGGCCTACTGGAACGTGAGAGGGGACAGGTGCAGTTTGTCTCTGTGGCATGGATACCTACCTACAGCGCTCGACTATCGGTGTGTGGTGGGGGGGCGAGGGAGGCCTAATTAACTATAGATGTACAATGGCTGGTATATGTCTGGAGGAGGAGAGAGGCCTACCTCATGTATTAAGGGAGGTCGATCTACCTCATGTATTAAGGGAGATCGATCGCCATCCATGCATATGTATAGGAGAGGGATAAGCTTGGGAGAGAGACAGAGCTAGAGTGTTGGAGGGGGTGGTAGTGGAGTTGCTTCTAACAAATGGTGGGAGAGACTTGCTAGAAAATGGAGGGTATGCCTGCAATATCAATAAGAGAGGGGATGGCTGCCTGTTTGTGCACGTGCCTGTGAGAGACGGGTCAGGAGGCATGCACGAATGATGAGGGGGACGATATGGTCATGGTAAGCAGACGTAACTATATAGGAAGATCAATCGTCCTTTGTCAGAGAAAGGAGAGACATAACTTGTGAGGTGCGTCGATCGATGGGGGGGAATAGTTAAAGTCGACCTAGGTATATGTTGGGAGATCGATCGTATACATGCATGTGTGTGTTAGAAGCAATTGAGGCACGGGGAGAAGGATGGAGAGAGGGATGCATCTAGCAGGTGGTGCGAGAGGCATACTATATCGAGGGGGAAGGAGTGTGCGAGTACGAGATCAATGAAAAGAGTGGTGGGAGTGAGGCATGGACGGTGATAAGAGGAGAGGGGAAGCATGTGTTTGTGCTAGGCACACCTCGCTAGAGAGGCATATCAATCGATGTGTGCCCTAAAGAAGGAGCTAGGGGGCCTACACACACCGTGGGTGAACGACCTAAAGTGAAAAGACGAATTTGCGCGATGGAGCTAGGGAATGCTGAGGGAGGGTGAGAGGGATGCGGGCGTGTGCATGCACTAGAGAAAGTTAGCGCTAGCTACAAAGATAATAGGATTGTGTGGGTGTAAAAGACGAATATAGATCATACTTCATTATAAAAAGCGAATTCAGATATTTGACGAATTTATCATAGTGTTTTAAACCGACGCATGTGTCAATATATATAACAGAGATACACATGGTGTGGTTATGAACATGTTATACTACATATATTATATTTTATCTCTACTCTTATAAAAAACAGATTTGTTGATGATGGTGTGCCTGCCATCCTGCGATATAGGTCGTCCTATTTATATCTGACGGATAGGAAGGAAACTATGACAATTTTGAAAAAAGATACCCACACCCCTCTCCATATTTGCAAATTAGGCCTCCCCTTGATCATGTGATGTTTTGTGGAACGCATGGGCATCTTGCTAGTACTACGTATGATATATAGAACATTGATTATAATTTGGGCTAATGTGTGGCTTTTGCAGCTCAGGTCTAAATACTTGGCATAACGTAGGGGGTGGGGCACTATACTTTGTGTGATAAACACGATGTACGTATGGAACATGGTTTAGATTATGAATATATAGTTAGTACATCAAATATACTATTATTTGGAATTAACATCAAGTGTATTAAAAAAATAGAATTCGAGTTCATGTAGTACACATAGTTCATATCTATCTCTATAGTAATCATGTGGTGTGTTATTAAGGTAATACACGAATGATGTTTGAAGTTGGCAACAATCATGATTGTAGATTCTTATTGAAATAGAGAAACGAATTCAAATTCAGTTCAAATTCCAGCGGTAGTATAGACATTTGGAATGCACTAAAATGTTGGTATGAGTAGGTTACATGCGTTATACAGCAAGCGAAAAAAATTAGTTGGACATAACATGGATTCATACTCCCTCCTTCCATCTATATAGGGCGTAATGCGTTTTTAAGACCGCCTTTGACTTGACAAGATTAATAGTACATGACATGCATAATGTGAAAATTATATCATTGAAAGCTCCTTTCACAGACGAATTTAACGGTGTGCTTTGTGTAAGCTGCATGTCATATATAATTGTTCTAATATTTGGTCAAACTAGCATCAAAAAACGCATTAGGCCCTATATAGATGGAAGGAGGGGGTAGCTTTGAATAGCATTTGTATACTAAAACGGGGCAAGACTCTCTCTTTGTGTGGTGTGAATAGTTTTATTTTTTCGTTTTCTTTTTGGTTGAGGGAAGTGAGAATTGATTTGGTATGTACAAGTACAATATTACATGTTAGGATTGTCCCTAAAATTCAACCCGCGCCTTGTTATATCCCGAAAATTCAGATATCGTGCTCCCAAAACTGGCGCCTTCACAACCAACGCCTTGTTATCCCAAAATTACAACACGCGCGAAAACTCCCTCTAGCTGCCAAATCCCGACACGCGAAATCCCCCTCCTAACCCTAAGCCGAAAGGGCCGCTAGTTCAAATTGATGGGGTACTTTTGTAACACACCCTACATTTTGGACAAGTGTGTCCCTAAGTCATGGTTCACCCGCTCCCATCGCCTCCTTTTCGCCATTCGAAATTCCAGGCTGCCATATCCTCTTTGCTCCAGCCACGAAACCCCACCCTCCTTCGTCCTCCACCTCACCGCTGCCCAGCCGGAGCCTCTTCCCCGACGATGTCGTCCACTGAGGTGGTCCTGGATTAGGGGGTCCTCGAACAGCCGAACTATATACTTTGGCCGGACTGTTGGACTATAAAGATACAAGATTGAAGACTTCGTCCCGTGTCCGGGTGGGACTCTCCTTTGCGTGGAAGGCAAGCTTAGCAATTCGGATATGTAGATCTCCTTCTCTGTAACCGAATCTGTGTAACCCTAGCCCCCTCCGGTGTCTATATAAACCGGAGGGTTTAGTCCGTAGGACAACAACAATCATAATCATAGGCTAGCTTCTAGGATTTAGCCTCTACGATCTCGTGGTAGATCAACTCTTGTAATACTCATATCATCAAGATCAATCAAGCAGGAAGTAGGGTATTACCTCCATCGAGAGGGCCCGAACCTGGGTAAACATCGTGTCCCCCGCCTCCTGTTACCATTAGCCTTAGATGGATAGTTCGGGACACCCTACCCGAGATCCACCGGTTTTGACACCGACATTGGTGCTTTCATTGAGAGTTCCACTATGTCATCACGATATGGCTTGATGGCTCCTTCAATTATCTGCAACGGTGCGATCCAGGACAAATCTTCGTATTCGGCGGCTTCGTATTGCAGGCTAACTCGCTTGGCCATCTGGAGCAGATTGATAGCTACGCTGCTGGCCATCACGTCAGGTCTGGAAGCTTGAACTATACTGCCGACATCCGCGGAGACTTGATCTTCGACGAATTCGAGCCCATGTCAGGTGCACCGAACAGCCACGATGAGCATGACTTAGATCTGCCATCGGACGGTGTTCGGGAGATCACACCTACGGCTGCCCTGGCGCTTAATTCGGGGAAGATCGTGCCATCCGAGGACGGGTGGATAGACCCTGCCATGGAGGCCGCACACTCATCGGCGCTAGAGCCAAACACAGTCTTCACCTCCAAAGAGATCTGTGTCATCGGACCCTCGGACTCATCTCCGGCCATAGGTTCCGAACCGCGTGCATCCGTGCCTGTCGAGTCTGATTGGGCACCAATCATGGAGTTTACCTCCGCGGATATCTTTCAGCACTCGCCCTTGGGCGACGTGCTAAATTCATTAAGGTCTCTCTCTCTCTGTCAGGGGACTCTTGGCCGAACTATGTCCGGCTTGAGTGGGAAGTGGATGATGAAGAAATTCATTCCCCACCCACCATGCACTTAATAGCCACTGTCGTCGACTTAACCGACATGCTTGACTTCAACTACGAATACATTGACAGTATGGACGACAATACAGGAGAAGAACAAGAACCACCGCCCACAGGGCACTGGACAGCCACCTCATCATATGATATATATATATGGTGGACACCCCCAAAGAAAGCAATGGCGATGAGGCAACAGAGGATAATCCCCGCGAGAAGCAATCTAAGCACCAGCGTCATCGGTGCCGCTCTAAGCCCCGCCATAGCAAAAATAGCGATACCGGCACAAGAGACGATAGTAATCCGGATGGTGCCAAAGACGAAAATAACCCCGCCCAGCCAGGCTTCGAGTAGGCCGAGCGGGAGGATGGGCAAGCTAGCCCTAAGGAACAGGCAACAGATGGAGAATCAGAGGGTGACAATTACATGCCCCTCTCCAAAGACGAAGTGAGCCTTGGCGAAAAAGAATTCATCATGCCTGAGGATCCCGTCGAGGAGGAGCGCTTCAAGCACCAAATTATAGCCACTTCAAAAGCCTGAAGAAACAGCAGCAGCAGCTTCAAGCTGATCAATACCTGCTAACTGATAGATGGACCGAGGTCCTGGCTGCCGAGGAATACGGACTCGAGCGCACAACCAAAAGTTACCCAAAGCGCAGGTTGCTACATCAACTCGAGGAGGAGGCATTAAAGCCAACACTACCAGCGCACGATATGGCTGACCGGCCACCTCATGACCGAGACAAAGAGGTGTATCAGCCCGAAGTCCAGCCTGCACCCCGCCACCAAACAAGCAAAAACACAAAGGCCCGGGGCTCCACGCATGACCTGCAAGACAAATTGAAAAACAAAGCAGGACAATCAAGATTGATCTACGGATCAAGAGGGCGCGCCCCAACGCGTGACGATGACCGTCACACCGGATATACTAAAAACAAATCCGGCTGGGCCGAATACAACAGATCAGACTCATTTGAACTGCGTCGTGATGTAGCCAGGCATAGAGGCACCGCACACCCCTTATGCTTCATGGACGAAGTAATGGATCAAGAATTCCCAGAAGGGTTTAAGCCCGTAAATATCGAGCCTTATGACGGGACTACAGACCCTGCAGTATGGATAGAAGATTTCTTTCTCCACATTCACATGGCTCGAGGGGATGATCTACATGCCATCAAGTACCTCCCACTAAAGCTTAAGGGACCGGCTCGGCATTGGCTGAATAGCTTGTCGGCAAACTCCATCGGAAGTTGGGAGAATCTGGCAGACGCATTCCTGGATAACTTCCAGGGCACATATCTGCGACCACCAGATGCTGACAATTTAAGTCACCTAACCCAACAGCCCGGAGAGTCAGCCAGGAAATTCTGGACTCGGTTCCTAACTAAAAAGAACCAAATTGTCGACTGTCCGGATGCCGAAGCCCTAGCGGCCTTTAAGCATAATATCCATAACGAGTGGCTTACCCGACATCTCGGCCAAGAAAAAGCAAATTCCATGGCAGCCCTCACGACACTCATGACCCGCTTTTGTGTGGGCGAGGATAGCTGGCTGGCTCGTAGCAACAACACAGCAAGCAATCCTGGCACCTCAGAGGCCAGGGATAGCAACGGCAAGACCCGACGCAACAAACACAAGCATCGCAAAAATGGGGTTAACGCCGAAGACATGACAGTCAATGCCAGATTCAGTGGCTCTAAGTCCGGTCAGCGGAAAAAGCCATTCCAAAAGAACAATTCGGGCCCGTCCAGTCTGGACCGCATACTTGATCATCCATGCCAAATTCATGGCACCCCAGGAACACCAGCCAATCATACCAGCAGATAATGTTTTGTCTTCAAACAAGCCGGCAGGCCAGGTTCCGCAAACAAGGAGAAAGGATCTCAAAGCAATGACGACGACGAGGAGCCCCGATCACCAAATAAAGGAGGGCAAAGGAGATTTCCCCTGCAAATCAAAACGGTGAATATGATAAACGTCATCCACATCCCCAAACGGGAATGGACGTGCACTTTTAGGGATGTCGACTTAACAGAGCCAGTCGCCCCACAATATAAACTATGGCCTATCACTTTCGATCATACGGATCGTCCGACCAATACCAATCAGGGTAATTCCGCTGCACTCATCCTCGACCCAATAACTGACGGGTTCCACCTCACACGAGTCCTTATGGACGGAGGCAGCAGCCTAAACCTGCTGTATCAGGACACAATGCGCAATATGGGTATTGATCATTCGATGATCAATCCCACTAAAACTACCTTTAAAGGTGTTATACCATATGTGGAGGCCAGTTGTACAGGCTCCATCACTCTGGAGGTAGTCTTCGGATCACCAAACAATTACCGTACCAAAGAGTTAATCTTCAACATCGTCCCCTTTTGCAGTGATTATCAGGCACTGCTCGGACGAACCACGTTCGCTCGATTCAACACAGTGCCACATTATGCCTACCGTAAGCTCAAGATGCCCGGTCTGCACGGTGTCATCACGGTTAATGGCAAGGCCGAACTCCCCCTCGGTGCCGAAGAGTATACCGCCGCTTTAACAGCAGAAGCAACAAGTGGCATCTTTCAATCGAACCTCGAGTCGACGTCCATGCTCCCGGACACCGTCAAGAGAGTCCGAACCACTTCACGAAAGGATAGCCCGGCTTGTCCGGAGCTCAATTAAACATTGCAGCAAAAGCTAGGACAGGCCACATACCGTGGCTCAACCGCTCGGAGGCACACAACCATTTCTTGCATTTTCTTTGCAGGTTCACCTTTGCGCAGGCCAGGACTGGCGTCAGGGAAACAGCTCGAATGTGTAAGGGAATCTTTAGATATTCCCCTCGAGGAGCATCCGACTACACTCCGGATCCGCACACAACTTCCTCCTGCCTGGTCTCAGCAGGTTCCGTGGTAATATTTCTTTTTATTACATTACTTGTACCCATACGCATCGATGTATTACTCAAATACAACATGTGGATTTATATGACGCTTATCTACTATTGTTTCTTACTGACAGCCTTCGTCAAAACGGCATCCGTACATCGCAATATGCCTTAATATGCCAGGGGCTTCATTGTACCCATAATACGGCAACAAAGTCCGAACACCTTCACGGTAGTTTGGCACCCTGAACTTATAACATTATATGCATCAGCTCTGAATCATGTTTGGGGTCAATACTTGGGTTTGCCCGGATCCCATGTTTTGGTACCTTATGTTCCGCTATATCGGCTAAGGTAGCATAGGGAGAACTACTGCGATTGTGTCTCGGTTCTTTCGGACGAGCACCTTAGTAGAGAGAGCCGAAAGCTGACTGTCATGATACGGCGAGACCTGGTCAGCTGTTTGACAGGTTGTAAAATCTTTAAGGATTTCTTTCGCATAATGCCATAACTAATGCAGCGTGTGATGGATCGGCTTTTCTTCCGATCAGGTGCTCGTAGAGCCCCTCGTGCGGTCTTCCGAACACCAGGGGCTGTGCCTACCTTCATTTTGTCAAACTAATATGGCTAAGTGAGAGTGATAAAGCCCTATATTCCGATTGCCTGGTTCGTTGTGCTGAACACCTCCTTCAAGGACCCAAAACTGGGATACAGAGTGCTCAGATTTATCCCGAACACCCCCGTACTTCCTACGTGGGGGCAGAAGCCGACGATTGGCCAACTCTCAGGACTAATATATATATAACGGCTGCGCAGGAGGAAATACTTTCAAATAATAGGCAATAAATAATAGAAATGACCTTGTTTAACATTACAAAGGATGACATGACTATATTCATGGAAATACAATGTCCTTGGTGCATTGCTCCGCCGCAAGGCGGGCTCCTTTCATAACGCTATCATAATATAGCTCAGGCTTGCGGTGCTCCTTCCCCTCTGGCGGCCCCTCAGTCATCAGCTTTTCAGCATCCATCTTCCCCCAGTGCACCTTTGCACGGGCGAAGGCCATTCGCGCACCTTCCATACAGACCGACCGCTTGATGGCATCAAGTCGAGGGCAGGCACTCACAATCCGCTTCACGAGCCCGAAGTAGCTTCTTGGAATCGGCTCGGCGGGCCATAGCCCGATAATTAAATCCTTAATGGCTAGCTCGGCCGCCTTATGTAGTTCGATCAGCTGTTTGAGTTGATCGGCAAAAGGCACCGGATAATTCGGTGCCAGATTCCAGATACTGCAACCAGAAGAGCTTATCTGCAGTGTTCCTTTCTTTGGCTTGGTAGAATTGGGCGGCATCAGATATGCTGCATGGCAGCTCCGCAAATACACCTGGAGAAATTCGAACTCAAAATTAGAAACATGATTTTCTCCTCAAATTCTTGCTTTACATGGAAAAAGCCTTACCCGTCGCGATCTTCCTCGCCTCTTGAATCTCCTGCAGGGCGCCTTGGGTTTCCCCCCGGGCATCGCGTGCGGCCTGATGAGCCTTGGTGAGTTCTGATTCTTTCTCCGTTAAAATCTGCTCCAAGGTCTCGCATTTCTTCACGGCCTCTTGAAGCTTTTGCTCAGCTTCAATAACCCTGGCCTCGTGCTTCTCACGAAGAGCCCGCTCTGCTGCTGCCCTTTTCTCGCCTCGGCCACAGCCTTCTTAAGAGCCTCGACTTCGGTCGTTGCCCCTAGAGAAAATCATGAAACATATTTTTATCATACCAAAAATTCGTTCGCACTGAACGCGAGCAAGGTTTGTGCATACCTTGTTTATCCTCCAACTGCCTTTTCAACTGGACAAGTTCTTCTTTGGCCCGCTCCAGACTTTGATTCAGTCTGGAGACCTCTGCAGTATGAGAGGCGGTAGTCATTATAAACGCCTGCTTATAAAAGAAGAGAGATAGATGTCATCAAGTGAGTCTCCTGCGAACATAAATTTGATCCTTTGTCCGGTTCTTTCTTTCACTGAACAGTGTATCAGGGGCTACTATCTATACTGTGACACTCTTTGTTATAAAACATACCTCAAAGCCCGTTATAAGGCTGTTGTAGGCTTCGTCCAGTCCACTCTCGGCTTACTGAATCTTCTCAATCACCAAAGCCATAAGGGCATGGTTTTCATCGATGATGGAGGCGCTTTTCAGCACCGTCGATAAAGTATCCGGCACCTTTGGTTGGACAGAGGTTGCCAGTAGAACAGGCACACCCCCTCCAGCCGAGGGAGGCCGCCTTCCCGATTCTGGAGCTGTATTGGTCTTCGGAATCGCGTCCGGCTGGGGGCCGGATTCGACATGGCCCCCGCCGTCGACGTCCATGGGAGCCTTCTCTCCCATGTGTCCGGCCCATGAAGTTTGACCTCCTGGCGCCGCCTTTACGATCTTTCCCCCCTCCTTGGCCTGGGTCCTCCTGGGATGAAACCTCGACGTTATTCACTTGTTTGGGGGAAGGGGCCTTCGGGGGTGTCCCACTCTCCATAGCATCCGAACCCAGCAAATCCTCCGACGAGGATTGTTCGGTGCGGGACCTCGCCGGACTGCAAAAAGTATGGCTCAGATTAAAATATTATGCCATGAAGAGCCTAGACGCATAAGCGTGTTTGCATTTTATATACTCACGAGTTCACTAGGGGCTGGGTCCTAGGATCCCACTCCGGGCTGCTGTCGGTGGCGGTGGTGGACTCCTCCGGAAGAAGAGTTTTCCCCCTCTTAGGCTACTCAGCCTCCAAGGATGTGGAGGCCGTCCTTTTCTATCTTCCCCCCGCTGGGGATTCATTTTCCTCCTCCTCCTCGTCCTCTTTGGAGGAAGAACGGGCATTGGAGTCTTCGGATTTTGTGTCCGAGGCACCGTGGCAACGGAGGCCGCCCCTGGTCTTCTTAGCCTCCTTCTCGGTCTTCTTCTCCGGCGCCTTGTAAGGTGCTGGGACCAGCATCTTCATCAGAAGTGGGACGGACGGTTCTTCTGGTAGTGGGGCCGGACAGTAGATCCGCCCCGCCTTCTTCGTCCAGCCCTAGGAGAGTTGTGGAAAACACATTAAGCATTTTCCTCAGGATATGCGAATAAAACATATGAATTGCCAAGATAACAGTGACTTACCGAACTTGCAGGGCGGGACAGTTGGTACCCGCGGTCCTCGGCGGAGTCCGGCCATGATTTGTCGGACTTAAAAAAGCACCTTCCAGATGTCCTTGTGCGAGGAGCCATAGAGCTCCAGTAGGGTCTGGTGCTTGGCCGGGTCGAATTCCCATAAATTACAAGCCCGGTACTGACAAGGAAGAATCCGGCGAACTAACATCACCTGGACTACATTGACAAGTTTGATATTCTTGTCTTTCATATCCTTGACGCGTGTATGGAGCACCGACAGTTCGTCGGACAAAGACCAGTTCAGGCCCTTCTTGGGCCAGGACGTAAGCCACAGGGGGGCTCCGGATCGGAATTCGGGAGCAGCGGCCGATTCCGTGTTGGGCGGCTCAGTGATGTAAAACCACAGCTGCTGCCACTCCTTGACGGAATCATTGAAAGTACCTATTGGCCATGTGACGTTGGGCATCTTGATCACCATGGCACCTTCGCACTCGGCGTGCTCGCCGCTCACTATCTTGGGATTCACATTAAAAACCTTCAGCCATAAGCCGAAGTGTGGCGAGATGCGGAGAAAGGCCTTGCGAAGTCAAGATGTTGAGGAAGGAATTGGGGGATAGATCATGAAAATTGATCCCTAAATAATACATGATGCCGCGAACGAGTGGGTGGAGCAGAAACCCTAGCCCGCGGACAAAATGAGGGAGGAATACAACCCTCTCGTGGGGTTCCAGAGTAGGGACGATCTGTCCCGCCGTTGGAAGACGGTGGCCGATTTTCTTGGCCAGATACCCTGCCTCCCGAAGCTTTTTGATATCCTTCTCCCGGATGGTAGAGGCCATCCACTGGCCTCCGCTCTGGATCCAGACATTTTTGGAAGACCTTTTTGGGCGGAGAAGACGAACGCTTGGGCGCTAGGGCTCGAGCAAGGGGGAATGGATGAGCAGAGGAAGAAGAAGGCGTGGGTTAAAAAGGGAGTCCTTATCTCCTTATAAAGGCAGCAGGGATCCTGCGCCTCCCCACTTGCCCGGTAAACTCGCTTATTCCCCAAGCGCCGCGTTGATGGCACGGTTGGGTTACCCACACCCGTATTTATGAGAATCCCGTGATAAGGGAACACGATCTCTGCTTCGACAAGATGTGCCAATAAAACCGCCTCTTGATATGTGTGGTGGTAGGTTGAGAAAAATGGTTCGCATAATGACCGGGCCGCAGCGTGATGTCACGCTATGACAAGTTGTTAGCAGATTAGATTTGTGAAATGTTGTACTCTCTACGGTGGTATGTGCAATTTGTTTGGTAGAGCCGGACACAATCCTCATGTTCAAGATCTTCTATGGAGTATTCGGAGAAGGAACCCGCCTTGCAATGCCGAAGACAACTTGCACGCCGGACTCATTGTCATTGAAGCCTGGTTCAGGGGCTACTGAGGGAGTCCTGGATTAGGGGGTCCTCAGACAGCCAGACTATATACTTTGGCTGGACTGTTGGACTATAAAGATACAAGATTGAAGACTTCGTCCCATGTCCGGGTGGGACTCTCCTTTGCATGGAAGGCAAGCTTGGCAATTCGGATATGTAGATCTCCTTCTCTGTAACCGACTCCGTGTAACCCTAGCCCCCTCCGGTGTCTATATAAACTAGAGGGTTTAGTCTGTAGGATAACAACAATCATAATCTTAGGCTAGATTCTAGGGTTTAGGCTCTACGATCTCGTGGTAGATAAACTCTTGTAATACTCATATCATCAAGATCAATCAAGCAGGAAGTAGGGTATTACCTCCATCGAGAGGGCCCGAACCTGGGTAAACATCGTGTCCCCCGCCTGCTGTTACCATTAGCCTTAGACGCACAGTTCGGGACCCCCTACCCGAGATCCGCCGGTTTTGACACCGACATCCACCACAACAGCTCGATGTCCCTCGTACACCTCCCTGGATGAGGATCCGTCGTCCATCTCATCGTCCCGCCGGTTCAGCCACCCCGTCCTCCACCTCCAAGGAGCTGCTCTCACGATCACCTCGTCTATCGTGGCTGCTCCATCCCCACACGACCGCCTTAACCTGCTCCACCAGAACCGCAACAACCTCACCGACTCCTCGGGCGAAGCCGAGGCCTACTCGGTGCCACCAAAGAGGTTGTACGCTCATCGCATCACACCTTCTCCTTAACTTGACCTCCCAGCACCGACGGTGCTCCATCCTGCACCCCCATGGAGCGGCTACTTTGAAGCCGGTACTGCGGGCGACATCTCCACGACGGCTCTACCCCAGCGCAAGGCCCCTTCAGTGGCGGCGGCCATACTAGCCGGATCTGCTGCTGCTACTCCAGCTCTTGCTTGCGCTGCTGCTGCTGCTCCGGCTCTCGCTCGATCGCTCGCTCGCCCAGCTGCTGCTGCTCTGGCTCTCGCTCGTGCTGCTGTTGTTGCTCTCCCCCTCGCTCGTGTTGTTGCTCTGCTCCGATTTAGCTACACTTCAGTCGACTGAATCGACTTTTGGGTCAGTCGATTTTTAGAGGATGGGGGGCTCATTCGGAGTTAAGGAAGAACCACCCGCAGCAGGGACGGGGGTTCGCCGGAGAGGTACCCTACTATCTACCTTAGGGTTCAGGGTGGGGGCGGTGGGCCTAGAGGGCTGGCTGGGGCAGCGGCAGACCGGTGGTGGGGAGTTGTTTCGGGGCGGCAAGGCGGCGCTGGGGCCGGCGGATCGACCGGTGGTGGCTGGCGTCTCAGGGGGGTGCAGTTTGAAGATGAACAGCATGCCCTCCCTAAACCACATTTCAAGTGCCTCTGTGCTACCATTGCGTTCAGTTTCGACAGTAACATTCACATTCCACAGTAAATTTCAGTTTTGATAGTTAAGTTTAGAGTCAACAGTTTTTACCTCATCTATTGTAGTCAGGTGGTTTTTGGTGATGTAAATTTTACATCTATTTTACATCATCTATTAGAGATGCTATTAGAATCCCACTTGAGATTGACGATGTCTGTCTTGTGCTGCTTCAGCCTTGACGTCTTATGGCTCACCAGGACTGCTCTAGAGACAGAACGATCAATCACAACAGAGCAGTGCCCAAGACGCCATCTACAGATTCCTCGGATCTTCACTACAAAAAAATACACTTCCGTGATGATACATGTTTGTCACAGTAGGTCACGTTTTCTGTCATGCATGTACATCAATGACGATTTTATGATAGAATCAAGATAGTCATACCTGTTCTGTCGTAGAAGTGTTCCATGACATTACCAAAATTATCATCACGGAAGTGTCCACTTCCATGACGATAATTCACGCGTCACAGAAGTGCTTTCCTCAAGGGTGACCGACACGTGGCATCCACCGTAACGGAACGCCGTTAAGCTATCGGGTCGGATTTTGGATCCGATAACGCGTTAACAGCCACGACCAATGCCGATTTTCCATGTGTAAAATTCTCATTGGCTGACGGATCCACGCGTCAGCTCCGCGTTGGCACAGGTGTCACTCATCCAAAGGTCGAGATGGGCCTATGATATGTTGACACATGGACCGGCCCAAAAGTGGCCCACAAAGTTTAAATGGGCTGGCCCAACCGAAGGACCATAAGATTTAGCGGACCATAATGGGTCGGCCCAGCTAAAGGCCCACAAAATTTAGCGGACCATAATGGGCCGGCCCAGCAAAGGCTCACACGATTTTGCAGACCATAATGGGTCAGCCCAGCTAAAGGCCCACAAGATTTTGTGGACCATAATGGGCCGGCCCAGCTAATGGCCCACAAGATTCTGCAGACCATAATGGGCTGGCCCAGCTAAAGGCCCAACATTGTGTGTCAAATCGGCCCATCAACGGCCTGGTCTAAACTTGTCATCAATGCAGCCCATGGTCACTTCTGGCCCATTAACAGTCCGCTAAGTAATTGGGCTGAATTACGGCCCGGTGTATTTCCGGCCTGTTAAAGGTCCGACTTCATTTGGGCCCATTTACAGGCCATCAAAACTTTCGGCCCATAAACGACCATGAAGGATTTGGGTCATATTCAGCCATGTCTGTCATTCGGCCTGTTAGAGGACCACTATAGATTTGGGCCACTTTCGGCCTGTTGTCATTTTCGGCTTGTTAACGCCGGATATAAACCATGGGCCATATGTGGCCCAACTTCATATCGGGCCCATTAACGGCCCATATAAAGATGACGATAATCTCGCCCGACCGAACTTTCGGCCTGTTAAAGGCCCGTGTATTAGGGCGGTGCATTTACGGCCTGTCCGAATTTTGGCCTGTCAAATATCCGCATCGTAAATGGGCCACCATTTTGGCCTGCTAAGTCCAGTGGGTTATTTGGCACAATCAGGGCCCAATCTCACTTTCGGTCTATTAAAGGCCCATGTTTTTTATGGGATCGAGATATTTACACCTGTAAACGGCCTATTTTTACTGAGAGCCCAAATTATGTTTAGGCCTGTTAAAGGCCCACTATGGGCACAGGCCTACCAGAAAAATATGAAAGCTTATGCTGATTTAAGCCCAGATATTTTTAGTGGGCTACATGCCAATTTCAGCCCGTAATCGTTTTTAGCCCAATTGGAATGGGCCCGACGAATGTTGGCATGTTGGGCTCCTATGAAGCTTTCGGCCGAGTGCGTTACTAAGATAAACCTACACTATACAAAAATAGTGTCGTAATTACTGCAGCCTGTGGCGGCATCATAAATGTTGTATCACAACAAAATAAATTCCAACCATACAACAAAAGGCCTACTGGCATAAAGTTTACAGTCCTTCCAGATAAAAGCACCATCAGATGTATAGAAGCACATATCATTTGACCTGAGTGCTAATGTTTCAGGCTGTAGAATCTAATGGAGCAGCACGATCTCCACCTTTTTTCCGCCATTGCTCTTGAACAACGAAGCGAATGTCTGATTGTCTGGTTTCAAAACCATTCATATCTTGATGACATTTCTCAACCACTATTCTTGTTTCCGAAACAACGTCCATTAGGGATTGGACTTGTGTCTGGAGCACAGATATATCAGTCTGTCTAGCAGGAAGATTTTGTTCAGTAGGCGATTTGGACGAGGTTACCTTGACAACCAACCCAGAATTACGCAGGAAGGTGCTTTTTGCACTGTTAGTGGAGAGATATTGACGCACTGCAGCAAGAGGTGACATTGTGCCTGTAGTAGCCTCTTCACCTTCAGGTGGTTGTGGCTGTTCAATCATTTGTTCCATAGCTTCCTGAAAGTTTGAACTTGTAGATTAGTGTACCAGATAAGTTACTAATGAGACAAAAACAAACAAAGTAGGTTAAACGTTTATGCATAACTTATTTTGGTGAACTACTGTAATACATTATCATGTATTGTAGTGCCAACTACATAATAAAATCACTTTCGGAACTTATGTCCATGTAGCATTCCTACTGTATTGTCTATTTCCTCACATTCGTTGACATCTAAGGATAAAGAGACATGGTTTAAAGTAGGATGAACATAGTATGACATCATTCATATCATGGCAAACATATATAAAACAAATAGGCTATTTTATCATTGTATGCACACGTGAACATAACAACTAGACTACAGATCAAGACCAAAAGAATATCCTTCATCTCTTTTAAACCATGTAAGGTGAAATGATACGTTAAGACAACTGTGTATAAAAGTGAATAGAGTAACTGACATTGGCTGCAAACCAATTAGTTAAACGAACACATCATAGTACCAATCAGTTCAAGGCAGGAGGAGTAAGGACTTACAACAGCGGCTTGAACTGGTGTGCTCATGCCCTTCATCTTGCTGGTGTGGCAATCCTTGAAGATTTGCACTGCATTCGGTTCAGGTTCTTTTTGGTCTGCACGGGCTTTCCTCTGTATTTGGAACAAGTCAATATAGATACGACAATGTGGCACAAAAAAGAAGGAAGTAGCAGCTATTTACAAGAGCCTCGCAGTGTGCAATATAGCTATGAGATCCTATTGTCTGTTGGAATTTCACTTTAGAACGGTTGGTTTTGTTCTTCAAACAGTTAGCCTAGAAGAAGATACACTTGCAAGGCACATACATAAATACAAGTTCAATATGTGGTATGATCAAATACATATATCCTACCTGATACTTTGGATCAAACCAGTGTTTAACGAGGGTTGTCCAGTCTTCATCTGTAATATATTCCACTCGAGATGTTTGGGCGATTTCATTGTTAGCCTTGCCTTCAAAGTGAGATTTTCTAACGTGGTACCGATACTGTCGCAGAGCAGACTGAAAAACATGAGTGCATGCTTGTTTAGTTGCATCATCTTTCGGATCCAACTTGAACCTCATCTGTTGAAAAAAGAATGTGAGTCTTATTAGGAGAAAGCTAGAAAGTATGGGACAGAGCAAGACAATATTATTAATTGCGATGAATAACATTACTTATGGATAAATGGTCAAGGAAGGTGTTAAACTAGGTATTAACTTTCTCATTCCTGTACTGGATCCACGTTGGGAGGATACGTACATGACACCTAACGGCAACGACTGCCTCTGATACTAACTTGGCTGACTCTGTAGCATCACGTGGCCTTTTTAAACCTACCTCAAAATGGATCTCCATTCTTCCTCCTTTAAATTTTGTTAATCTGTCAAGCATTATCCCTGATGTCTGTTTCCGCTTGCGCCGTGGTGCTAGTTCAACAACGAATATGGGAAGTGTTAGTGTACATCAAACTATGAGAGTACATATAAAGGAGCATGCAAATGCAACTTGACTCGGTCAGGTACCGTCTTGGTGTTGATGCTCATGAGGTTCATCTGATCTTGCCAAGTCCTGTTGTGTCAGCAGTGCTTCGGAAGTAGTGTTAGGTGTGAAGGTAGCTTGGGAACTGGCTAGTTCCAGAGCAAACGAATGAGTACATGGTTGAGATGCTGCTACAGTTGAAGCAGATGCTGCAGCTGGTGGAGCAGGTGATACTGTGTTTGTAGATTTACCGGTGGACTTGGACCTTCTACCGCACTATAAGTACCAGTAGAATCTCGACGGCAGAACCTTTTCCGTTTCACCCGACGAGTAACAGCACTCCCTACTATATTATTTTCCTTGCTCTTTTTTTATTTTGCCATGTCAAGCTGTACCCACAACACAAAAGAATAAAATCACTCTTCAGAACTCATTAATGCATGATATAGACAAGCAATACTTTGATGTAAGACAACCGTACGAGGATGGAATATGTAAGAAAAATAGGACGGCATGACATATTCACATCTATGATGTGCAAACTAAGCAGAAGGATTTTCAAGAAAATAGAAGTAATGCTAGCTAGACACCATATGAAAGATGCAACCAATATTACTCTGCCAAGTTAAAAGTGTCTTGTCATAAGTGGCAATTCAAAAAATTAGAAGCAGTACAACGTAGAAATCAATGCAAGATGCTACCACTATCAAACTGCCATGTTAAAAGCATCCAATCATGAGTTACTAATGCGGGATACACAACAGCAGTACTTTGATGTAAGAACATGGTATGATAGATAGATGCAGTGTATTCTAGACACAGAAAGCCATGTCATATGCACGTGTATAACGTATGAACTCAGCAGGTGCAATTTAATCAAAATAGAAGAAATACAGGCTAGACAACATATGCAACATGAAACCAATTATCACACTGTCAACTTAGAGCAAGCACGTGTGATGGTGGAGTACGGGAGATGAACTCATCATGTAGACTTGGGACTTCAACTTCATTAGCAGTATCAGTGGAAAATCTAGAGAGTCTCTGTTTGCGTCGGTGCGGAGTACCACCAACAACCCCTAACTTACTCTTTTCCTTCCTATTTTCTGATATTGCCTTATGAAGTCAAAACCACAAGAAGATGAATAAAATTAGCTCTGCATAACTGGTTGATGCATGATACAGACGAACACTACTTTGATGTAAGGCAAGCGCAGGATAGGACGATGGAATATATACAAAAAAGATAGTGTTTCATATTCACACGTACGATAGGAGGATGGAATATGTATGAAAAAACAGTAAGTGGAAGGCATTTCAACAAAATTAGAAGAAATGAAAGCTAGGCACCATATGAACATGCAACCAATATCACTCTATCAAGTAAAAAGTGTCTCGTCGTAAGTGCCATTTCAAGAAATTAGAAGCAGTACAAGCTAGAAGACAATGCAAGATGCAACCCTACATCACAGTTCCAAGTTAAATGTGTCTTATGGGTAAGTGATCGTTGCAGGTATAAGTTGTAAGCTACGTAGATGCAATTCTACATAATCAGAAGCAATACAAACTAGACATCATACAGAAAACGCAACCACGTATAACAGTTCCAAGTAACAGCAAGCACCTGTGATGGTGGAGTAGGGGAGATGTGCTCATCATGTACATGTATGTTCTAGAAACAGGAACATGTGTCATATTCACAGGCATTATGTGTAAAGTAAGCAGATGCAATTCAAGTTAGAAGCAATACAAGCTAGACATCATACGCAACATGCAACCACATATAATAGTGTCAAGTTAGAGCAAGCACCTGTGATGGTGGAGTAGGGGAGATGTGGTCATCATCTACACAGCTATGTTGACTGTCCAGCCTTGTGTTGTCTTGCGAATCTTGTTGGGAGGATGGCGGAGTAGAATCTGTAGAGACCCCCTGTTTGAGTTGCTCTGAAGGACCACCATCATCCACTGCCGGACTAATTTCCTTCAATTGTAATGATTTTTCATTGTGAAGTCAAACCGATAAGAAAAAGGAATAAAATTCTCTCTTCAGAACTCATTCATGCATGATACTGACGAACACTACTCGGATGAAAGGCAAACACATGATGCGAGTATGGAATATGTATGAAAAATAGGATGGTGTGACATATTCACACCTATGATGTGGTAACTAAGCAGAAGGCATTTCAACAAATTAGAAGCACTACAAGCTAGACACCATATGAAAGATGCAACCAATATCACTCTGCCAAGTTCAAACTATATGGCATTTCAACAAATTAGAAACAGTACATGCTAGAAATCATATGCAAGACACAACCAATATCACAGTGGTGACTTAAAGGTGCCTTATCATAAGTGACTGATGTGGGATATGCAAGAATAGTAGTCCGATGTAGAAATAGGAACACATGTCATATTCACAGGCATTATGTGTAAAGTGAGCAGATGCAATTTAACAAAGTTAGAAGCAGTACAAGCTAGACATCATACGCAACATGCAACCACATATAATAGTGCCAAGTTAGAGCAAGCACCTGTGATGGTGGAGTAGGGGAGATGTGCTCATCATCTACACAGTTAAGTTGACTGTCTAGCCTTGCGTTGTCTTGCAAATCTTGTTGGGAGGATGGCGGAGTAGAATCTGTAGAGAACCTCCGTTTCAGTTGCTCGGAAGTACCACCATCATCCAATGCCTTGCCAATTTACTTCAGCTTTATTGATTTCGCATTATGAGGTCATACCGACAAGAAAAAGGAATATCATTCGCTCTTCAGAACTCATTCATGCATGATACTGACGAACACTACTCTGATGAAAAGCAAAGTCATGGTACGACGATGGAATATGTACGAAAAAATGGACGGCTTGACATATTCACACCTATGATGTGGTAACTAAGCAGAAGGCAGTTCAACAAATTAGAAACACTGCAAGACACCATATGGAAGGTGCAATCAATATCACTCTGCCAAGTTAAAACTGTCTCGTCATAGGTGGCGTTCATCAAACTAGAAGCAATACATGCTAGAAATCATATTCAAGATGCAAACCAATATCACACTGCCAACTTAAAGGTGTCCCATCATAAGTGACTGATGTAGGATACACAAGAAGAGTAGTTTCATGTAAGAACATGGTGTGATAGACAGATATAGTATTCACCAAAAACAGGAAAGCGTGTCATATTCACATGTATCATGTGTAAGCTAAGCAGATGTAGTTTACACTAATTAGGAGCAATACGAGCTAGACACCATATGCAACATGCAACCAGATATCACACTGCCAAGTTATAGCAAGCACCTTGGATGGTGGAGTAGGGGAGCGAAGACTTGGACCTTGTAATGCACTATCAGTACAAGGAGAATTGGTACAGATGATCCGTTTACGTTGCTGCAGAGGACCACCATCATCACCTTCCTTACTCTTTTCCTTACTCTTTCTTGATTTTGCCTTGTCAAGTCAAATCCACAAGAAAAAGGAATAAAATTTGCTCTTCAGAACTTATTGATGCATGATACTGACGAACACTACTTTCATGTAAGGCAGCCGCATGATAGGAGGATGGAATATGTATGAAAAACAGGACGGCGTGACATATTGACATGTATGATGTATAAAGTGTAATCTAAGCACAAGGTGCTTGAACTTGTTAGAATCGATGCAAGCTAGAAACCATATGAAAGATGAAACCAATATTACTCTGCCAAATTAAAAGGGTGCCCTAACAAATGTATTTGACCAAGTTAGAAGCAATAAATGGCAAAAGGCTAGAAATAATATGCAATATGCAACGAATAAAGCTGACTCATCGCAAGTGATTGATGCATGATACAGAAGAGAGGTAGTTTCATGTAAGAACAAGGTTAACACATAGATGTAGTGTGTACCAAAAATAGGAAGGCATGTCATATTCACAGGTATAGTGTGTGAACTAAGCAGATGCAATTTACCCTAATTAGAAGCATTACAAGCTAGACACCGTGTGCAACATGCAACCACACATCACACTGCGAAGTTGGAGCAAGCACGTGTGATGGTGGTGTAGGGGAAGTGCGGTCTTCAGGTACAGAGCAACGTTCAATATCTTCATTTAGGCTTGCTGTTTCTTTAGAATCATGTGGAGAGGATGAAATTGCATTCTTTATAAGAGTTGCGTCTCATATTAACCCACACGCGTGACTGTCTCATCATAAGCGATAGACGCAGGATACACAAGAACAGTAGTTTGATGTAAGAACATGGTGTGATTGGCAGATGTAGTATGCACAAAAAACTTGGAAGGGAGAACCGACGAATAACTTCAAGAGGAAACACCAGTTGAAAGAATGCAAATGCTTCACATGAGTAGGATGGATACTCGATTACGGACTCCGGCTCTGAGGAGAAAAAGGGGTGGGTGGGTGGGAAAAAGAAAACAACTGAGGATTGAACTTGGCAAAGCTGAAGAGGCTCGAGTCAACTTTATGAGAAATGCACCGGATAAAAGAGCTGAGAACCAACGATCGGAAAACCAACTGCGTGATCCTAGAGAAAAATTTGAAGGGGAAGAGGAGTAACTCAAATCACCTACGTCAAGATTCCTCACCTGAGCGACGAAGGGGCTGAGGAGTGAAAAGAATTCCTACTCTCCGATATAACTAGACTCCGAAAAGTTATCTTCTAGACTTGACAACGGCCAAACTACACGATCAATCAAGGGGGCTCCTATGGTCGGTCGAGGCTCTCATACCAACTTGTAACGCCCACGATGCAGCTATATCTCTCAAGTGTCGAGGCACGACTTAGAGGCATAACCGCATTGTAGGTTTTGTCGCAAGAAGGGTCATCTTCACACAATCCCATGTAATGAACAAGAATGGGATAAAGAGAGTTGGCTTACAATCGCCACTTCACACAATACATAAATAAATTCATACATCATCCAAAATACACTCATAGACCCACTATGGTCAAATCCAAATGAAAAGAAGATAACCCCAAAAGCTAGATCCCCTATCGCCCCAACTGGGCTCCACTATTGATCATCAGGAAACGAAACATAGTAATGACCAAGGTCCTCGTCAAACTCCCACTTGAGCTCGGTTGCGCCACTTGCACTAGTATCCTCCACACCTGCATCTGTTTTGGTAGAATCTGCGAGTCACGAGGACTCAGTAATCTCACACCCGCGAGATCAAGACTATTTAAGCTCATGGGTAGGAAAGGGGTAAGGTGGTGGAGCTGCAGCAAGCACTAAGCATATATGGTGGCTAATATACGCAAGTGAGAGCGAGAAGAGAAGCAACGCATCGGTCGAGAAGCTAGAAGTGATCCTGAAACTACTTACGTTCATACATAACCCAAACCGTTTTCACTTCCCGGACTCCACCTAGAAGGGACCATCACGGCTACACACGCGGTTGATGCATTTTAATTAAGTCAAGTGTCAAGTTCTCTACAACCGGACATTAACAAATTCCATCTGCCTCATATCCATGGGCACGGATTTCAAAATATAATACCCTGCAGGGGTGTCCCAACTTAGCCCATCACAAGCTCTCATGGTCAACGAAGGATATACCTTCTCCCAGGAAGACCCGATCAGTCTTGGAATCCCGGTTTACAAGACATTTCAAAAATGGTAAAACAAGACCAGCAAGACCACCCGACTGTGCCGACAAATCCCGATAGGAGCTGCACATATCTCGTTCTCAGGGCACACCGGATAAGCTAAGCATACAAGTACCAACATAACCCAAGTTGCCAAGGGACGGTCCCGCGCGGTGCTCTAGTTTGGACCAACACTCGGAGGAGCACTGGCCCGGGGGGGGGGGGTAAATAACGATGACCCTCGGGCTCGCGAAAACCCAAGGGAAAAAGGCTTAGGTGGCAAATGGTAAAACCAAGGTTGGGCCTTGCTGGAGGAGTTTTATTCAAAGCAAACTGTCAAGAGGGTCCCATAAATCACCCAACCGCGTAAGGAACACAAAATCAAGGAACATAACACCGGTATGATAGAAACTAGGGCGGCAAGAGTGGAACAAAACACCAGGCATAAGGCCGAGCCTTCCACCCTTTATCAAGTATATAGATGCATTAATTAAATAAGGGATATTGTGATATCCCAACATAATCCTGTCCATCATGGAGCAATCTTCAACTTCACCTGCAACTAGCAACGCTATAAGAGGGGCTGAGCAAAGCGGTAACATAGCCAAGCAACGGTTTGCTAGGAAGGGTGAAAAAGGTTAGAGGCTGACATGGCAATTTGGGGGGCTTGATAAACAAGTGGTAGGAAGCGCGACATAGCGATAGCATCAAGACAACTAGCATAGCAATGATAGTAGTGAGATCCAAGGTGACGCTCATCTTGCCTGAAATCCCGCTAGGAAGAAGAATGAGTCGATGAAGAAGATGAATGGGCATAGACGAACCAAGCGTAGTCGAACGAATCCTCACGATCGCAAGGAAACAGGAACTATCAAGAAGAAGCACAACCGGAAAGAAGCAAACAACATAGTAAACACGCCAGCATAACCATGACATGATGCACAATCAAGTATGATGCATGTCCGGTTAATGAGTCATGGCATGGCAAAGTGCAACAAACAATACTACAATTTAAGTGGAGCTCAATATGCAATGAGTTGCATATTGACGAAACACCACATCCACTTATTTAATTCACTCTTGTTTATGCTGCCCAACAATATTAAATGGTGTTAACACGGCAAGAGGTACAACACAATAAAACTACCTATCTAGGCAAGTTTAAATGAGGCCGGAAACAACAAACAACAATTCCGGAAAATCCTCATCTCATATTTCGAATTTTCTACTGTTCTGCCCTATACACAATTTTAGATTTGTTACACATGCCAAATAATGCTACCATGTTAAACTATGCATTTTTCTAGCCCATTTACATATAAAGAACATTTAAAACCGAGCTACGGTTATTTAGCTATGAAATAAACCATTTTAACATGTCCTTATACAAATTAAATGCAAACGTCCATTCTAAACATTTCAAACATGGAAGAAAGATGCAGATTATGAAAGTACATGAAAATCTGAGCATTTTACATATATAACATGTTTTATTTGGATGCATGGACATTAAGTTATGAGCATTTTAAAATGATAGCATTGATGTGAATATGCAGAAAATGAATAAATGCTAGAACACATGGGATAGAGAAAAAATATACACGGGTCGGATGGCTGTGGAGATGGGCTGCTGCTGCTGGTGCTGGGCTGCATTGCTGCTGCTGGAGCTGGGCTCTCTCTCTCTCCCTCTTATTCTTCCTTTTTTCAATTTCCTCAAACAGAAAATAAGAGAGAAAAGCTCAAAGATAAAGGTAGGGTGTGAGAGAGATATGAGAATATATCTAGAGTCCCTGAATTATGCACAATTTGAAGAAATGGACTTGGCAATTTTTATAGATAGAAAAATAATTCAAGTTTCAATTAAATCCAAACTTGAGCCAGTTTTTAACCCAACCAAATCAAACCCAAATGAGCTGAAACACTTAGGAGTAGGTCTTGGCATGGCCTAAGATGAATAGGGAAAGAATGAACATTTATGGTGGAAGGGAAAAGGTCACTTGCCAAAATGAAAGAAAGAAGAAGGAAGGAGGTGATGATGCATGGGACATATGCATAGGGCAGGCAACATTGACAAACATAGTGCAAGTACAACAAGATGAATACCACAATGCATAATCGATGATTTTGGCAACAACATGGAATGGCACAATGCAATATAATGGCAAGAGGCATAATGCAAACACATGGCATTACAAGCAAAATGAGCATGGTGCAAGAAGCAAAGATATATGACAAGGCACTCAACATGATCATGGCATAAACATATAGGAATGAAATATGCAAAACAATTATGATAATGCAACAAACTTAAAAAACACACGGCAACAACTAAAATAAATGGAAGACATCTGGAGCATCGGATTCGGGGCGTTACAGTTGGCAAATATGATTTCATCATATCATTCCATAGGATATCCCTGGCTGTTAGGCTGGATGGTAATACGAGGCAAAGTTTTACCCTAGTTCGGATCGGACCCTTGGAGTTGAAGAAAGAGCCTACTCCTGGTACTGTATATTAGTAATAGGGGTATGTACAAAGTACACGTGAATACCAGGCATTGTGCGTGTGTGTATACTATCGACAAACTAGCCCCCAAGCTTGTATAACATACTAAGGGCCTAGGGTTACAAATCATATATAGTCGACTTATCACCAGTGGGGATAGAGTCCTCCGCGACACTGGTAGCTTCGTGTTGTACGCCGAGTCCTCCACATGGGTCTTCGTATAACACGTCTCGGTCCAACCTATATGTGGCGCAGGATGGAACCGACCTATGAGTCTTCATGTTGACCCACCACAACTAGAAATGATGTGCCCACCACACCACACACGCAATCGGCCACTAAGAAAATAAGCATATACAATAGTACAACGGTATCTAGCTCACGATACATCTCCATATTTTTTTGATGACAATGACGGACTTTGCATTTGATGTGTGCTCCGTATTTTGTTGATGACACTTACGGTCATTGTATTTGAAGCGAAAGCATGATATGGTCGATGGACTTCAGAATAAGCTCATCACGGTCACCACATACATTTTGTCGTGCTAACCAACATGTGTTTGGATGCAGTGGCATATCCAGGCCCCGGGCAACAGGGGCCATGGACCGGGGCGTGGCAGTAGTTTGCTTTGTTAATTGTAAATAAAATTTTACTGTTCGGTATTGTTTCCAACTGTAGCACTGAAGCTGGCCCTGGGCGTGGAGCCAGCCTGCCTACGCCACTGGTTGGATGGTTAGAGGACAGTGGTTTCTCGAGCCCACCAAGGTTAAAGTCCCGGTGCTCGCATTTATCTTGTGTTAATTTCAGTATTTTCCGGCGATGTACGTTCAGTGGGAGGAGACGTTCCACTCGACTACGAGGCACCTATGGTGACTTCATAAAATCTCAAGATCATATATGCTGGCCCACTCTCTCGAAGGTGCTCATAGGGGTAGGGTTCGCGTGTGTGCACTTATAGAGGTGAGTGCTTGCGCGTATATATGAGCCCTTGCGTCTGTACCATGTTAAACAAATACATGTCATGGTTATACGGTCACTGGCTCACCCGTACAACTCCGTATTTTGTTGATGACACAATCAACTGACCAGTCAAATGGCACAACTAGTGTTGCACCATCGGGGCGCGTAACCGTGGGGCCCACCTGTCAGCCCGTATATGAAAGAAAGAAATGGTAGTTTGAGTCTGTACTGTGTTAATAAAATAGGAGTACATTTTAGGGTGATCATACGGTCACTGGCTCACCATACATCTCTGTAATTTGTTGATAACACGATCAATTGACCAGTCAAACGGTCCACATTAAGCAGCGCACATTACCATAGGGCCCACCCGTCAGCGCGTATATGAAGGACAAAAATGGTAATAAACTAGTGGTCGG
>NC_041393.1:431869604-431891844 GCF_002162155.2 Triticum dicoccoides | reverse complement strand
GGCGGACCGGCGGTGGGGAGTGGTTTTGGGAAGGGCGGGCCGGCCGCGGGCGGCGAGGGCTGGCGGTTCGGTTGGTGGTGGCTGGCGGCTCAGGGGGGGTGGAGTTTGATGATAAACTGGAGGCCCTTGATTTCGTATCCAACGGCTGGAAAATCTGATGACCAGAGATGAAAAAGTCAGTCGACTGACGTGTAGCCTCACCCCACACGTACACATGCACGCACGCAAGACACGCACGCATGTAGGCGTGCAACACTGACACGTACACATAACGTACACACGCACGCATGCTGGCGTGCAACACTGAAACGTACACATGCACTCACGAATACACGCACGTACGCACCCATGCATGCAACACTGAAACGCACCCTTGCACGCACGCAACATTCGCTCGGCTGCATGCACACAGCACACGAAGCAAGACACACGCTCAACCTATACGTGCATGCACCCTTTGTTAAGGACATGGATTGTTACGGGTATTAATCAATCTTACCTGTGATAAGCAGAACATTGATGTTTGCAATGGTCTTTATGAACCACAACGTATGGAACGGGCTATCAGCATAGTAGGCTTAACTACATGAAAAAGATGACGTCACACTCAATGAACAATCATCGGTTTATGAAATGCCCGCTTCTGACCACCCTGGCCCACCAAAGGTTCCTCTGTTGTGCGTTGCCTGCATTGGGTCACTGACATGCAGGCCATGCACCCAAAGAGCCATGTGGAAGAACAGCGCGGTGTCCTAGGTCAGAGTCGAGGGTGCCACTCGCGGCATGCCCGGCTGAACACGCCTCCGTGCCGCATTCAAACGCCTCCATGAAACCCGCCCGTGTGGAAGCCGAGAAACCCACTCTGGACACACGTCAGTTCATGACCGGGCCGGCGTTAAACGCAACACAGGCCGAGCTCCTCCCGTCCGCCGTCTATTTAATCTCCTATTTAAACGAGGCCAAACGCCGGCCAAGAATCGCACACCTCCGCCGCTCCCCTATCTCCTCCAGCATTTTCTCCATCTTACAATGTCTTACAAAGAGTAGTTATTCCGCATCCAAGCCGGCTGGGTAGCCCGCCGGATACGAGCTATGCAGCTCGCTGATCCTCCTCCCTCCCCTCGCCCGACGGAGCGAGTTGCCGCCCCAAGCCGGCGCACGGTTCAGCAACTCGCCGCTCCAGGCCAGCTTGATGAGGAGCGGCGCATGGGCGTTGTTGCTACCGTCCACGCCACCGCCTCGTACCGCATCTCCCGTTTCTGTGGCCGAGACTCCCATGCCGGCGGCCGCGCCATGAAAGCCGCGACAGAAGCCGGGTGCACGGAGAGCAACGAGTCGGTGGCCAGCGCCTCTGCGTCCACCGCCATCATCGAGGAGAAGTATAACACGGGAGGCCTCCGCCGCTTGGGTCCCATGAAGGCCACCGCGAAGGCGACGCCGGCGTACACAGTAGGTGTCTTGCCGGATCCTTTTGTTGCGAGGACCTTCGTCAACCCCGCAAGGGCTCCAAGGAAGAGGGGAATGTTAGGATGAACTCGAGCCGGTGCCGGCCATGGCGAAGTAGTGGCCGGTGATGAACTTGAACCGGTGCCGACCACCGTCATATTCGGCACCAGCCAATGATATCAGTTGGGCAGTTGGGAAGCGAGTTGTCATTTGCACTGAAGCATATACCTCCGGGGCTCCCGGCAGTCCGGTGATCGTGCTGCCGGACATGAGGAACACAAATCGATTGGTGAGTGACCATTTAGGCCAGGTATTATATACCTGTGCTGTCCAGAACTAGCACCGCGTAGTTCATTTGAATGTAATGAAATCCGTCATGTTTGTGTGAAAATCCGGTATTTTATATAATTTCTGTCGTTGTTTATATGACATATCAGTTTGTCTACCTGTTTGCGTGAATTTCGTCTGGTTGGTTGAGTTGCTGTCATAATGTGTGCGGCTACAGTTGGATGGCGTAATTTGCGGGTCGCCGGTCGGTCTGTGGGCGGCTCGGGCGGTGTTGTGGGACAAAAAATACAGCTCGTGCGAGCTCGTCTCCAACGTCCGCGCTGGAGGATGCATGGCAGCATGAGCACCCAAGCCATTCCTCGTTCATCGGTGGCAAAGGCACTGGTGGACAAAAGGGTCGCCAATATTTTGGCTACCCCGGGAAAGATCCAAACAGCCCCTCCCAGCAGATTCAAATCCCTCATTCTCCGTGGAATTTTGCCATGTGTTGTTTTCATGGACTAGCAAGATGCCCGTGCATTGCACGGAACATCAAGATGCATTTTTTTTACAAATTCCTGCATGCATGCAAGGGATAATGAATGTCATTCTTTGCTAGTACCACGAGGCAAACACCATTAATATTGCAGCGATTAGTGTTCGTGGTCTTGTATATCTGCAAATTGTAATTTTGATAGTGGCCCCTTGTATATAAAAATGGAGGGAGAAATATGAGAGATAAGGTGAGGAGGAGTGGGGCGTGGTGGTGACTGGTGGTCGGACTGGGCGGAGGCATGGGGATGGACGGCACATTATGTCTAGGTTTGTATCTCTCTCACACACACCCACGTAGGTGGGGGACGTGCACGAAGAGAAGAGGTGCACGCACGGCGCACGTACTCCCTTCTCTTTCCCAACCACACCCGCGCGGGTACACGGTGGAGCTCATTTCTGTACGAAAAAGGCAGCCCACGTGGTAATTTGGCACGTGTACTGGTTGTCCACTTGGTGGAGGGAGGATCGTCTACCACGGGTGAACAAACAAATTGCGACTTGACATGTTATGTTAAATTAAAAAAAGAGGCAAACCATGTGGGGCCTACCTTAGAGGCAAGGCTCTATACACTGGAGTACTTTTGATGTGTCCCTTCAACTTGCAGAACAAGGAGAAGCTTGTTTAGTACGCCATCTCCCCCGCCCACGGGTGCGGTGGCTCGCAGGATGAGGTGAAGCTTACTACTACTGTACACCTTTACGCCCGCTCCCTCGCCCACGCGCGTGGTGGCTCGCAGCACGAGGAGAAAATTTTACTACTCCCTTCGTTTACTCCTCGTCCCTACTATATACTTTGGTTAGTACTCCCTCCATTTACTTATACAAGGCCACTATAAAAAAAATACATTTTGCATCTATACAAGGCCACAAATAGTAATCGAGACAAAAGTCACTACTCCCTCCTTTCCAGTTCATGGCTCAATTTCAAAATCTCTCCAACCAAGGTAGACGGTGAGTGGTCGAATTAATTTCGTAGTTTACATAGTACGCTCGTTTGTCTCAAGAAGTTATGTTTACCGAGGCATTAATTAGAACAAATGCATGAATGACCACTAAATTTCCATGAACTTGTATATGCATTGGTTAGTTTCCTCTTGACACTGCTTGCGTCGGGTGATCTAACGCACCTCGAAATCCAACATGTAATGGTACTACTACTAGTATAGTAGAATTGAGACTTATCAAACGGAAAAACGAATGTTTTTTAGATGAGCCCTATAAACCCTAGTGGGTACGTACTCCGTAAAAACAGATTTTTCCAAAACTAAGTCGCTCCCTTTCATGAATTATGTAGTATAATCCTCCGCCGACGCTCCCTTTCATGAATTCTGTACTTCCTGTCGCGGACATGTGGGACATATAGCAACCGGGTCGACGTGTCAAGCACCAAATAACAGTGCAGAATAGTAGGGGGGACGCACCCCACTCGTACCGGCCCAGTAGTAGTAATGAGCAATGAGACGTCAAATCACAATGCCGCACCTTCCCAGACGGACGAAGCAACCATTGTTTCACACTTCGGTTCACTATCATCTCAAACCACGTATTAGTATTGCTTCTGCCTCAAGAGGGACAGACGCATCGCCTTGGTACATCATGACACGTGGGACCGCATGACAGGCCATGCTCCCCCGCCGATCGCTCGGTAAAATCACCTCATTTTTACTATACTTCATCCGTATCGGTTTACTACATGGCATGCACGTCGTTCTAGGTTGAGAATTTAACTGGCTATATATATATATATATATATATATATATATATATATATATATATATATGTGTGTGTGTGTGTGTGTGTGTGTGTGATGATGAACAGTACTCTAGCCTTTTAAAAATGTATACTTTTGTAAAGTAGTACTATCGATGGATAGCGCCATGGAGAAAAAATTAAAATTTCAAAAAAAGGTGGTACATATAGAGAGCGCTGGTCGCCAAATTATGCATATAGTACTATTAAAAAAGCTAATATGTGCTTAATTGCGGTGCTAAATTCTATTAAAGAAATACTAGTAGTATGTACATACTGAAGAGTTAAAGTAACGAGAAGAAACATAACATAGTTCTGCTGGGGGCTCAACACAACACACCCCTCAAATTAAACTAAGCACACCTAAAATTAAACTATGCAACTAATCTGGTAGACACTGCATTAGAGGTTTAGAACCACCATGAGCAACGACACTGCCACCTTACTCAGAGTCCTCGTCCACGTCCTCGACTTCGTCCTTGTCCCTCTTCCTCTTGGCCGATACTTCTTTGCTTGAACCGCCAACTTGGTTGTTGCTCTTCATCCAACCCTTGTAGATATTGAAACAAAGGTAGCCATCCATTGCAGCATAGTGAATGTGGTCTATATCTAGTACATTCTGCTGCCATGCATGATGATGAAATGTGTAATGAGGTTTCTCCAGTTTACGGTATGAAGGATGAACCATGGCTCCTGCCAGGGTCAGCATTGAGGGCTGATGAGAGGGCACCAGCCAATTCTTCTGGAGGTCGAAGGGGTTTCCTAAAACAAGGCCTATCCGACCCAGGACTTCTTTGTCGTTCTTAAAGTCTACAGTAACAAATTTCATTGTTTTGTCCTAGAGGAAGTTCTTAAAATCTTGGCACTCAATGTCGGCATGGCATATGTGGTAGACCAAGCAAATGTTATGTACGCAAACCTGGATCACGGCGGGCTTCTTCCTCTCTTCGTCCTTTAGATCCTTCTCTCGTCCTAGGACTGTGGTGTACTCAACATCTATCCCAGCGACCCACTCATTATCTGAGTTTTCGAACATGTGTCTGAGGCGAGAAAGGCATCCTTTCACCGTCGTGGAAGAACGGGTGTAGATGATGTCGAACTCATCACCGGTGATGGTTCTAACCTTGTACTCACCGCCGATCAGGGAGATTTGGGACGCCATGGAGTTGGGAGGAGGGTTAGGATTAGTGGAAGTGTCGTAATGTGAATGGACGGGACGACTAGGAGCGAACCGCCATAGTATTAAAGGACGTGTGGGGACGAGTAGGAGCGAACTGCCAGCGTGTGAACGGCAGGGTGGTGGCTTTCCATTCTCCCATGATACGGGCTTCCGAGAGCCCTTGGATCTGAGATTGAACGGTTCCATGGCGTGATTCTAGACCTATGGGTGAATATCCTATCCTGGAGGGTTATTCTGCAAATTTTCAGCAACTTAGCATGCGACCGTTTGATCTCAGATCCAAGGGCTGCCAGCAGCCCGTATCATGGTCGTGCCTACCACGACCATCGTGTCGCTCGCGCGGTCGCGCCCTTGGAGATTTAACACGGTGTGTTAGGCTATCTGATGTTGGCATGTCATACATAGTCATCACTTAGTCACTCATACTACAACAAGGTTGGCTATAAGTGTATTTTTTACTCCTCTCTATCTCTTTCTTTGTACTCCCTCCGTCCCATAATATAAGAACGTTTTTGACACTAGTGTAGTGCCAAAAACGTTCTTATATTATGGGACACAGGGAGTACTAGTATTTATTGCATTTGCCAAGGAGTGACCTCTTCCAATGAAATGGTGTTGCTAAGTTTGCTTCATTTAATTAGCTATAGACTCAAAATTGTCTTTTCACCTAGGTACACGCGCTTAGCACTGTTTGTTCCTTGGGTCACCAAACTAGTCTCTCTCTTCTTGATTAACTTGCCACATTAGACTTTATGCCTATGTGGCAAGCTTAAGCACCTGTAGGAGCAAGTAAGTACAATAGTGCGCTTTACATGGCATTTTTGCATATGTGGAGGAAAGAGAGGCAAGGAAAAAGTGGATAAGTGGGCTCTCATGCAAGAGCCAGCCTCTACTACATGGTGGATCATTGGGAGAGGCACCTGTATGGAGGTGGTCAGGAATCGGGAGACTCACTCCGGTCGTAGCGCCGCAGTTAAAATGATAATGGCAAGTCAAATCACGGGGCCCCGCCTGTCCAGCAGTAACTCGCTGTCAAATCACACAGCCCTACGTTTGCAGTAGCCTACTCCCTCGTCTTCTCGTGTCTCTGTCGAACTGACTAGGCGGAACTGCCCCGCCTACCGCGCAGGAAAAGCCCCGCCCTCGACTTTTAAATACAACTACTCCCTCCATCTAGGCGAGTAAGTCATCTTACGAAAACCAAATAATCCCAAAATACTAAAGCGCGGTGCATTAACTCCTACCTCGTTTCTTGTTTCTTCACATATCAACCAATAAGAATCCAATGATATACTTTTTGTGACATAGTAACTCATATTTAGTTAGTCAAATGGATGACCTAGAACTACGTGCAGGCCCTATAAACCGAGATGCCTACAAATAAAAAACCGAGATGAATAGGGTAGTTCAGCATGTATCTTTTTAGATCAATATAGTCGGGATTCACCAAGGAGCAAAACCAAGTGGTAGGCTGCTCCTGTCGTGTTGGCGTAGCAACTCAAGCAGGGTCAGTCTGCACACGAAATGGCAACACACTTAACAGGACCCCTTTGGCAGACATGTGGCTCATCCACCGTCTTGTTCCACGTGTGATGCACCAAATTACAGTTCAGAGCAGCGGTTGGAATTGTACGCACCCCGGTCATAGCGCCACAGTAGTAGAAAATGAGCGATGAGGGGTCAAATCACAAAGCCCCACCTTTCCCGCATTAAGCTGGACGGACGAAGCAACCATCATTTCACTCTAGGGTGCAAGAGCATAAAGAAAAGAGAAAACAATGATGTGTGCGGCAGCTACCTAGGGCACCCTAGGGTAGGGGTCTCCACTACAGATCCTTTTTTTTTGAAAGCGCCTCCACTACAAATCAGCTTCTCCCTCGTCCTCTTGAAGAAAACCGATGATGAGTGCGGCGGTAGGGTTTGTAGGAGTACTACGGCATGCGAGGCCACGTCGTAGTAAACGGGTTCGAGTCGATGCCTTAGATATGTGTGGGCCGCTTGGTTTTATGGGAACTAGGCAGCATTTTGGGTTCGGGGACCATTGGTGATATAGTACGTACAAAAAATTGTGGATGTAGGTTTGACCGAAAGGCAATGATGCATGGGCCCTGCATTTTGATATACCTGGGGCCACGTGAAATTTGCTACTCTACTCAAAACTAGTAAGGTACACATGTATTGAACGCATGAGATTTCGAAACCAAATTATGAATAAATACACACTATAGCATGTAAATCTTTGAGTCATATATACATGATGTAGATGTTCGGTTAGTTCTTATAGTTCATCTCATTCAAAATCAATTAGTTTTATAAAAAAATTAAGATTCATGGGGTTGTGCATTGTAAATCATAAAGTAAAATAATAATAATGGCAATTCATTTAGAAAAAACAATCAATTATGATACAGAAGATTCTAGAACAAAGGAGAAGTGCTTGTGTTTTGAGGTTTGTGCATTATGCTTAAGTTCAACCATGTAGTCTTCTAAATTGTACATGTGGCAGATCTGGTGGAATGTTGATGATATCCAACGGCCAGTAGTGCTCGGATTTGCCCATCTCTGCACTGTCGGGTTAGCTTTATCCACCGACCATCTTTCAAAGTTATTGGCACACTGTATAGTTCTTGTGCCATAGTTGCCTGTTTTGGAAAAAAACTACTAGTGGGTTGTACTATCTATTTAGGAATAGAAGATGTATACATGGAAGTTGTAGGTAAAGAGATGACATGGAGCATCTCAATTCCTATTAGTAGGGATTGGAAAAGAGATGTCATTTCGTTCACATCATAGGAACTTTTCTATTGAATCTAGAGATGACATGTATCTCAATTCCTATGAGGAGGGATTAGAAAAGAGATGTAATTTGGTTCATATCATAGGAACTTTTCTATTGAATATACGTTAATGTTTATTTTCCTTTGAAATTAAGGGAGTATAGGAATCCATTCATATGAACCAGGTGGCTCTAAAGCTATAGAAATGATATCATGTTTATTTCCTTTGAAATGTGGAGTATATGAATCTATTCCTATGAACCAATTGGCTCTAAAGGAAAAAATCCTATAAAAATCATATCATATAGAGTTCCTATGATATTCCTCGACACTAAAGGATGGTTGAAATTACTGCGGGTGATACGATGGTCTTTGTTTGTAGACTCCTCACCCATCTTTATAGTTACCTCTCGAAGATGAATGAAATGATATATACATGGTATTCTACATGTGCAATTTGGGACACAAAAACTCGGTAAAAGTTTGCGAGGTTCTAATTTTCAATAAAGCTATATGCACTGCATTTTGGAACGGAGGGAGCATTCGGCAGTTGCTAACGCTCACGTGGAAGATTTGTGTGTAGGAGGAGTGGTTGTTCTCTTAAATGACATGGCAAAACTGACACTGTGGGATGCCGATCTAACGGTTCTTACGGCGTTCGTCAGGAAAAGGCTTGTGGGGAATGTTTGTCCGATAATGATTTACGGACACATGCATTGCATTGATACGTGCCCCCTCTCTCTAAAACACACGCACCCTCACGAGTCACGACTCTCCCGAGTCCTCTCGCAAACTCGCACGTCGCACACACCGTCTATCTGCAGGTAGACGTCACGCACATATGTGCTCTTCACACCCTACCCTCAGAACTTCTAAAAAACAAAAGACGGCGCGCACATTTTATTTTAGCTCACACATCACACACTTATACTATTACTCTTGCGGTGAACGTTCTTTGGGCATATTATATTGTACTCTCACGAAGAGAAGTGGTGCACGCACGCACTAGTTCTCTCACACCCACTCGCGGGTACACGTAGGAGCGCATTTTTTTGAAGATGGTACAACAAAATCACTCCACTATATATAAAAGCAGGAGCCTTAGCGCTTGCTTTACTAGGGTTCCTCTCGTTCACTCTCTCATGCTCTCCAGATCTAAGCAAGACATAGGTGGCCACACACTCTCTCTCAGCTCACGGCTGGTCACAAATCCGTCCGGACAACCTCGACCAGGGCAGGGGTGTAGGTGCATCGTTCTTGTTGTCGTCCGCGGCGAGGGAGGAGACAAATGGCTGCCCGCACATCCCGATCGGCGGCCGTGCCGTTCTCTCCGAGAGAGCGCCGGCTCGGGAGGGCCTCCGACCCCTTCTTCCTCCCTGCGGTATTGTGGCCAAGATGCGGCCTCCCGACGCCTTCTTTTCCACATGCCGACATCCCTCAGGTATATATTCCTTCGAAACCTGCCTTGCTCTACTGCCCCAGCTCTTCCCCCTTCGTGTGGATCCTTTTCTACTTCCGTCCGCTGTTCCAAAGCCACCTAGACTTCTACTATTATTAGAAGTAAAGTTGTAGGACCTTGAAGTATGTCTAGAGGGGGGGTGATTAGACCACTTGACCAATTAAAAACTTAGCCTTTTCCCAATTTTAGAGTTTGGCATATTTTAGCTATCTTAGGACGAGTCAAGAAATTATCACACAATTCAAGCAAGCATGCAAAGAGTATATAGGCAGTGAAAATTAAAGCATGCAACTTGCAAGAAAGTAAAGGGAAGGGTTTGGAGGATTCAAACGCAATTGGAGACATGGATGTTTTTGGCGTGGTTCCGATAGGTGGTGCTATCGTACATCCACGTTGATGGAGACTTCAACCCACGAAGGGTAATGGTTGCGTGAGTCCACGGAGGGATCCACCCACGAAGGGTCCACGAAGAAGCAACCTTGTCTATCCCACAATGGCCGTCGCCCACGAAGGACTTGCCTCACTAGCGGTAGATCTTCACGAAGTAGGCGATCTCCTTGCCCTTACAAACTCCTTGGTTCAACTCCACAATCTTGTCGGAGGCTCCCAAGTGACACCTAGCCAATCTAGGAGACACCACTCTCCAAGAAGTAACAAATGGTGCGTTGATGATGAACTCCTTGCTCTTGTGCTCCAAATGATAGTCTCCCCAACACTCAACTCTCTCTCATTGGTTTTGGATGTGGTGGAAAGAAGATTTGAGTGGAAAGCAACTTGGGAAGGCTAGAGATCAAGATTCATATGGTAGGAATGGAATATCTTGGCCTCAACACGAGTAGGTGGTTCTCTCTCAGAAATGGTAAGTTGGAAGTGTAGGTTTTTTTTGATGGCTCTCTCCACGAATGAAGAGGAGGTGGAGGGGTATATATAGCCTCCACACAAAATCTAACCGTTACACACAATTTACCAAACTCGGTGGGACCGAATCATCAAACTCGGTCGGACCGATTTAGTAAACCTAGTGACCATTAGGATTTTCGGTGGGATCGAAATGCAACTCGGTAAGACCGATATGGTTAGGGTTAGGGCATAATGTAATCTCGGTAAGACCGATTACACAAACTCGGTGAGACCGATTTTGGTAATAAGCTTTTGAGAGACTTGGTCAGGTAAACTCGGTGGGACCGATTTGCTCTTTTCGGTGAGACCGAAATGTTACAAAAGGGAAACAGAGAGTTTACATTGCAATCTCGGTGGGACCGATCGCTCACTTCGGTTACACCGAAACGTTACGAAGGGAAACATAGAGATTACAATCCCATCTCGGTGAGACCGAGATCCCTATTGGTAGGACCGATTTGCCTAGGGTTTGTGGCAGTGGCTATGACATTAGAACTCGGTGGCGCCGGATAGGAAGAATCGATGTGACCGATTTTGGCTTTAGGTTTAGGTCATTTGTGGATGTGAGAAAGTAGTTGAGGGTTTTTGGAGCATATCACCAAGCACATGAAGCAAGAGGCTCATTAAGCAACACCTCATCCCTCCTTGATAGTATTGGCTTTTCCTATAGAGTCAATGTGATCTTGGATCACTAAAATGTAAAATGAAGAGTCTTGAGCTTTTGAGCTTGAGACAATCCTTTGTCATTAGTATTTTGAGGGATCCACTTTCATCATCCATGCCATGCCATTCATTAAGCTTTCCTGAAATAATAGTCTTGGAATAGCATTAGCTCAATGAGCTATATGTTGTTATGAATTACCAAAACCACCTAGGGATAGTTGCACTTTCAATCTCCCCCTTTTTGGTAATTGATGACAACATATAGATCAAAGATTCGACAAATGATAATAAGATTGAAAAACATCATCGCTTTGAAAAGTATGTGATAAGCAAGAGCTCCCCCTAAATTTGTGCATAGTTTAAGATTTGCTTTGGACTGCAAATGCACAAGGAATTAGGCTCATGGGTTACTCTTCCATGTCACATACATCTTGGTGGAGCGCTCAAAATGATAAAGATTGAATACATGCACTCATCACCAAGCAAAGTGAATGATCACATATGGATAGATAAGATAATATAATCAAACATGCATAAGTGTAGCTTATGATCAAACACATGATCATCAATGTCTCACAAAAACAGCATAGTATCTCAAGCAATCAAAAGCAAACAAAGTTTAACCACCAAAGCAAGAGAGAACAAAAGCAACACTCTCTCTCTCTCGAAGCCTATGATCTATACATTTTTCTCCCCCTTTGGCAACAAGTTACCAAAAAGTTCATAGAAAATGCATAGTGCTAGATCGACTCTCAGGCTTGATCTTCAGGTGGTGGTGTCCGGAGAACTCCAAGAATGAAGGCTTCAGTTGAAGTAGAGGGAGTTGGAGGAGTTGGTGCTGGAGCTGGTTGCACTAGAGCCGTAGCTGGTGCAGATGATGTGGCTCTGATGTCTGGCACAGGCACTGCAGCTGACCTCTGAGCTCTAGGCACTCTGGCAAATACATTAGTGGTAGTCTTGACCTTCCTCTCCTGCATGTCATCCTATAGCTGCTCCACAACTGACTGAATCTCAATTACTTTGACATCTAGATCATAGAATTTTTGTTCCATGATTCTTTCCAAGCTCTTCTGATTTTGAGTGAGGATGGACAATCCCTTATCAATCCTCAATGTTGATTCTATCAAGTAACCAAGCTGCTCCTGCTTGTTCTTCCGAAAGTACTCAGATGCCTCCTCTTGAGTTGGCATCTTGGCAGCCTTCTCTTTCCTTGCCTTCTCCTTCTTCTCTTGAGCTTGTACTAATGATGGTTCATTTTCATTCATGACAACCTGATTGTCCTCAAAGTCTGGATAAAGAGGAAAAGGTTCCTTATCCAATAGATATTTTCCTGTGCCCATCTTTGAGTTAATCAACTCCTGAATCTGAGGGGCATATCCACAGCTTCTCTTTTGATCTGTTGCTGTCCTCTTAATGGTCTCAACCATAAGGCTCATGACCTTAATTTCTGTGGCACATCAAACAAATGCAACATGTTGATTGCATGCCCTCTAATCATGTTGTGGTCACCAGACATAGGCAACGGAGTGTGCCTTAGGATGCAGTTGATTGTTGGCAGCCCTGACAGAAGAAAGTGGACTGACCCAAACTTATGTGTCTCAATGGATTTGTCTGGGATCTCCTTCTACATGTGTGCCATGGAATTGTGGTCCATCTTCTTCTTGGCATAGACATCCAAGTCATCTTCACTCTCCTTTGGGACATTGATCAGTTTTGCCCACTCCTCAACGGTTGACTGGTACCTTGTACCTTCAGACATCCAAATTATCCTCCCATCTGGACAGAAGTGTGCTGTGGAGTAGAATTGCATAATGAGTTCATCATTCCAGTTGGTGAGCTTTTGCCCAACAAAATATGCAACTCCACAAGCAACAAAACTGTCTTGCACTCCAGGATAGTGTTCTTCATTTTCTTTCATGTAGGTCCAGTCGACCCACCTCATATCACACACTATGGGCTCCTTGTCCAACAAAATTGTCTCATAGAATTCCTGCTATTCCTTTGTATGGAACCTGTAATCAACAGCAGTCCTTCTCCTTGTGGCATATGGATCTGTCATCCTCCATAGCCTCAACCCTGAGTCTCTTCTGATGTTCATGTCCTCAGCCACAGGATGGGCATCATTATGGTCTGTTATCTTGGGCTTGAGCTTCCTTAGGACTTGTCCTTCTTCATCTTCCTCATCAGCAACTTCGGGCACTGGGGCCTTGTTCTTCTCAGCAGCTGGAATACTCCTCGTATTCCTCTTTGGTGCAAGCTTGGGCTTGGGGGCAGCTTTGGGTACTTCCTTGGGCTTTGATGTTGCAGCCCATGACTTAATTGCATCACCCATAAGCTTTTGTGCCTTGGGTGCTGGTGCAGCAACCTCTTCTTCCTCTTCCATCATGGAAGGTTGCCCAACAACTCTGGCTATGGTCTTTTTGACCCTTTCTTTCCTTTTCTTTCCTTCTGTAGCAGGCTCTTTGGGATCAGGCTTCTCAGACACTTGAGTAGATCCTCTAACCTTCAGCATAGGTGTCCTCTTGGCAGGAACCTTCCTATTGAGTCCAGGTTTAGTGGTCTTGGCTGAGCCATACTCCTTCTTGAGCACTACCTTCTTGGAAGTAGCCTCATCCTCTTCTGCTCTATAATCCTCATCCTCAGAATCTGAGGTTCTCTTCTTCCTTGTCCTGGTGGCAGCTTTAGGCAGGTTGCTTGGGGCGCTCCTGCTGCCTTCATCTAAAGTGCTAGAGGGACTAGTGCCCTCACTCATGTGCATCTGCTCTTCTGACCAGTTCTGACTATCAATTTGGTCTGACATGCTGCAAATCACTAATTGCTGACCCTGTGAAGAGTTATAGATGAGATAGAGTGGATGAGCATCACAAAATGTAGAGATTTTTGCAAAAGAATGATTCAAAAATTCATTTTTAGTTTTCCACAGAAAGCATTTCAGATCAACCGATTTTCAAACTCGGTGATACCAAAGTAGTTTTGGAACCTAAACTGATGAACTCGGTTGGACCGAGTCACAGTTCGGTGGCACCGAGACTGCTAGGGTTTCACAAAGTCCTAAAATCGGTCTCACCGATTAGCAATTCTCAGTCAGACCGAGAGTTACTAGTGCAATGGCATTAGCCAAATCGGTGGGACCGAGTTTTTCAACTCGGTGGGTCCGAGATGGTTTCGGCGGAAACCTAATCCTAAATTTTCAAATCTCATCTAATCTAAGGATTGCATTGACTGGATAGGAGTGTTTCAATCGTGGCAAGAATCATTAAGACCACAATGTGCTAGGAATCGGACGAGGATAGCACTATGATCGAGTTCATACCCTAACTTGGCGATGAACTCACTACGGCGGCAACGGCAGGGGTGAAATCCGTTGACGGCGGCGGAGACCAGCAACTGGAGGCGGCTGGCAACTAGGAGATGATCCGGAGACCCTGATGGTAGAGCGAGCTATTGCGCGGGCGAAGAGGTTCGGAGAAATTTCCAAATTTTTGTCCGTGACTATATATAGCCCGACCCTGTCGGTGTGACCTAGTGGAACAACTCGGTGGCACCGAGATGCATAACTGTGTCCAGTTATAGCAACTCGGTGTGACCGAAAAGTTCAAATCGGTTGCACCAAGATTGAAAACCTAGAGCGACTTAGTGATCTCGGTGGGACCGAAATGGAGGAATCGTTAGACCGAGAATCACAAAGAAGTTTTGGAAGTTTAAGTCTATGACGAATCGGGGACTCCAAGTGCTCCTCACACAGAGTGGTTCAAATCTGACTTGATCAAATTTTGTGATGTAGCATGAATAGAGTTTGAGACGAGAAAAGCATAGATAGCTAGAGAAGGTTCTTAGGCATTCTTGTCCATCAACTTGGCAAAAAGAAAAAAATAGTCAAAACAACAAGTGGATGTCCTCGAATGAGTAAAATATGCACCAACATGCTCACACAATAAGATGGCAAATGAAATATGTGGCAAAACATGCACAACCAATTCTAGCAACCATCAAAACAATTGGCAATGACTAGGTCATCTATATATGAGTATATTGACTTAGGAGTCAAATGAAAACATTTGATCATAGGTCATACTCGTCATTTAAGCTTAAGTGGGGTTACCACTTTTACATAATGCATTGATGTGTTCACACCATTAGAGTTGCTTTGACTCAATTCTTAGAGTTAAGCTCCCCCTAGATGTGAGATCCCCTTTTAGAGGGATGAACTAACCTTGGGTTTTGTCGATGATGACTTCATGTAGGTGTTGAAGATATGGATGCTCAAGGTTGATGTAGATCATTTGGAGCAAACCTTTGGAGTGAGTTGCACTTTCAACATACCTACATGGGTTAGTCCCACAAGGAACAAACAAGAATATCCATAGACATAGAGTGATGCACACACAAGATAATGTCCATGAAATCATTAGGTTACCTTGTCCCTTGCCTTACCAACATGAGGGTTTGTGACTCCTTGAAATAGTGCAAGATGTGGAAGTTGATTGCACTTGTTGTTGCCAAAAAGATATGAGTGAATAATGTTGGCGGAGTCACCCTCAAGAACTCTCTAGTTCTTCTTCTTCGGGATCCACATCATCTTGATGGGAATCCTTGGATTTGTAGTTGTACTTGATGAAGTAGAACTTGACATAGTCTTGGGAACCCACTTGACCGAGACCTTAGGTGCTTCTTCAAATGCATCAATCTCTTCTTGAAGCTTGTCCTTGCCTTTGTTCTTGTGGTCTTGTGGTGGAAGATCATCTTGTGCTTGTGTTCCTTTGAAGGAACTAGGATCATACCTCTCTTGTTGAGGAACAAACTTCGTCTTGGGGTATTGATCTTCTTCCCACTCACCTCCATTGGCATTGAACTTTTGTTCAAAACCAACACCTTGATTCTTCCGGTGCCTTCCTTGCTTGCGTACAATTCCCTCGAATTTCTTACTCCCGGCAAGGCTCTTGTAAACACCTTTCTCTATAATTCCCTTCAATAAGCTATTTTCTTGCTCAAGTGTAACTTGGCTAAGAGAATCATTAGTGGAATCAAGAGAACTACTAGAAGCAACAATATTTGATTTGACATTATTATTGTTACTACCAGAGGAAGTATCTTTCTTGTACTTGTTACTAGACTTGACTTGAGGCATGTAAGTAGATAAGAGTAAACGCTTGGCAATGTAAGAAGAACTTTTCTTGCGGAGATCATCATTGATTGCTTTTAAGAACTCATGCTCTTGCTCAAGATTGAGCTTTTCAAAGCGTAACTTCTCATGAGCCCTTAAAAGTTCTCGATGATCTTCGAAGATAGTTTCATGAGCCAACTTAAGAGTGTTTAGTTCTTTAGTTAGAAGCTCAATCGTCTCCTTATCATTGTCATTTGTTTTATCTTGATTAGCATGATTAATTGAGGTTTCATCGTAGTATTCATCACTAGAGTTGTCAATAAGTAAATCATCATCCAAAAGCAAGTCATCTTCATCACTATTGAAATCAACATACTAGGGATGTGTTACCTTTGGACCTTTGGCCACGAAGAATCTTCCAATTCCTTCATTTGGTGAATCAAATATGTCATAGGAGTTGCTTGACACAAGTGCTAGACCGGCAACACCTTCATCTTGAGTATATTCGGAGTCAGAGTGATAGCTTCTCTCGGAGTGATTGTCGGAGTCGGAACTGGATAACCATTCACCAACATGAGCTTGATGTCTTCGTTTTGTGTAGCTCCTTGATGACTTGTCCTTCCTTTCCGAATCCTTGCTTCTCCGTGAGGGTCTTCGTTCATAACGATCATCTCTACTCCTCCTCTCTCTTGGTGGTGATTCTTCTCTTTTGCTTCTTCTTTTTGGAGAATCTTCTCTTCTTTTGTAGGGTGTGGTACACTCATTGGAATAGTGTCCGGGTCTCCCACAATTGTAGCAATTTCGCTCTCGACTAGAAGATCTTTTGTCATTGTAAGACCTTGACTTGGAGCTTGTTTCTTTGCTTCTACTCTTTTAGAATTTGTTGAAGTTCTTCACCATTAAGCTCAATTCTTCATTGAAGGTTTGTTTCTCACTTGATGATGTGGGGGCTTCACATGAGGCTTTGTAATCACCACTTGACTTGTTGTGAAGTTCCTCCTTATCCTTAAGTGACATCTCATGAGAAACAATTCTTCCAATGACTTCTGTTGGCTTGAGATCTTTGTAGTTTGGCATCATTTGGATCAATGTGCACACGGTATCATACTTTCCATCCAATGCTCTTAGCATCTTCTTGATGATGAATTTGTCGGTCATCTCTTCACTCCCTAAGCCGGCAATCTCATTTGTGATAAGTGCAAGCCTAGAGTACATTTCAGCGACACCTTCACCATCCTTCATTTTGAACTTGTCAAGCTGACTTTGGAGCACATCCAACTTGGATTCCTTGACGGAGTCGGTACCTTCATGCATATCAATCAAAGTATCCCAAATTTCCTTTGCATTCTCAAGACGGCTGATTTTGTTGAATTCTTCGGGGCACAATCCGTTGAAGATGATATCACAAGCTTGAGTGTTGTACTGCAGCATCTTCAATTCTTCCGCATTAGCTTCACGGTTTGGCTCTCTCCCATCAAAGAATTCACCTTGCAAGCCAATACAAATAATTTCCCAAACGACGGGGTTATGTCCGAGAATATGCATTTTCATCTTATGCTTCCAACTAGCAAAATTAGTACCATCAAAGTAAGGACCTCTACGGTGATAATTTCCCTCACTAGACGCCATAATCTCCTAGGTTGTGAAACCAAGGCTATGACCACCAAAAGCTATGGAAATCAAAGCAAATGGAGACCAAGGCTCTGATACCACTTGTAGGACCTTGAAGTATGTCTAGAGGGGGGGTGATTAGACTACTTGACCAATTAAAAACTTAGCCTTTTCCCAATTTTAGAGTTTGGCAAATTTTAGCTATCTTAGGACGAGTCAAGCAATTATCACACAATTCAAGCAAGCATGCAAAGAGTATATAGGCAGCGGAAATTAAAGCACGCAACTTGCAAGAAAGTAAAGGGAAGGGTTTGGAGGATTCAAACGCAATTGGAGACACAGATGTTTTTTGCGTGGTTCGGATAGGTGGTGCTATCGTACATCCACGTTAATGGAGACTTCAACCCACGAAGGGTAACGGTTGCGCGAGTCCATGGAGGGCTCCACCCATGAAGGGTCCACGAAGAAGCAACCTTGTCTATCCCACCATGGCCGTCACCCACGATGGACTTGCCTCACTAGCGGTAGATCTTCACGAAGTAGGCGATCTCCTTGCCCTTACAAACTCCTTGGTTCAGCTCCACAATCTTGTCGGAGGCTCCCAAGTGACACCTAGCCAATCTAGGAGACACCACTCTCCAAGAAGTAAAAAATGGTGCGTTGATGATGAACTCCTTGCTCTTGTGCTTCAAATGATAGTCTCCCCAACACTCAACTCTCTCTCATAGGTTTTGGATCTGGTGGAAAGAAGATTTGAGTGGAAATCAACTTGGGAAGGCTAGAGATCAAGATTCATATGGTAGGAATGGAATATCTTGGCCTCAACACATGAGTAGGTGTTTCTCTCTCAGAAATGGTAAGTTGGAAGTGTATGTTTTTTCTGATGGCTCTCTCCACGAATGAAGAGGAGGTGGAGGGGTATATATAGCCTCCACACAAAATCTAACCGTTACACACAATTTACCAAACTCGGTGGGACCGAATCATCAAACTCGGTCGGACCGATTTAGTAAACCTAGTGACCGTTAGGATTTTCGGTGGGACTGAAATGCAACTCGATAAGACCGATATGGTTAGGGTTAGGGCATAACGTAATCTCGGTAAGACCGATTACACAAACTCGGTGAGACCGATTTTGGTAATAAGCTTTCCAGAGAGTGGGTCAGGTAAACTCGGTGGGACCGATTTGCTCTTTTCGGTGAGACCGAAATGTTACAAAAGGGAAACAGAGAGTTTACATTGCAATCTCGGTGGGACCGATCGCTCACTTCAGTTACACTGAAATGTTACGAAGGGAAACAGAGAGGTTACAATCCCATCTCGGTGAGACCGAGATCCCTATCGGTAGGACCGATTTGCCTAGGGTTCGTGGCAGTGGATATGACATTAGAACTCGGTTGCCCCGGATAGGAAGAATCAGTGTGACAGATTTTGGCTTTAGGTTTAGGTCATTTGTGGATGTGAGAAAGTAGTTGAGGGTTTTTGGAGCATATCACCAAGCACATGAAGCAAGAGGATCATTAAGCAACACCTCATCCCTCCTTGATAGTATTGGCTTTTCCTATAGACTCAATGTGATCTTGGATCACTAAAATGTAAAATGAAGATTCTTGAGCTTTTGAGATTGAGCCAATCCTTTGTCATTAGTATTTTGGGGGATCCACTTTCATCATCCATGCCATGCCATTCATTAAGCTTTCCTGAAATAATAGTCTTGGAATAGCATTAGCTCAATGAGCTATATGTTGTTATGAATTACCAAAACCACCTAGGGATAGTTGCACTTTCAAAAGCTAGTTCATACAGTCGACTCAAAGCGTTGGTTCAAATAGGGAAGAAAGTGGGAAAGCTGTAGCATGAATCTAGGACTTGGTTCTAAGAGGAAACGAGGGAAAGTAGTAATATCTGTCACTGTTTAAATAACTGTATTTCATATTTGCGCAAACAGGGATGTCTCTCTCCATATCATTTCGGGATGTCTGTCTCCGTATCGTTTCTATCCGTGCAATTAGAAGCACACACCTTAGTTTTAGTACAACTGCGCAAAATGATATGGCTATCCCTCGTTGCCGTCGTCTAACCTCCCGTCTTCAAGGTATCCCTACATTGGTAGTAACTAAGGTAGAATGACCAACGCAATATAAAAGAAGCTGATTCGTATGTTTTACTTCCTGATTGCAGTGCAGGGACGAGCGAAAACAACTGCATCCTAGTCCGGAATGCACTTTCTACCAGTTCATCCATGGACCGAGGACTAACTGGCATGGCTGCACGGCGGTTTTTTGGACAGGTGCACGGACAAGAGGCATTGTGGTCTGCTTATTTCTACAAATAATGGTGCTTAAATTTAGTGGAATGCACAAGCACTTCAGCTGGTCAGTACACTGCATGGTTCAGTTCAGCATTCCGGCTGAGACCACAACTATAATTGGTTATTCTGGAATGAGAGAACCTAACCCTGGATGGTGGCAACAAGAAAAAACCAGAGTGAACTCTAGGAAATTTAAGCCTACCGGGAGGCCCTTTGCTCAGAGAAGCCTTGCTTGTTTTTTCCTGATTTGTAAACCTTCTCACAACTTTGTCTTTTGCTGTGAACTAGTATATGTTTATTATGTTCTACGAATCATTGGGATGCATAAAATTGCTTAATTATGCTTGCCAAGTTTTTTTATGAAGACGAGTTTAATGTGAGTGTTCCACATGAGCGCTGGACTAGCGTGTGAACGTTTGGAATTTATTACATTGTGGCCTCAATTAACTGCATGAACCACTATAACAGGATACATAGTTGCTTATATGTCAGACAACAGATTGTTGATTGTTAGCTGGTCGATAGCCTAGTGTTAAAGCGAGCTGAGCCAATGTGCCGTGTTTTGTGCAGCTGCTTACAAGTGGGGTAGCACCAACAGTGTTTACAAGTACTTATGTATACATCAACGCACGGTTCTTGAACGAGTGCTCTATTTCATCAAAACACACACTGCTCGTATGATAAACCGTGACAACTTATGTCTTACCATGCCATATTCATGAAAAAATTAGTGAGGATGCATCTGTTTTGGCAACAATTATGATGGTTCTCACATGATTCACGGGCACACAAAAGTAGCAGCAGTTCCCATAGACGGATTCAAACAGAGTACTAGCCCAGAGGGGTCGATAACAGGCAAGGTTTGGATAATTAGACACAATCCAAACTACTATTAAACACTAGATGGGGCAACTATTTCATGCCTCGATCTAATTTGGGCTGGACACAAGACGGACCTTGCCATGAACATCATCGAGGACGTCCCGCAGCAGCTCAATTCTGTGAACCTTCATGAAGACAACCTTGTGGCCTTGCCACTGATAAACTTGTTTGTGGAGGCATGCCACGTCATCTTCCTGCGTAAGCTTGTCAAGAACAGTATGCCTCACAAACGAAGGAGTAGCTTTGAACTTCTTGTGCTTCAGTACACCCTGGACAACACGCTTGACAACAGTGAGGCTGGAATACAACTCTTCATTGGTATAACCGCAAACGGCTTCCAGGATCCAACAGCCTAAGAACTCTGTTTTCCCAGTGCGTATATTCAGGTCATCCGCCTCATAGCGAGTGACATGTACAACCACACAATCCTTGTCTGCATCAGGGCTCTAATTGAAACAGAAACAAATTCTGAATTACTTTTAGTATAAGAAACACAAGTTATTTAAACCACTATGTATAGCATGGCATCGAAGCTAATAAAATTTTGCATTATTAATCACCACATACTTCCTTTTCTAAAAAAATCACCACATATGTCGGAGTAATGTGCCACGGGTACCCCGAAGACAGCGAGACAATAAATCAAGACATCGGGGCTAGCAAAGCCCCTCAGTCCGACTGCCCGGCCGCCCCTGCCGGCTGCTGGCTGCCGACTGCTCCACCAGGCCGACTGGTGGCTGCTGGCTGCTGACTTCTCCACCAGGCCGGCCGCTGGCTGCCGACTGCTCCAACCAGCCGGCTGCCGACTGCAGCCTGACCCAACATCGACAAGACATCGACGGGACGACCATACCGCGATGTCATCTACAGTGTACCGTGTCCCCTGAGTACTGATTTATAAAGTACCCCAGGGGACAAGCATGACATGCACCATGCCTAGCCCATGCCACTACATAGCTTGGTTTGTAAGCTACCCAAGGTAGCTTACAACCAACGCTACCACCACCCATGCCTACCACTACATATAGCCATCCATCCACACTCTCTCATGCACACACTCATTCGGCCAGAGGCAATGGCCATCAGGCCACTAGCTAGCTAGCTCATCGCTACTACTCTCAGTCCAATACAGCTCCAGGAGCACTTTGTACTGCCCGATGTACACCCTAGATATATACTCAGACATGCAGGAGTAGGGGTATTATCTCTCCGGAGAGCCCCGAACCTGGGTAAACCAGTGCGTGCTACTCGCATACCCGTCCCCGGATATTCCGGCAACAGTCTTGCCCTCACATGAAGCCACCTTGTGGCATATGTCGTCTTGCACCCCCCCCC
>NC_041393.1:431860891-431869198 GCF_002162155.2 Triticum dicoccoides | reverse complement strand
CCACGGGGGCTGTAACCTCAAACGGGGCTTTGACCATCTCAGTAGTGGCCGTGAGCGTATCTGGGGTCGGCTCGGTGGTTACCTCCATCTTCTTGGAGCTCTCTGTCTCGTGGGGATCAGCATCCCGCGTCTGCTCCAATATCGGCAGATCTTTGCCTGGTTGTCCTTGGTCCATCATGAAACTGACGAATACTAGGAGACCATTGAAAGAAAAACACAATCGCAATGATAATGAAACAAAAAAGAGAGTGAGGATCGGTTACTGCTTTGCAAAAGTTATTTTTTTTCTCTGAACGGAAATATACCAACATCACGGATCCACTTACCTTCCCTTCGTTGGGAGAGAAGAACAGTGGTAGATGCGAGTGTTGCCTTTCTTGAATATGGTGAGGGAGAAGGGGATTCAGCGAAGAGTGAAATGATGGTTGCTTCATCCGTCAAACTTAGACTGCAGGGAGGTGGGGTTTTGTGATACGATGGCTCATTACTGCCGTGCTATGACCAGGGTGACTCTCCACCTGCATACTGCCTTCTAATTTGGTGGATGGCATTTGGGCCCACGCGCCGCATGTCGGTGAACAAAAGTATAACGGCATTCAGTAAAGGGAGACATTTCAATGACCTAGGAGGAGCCAGAAGCGGTAGAGTGTCACCACTGTACTGGTAGTAATTGTTTTTCTGGGTAGTAGTAGAGTGTCTCCACTGTACTAGTAGTAATTGTTTCTCTGGGCCCAAGACAAAACAGCCCATCCACACTAGTAAATAGTAAAATCAGTTCAAAAGCCCATATATTTACTGAATGAGAGGCGCTACCCACACCCAGCACACCCCCCCAAAGAACCTGGGTGCTCTTCTTCCTCCTTGCTCCAACTCACCTCACGTCAGCTCGCTCCACTCGTACCCCCAAATTCCTCACTTCACTCCTACGGAAAACCCCAGCTCCCCTTCTTCCTCACTCCTACAGAAAACCTCTAGCTCCCCTTCTTCTTTGCTCGCACTACAACTAGGCTCGTCATTCATTACTCTGCTCAAATCCGTGAGCGCGACGCGACGCCCTCGAGGAAAATGGAGTCGGCTGACCCCAGCGCCAAGAAGATGAGGCTCCCGCCAGCGGCGACGCCTGTTGTAGATCCCGCACCCGGCAGCGCGGGGAGAAGCAGCGACCCCGCCCCCACCGGATCCCAGGAACCCGTAGAATCTCGGGTGGACCGCATCAGCGATCTCCCCGATGCCGTCCTTGGGGAGATCATCTTGCTTCTCCCCACCAAGGATTTCTGCCGCACCCAAGTCCTCTCAATTCGATGGTGCCCTCTATGGCGCTCCGTGCCCCTTAATCTCGATTGTCGTCAGCTATCTCTCTTCAATGATTTTGAAATCCCCAGAGCCAGCATCTTCTCCCACCAGGGCTCCGTTCAAAGCCTCTGCATCCCGTCATGCTACCTGAGAAAGCATAGCATGCCCTGCACGGTGGACGCCTGGCTGAAATCCCCTGAATTCACAGACCTACAGCTGCTTGAGTTCTACTATTCCCCTGGAAATCACATACCACATACCGAACGCCATGAACTTGTGCCCTCAGCACCGATGTCCATCTCGCGGTTTTCCTCCTCTCTCCACACCGCCACCTTTGTGTTGTGCTACCTACCAGACAATCTGGTACTAAACCTTTGACTCCCATTTCTCAAGAAACTTTCACTTGTGCGGGTTCGTATATCGGAGGCCTCATTGCACAGCATCATCCACTCTAGTTGCCCTGCGCTGGAGTGCTTGGTGCTTGTTTTCACAATTAGAATCGGTTGTCTCCAAATAAAGTCGCCTAACCTTGTAAGAATTGGAATTTCTTTTAACGGAAGGCAGCTCATCATCCAAGATGCCCCTTCACTTGAAAGGTGGATCCTTGATTCTAGTTATTCACCGTTGCAAATAACCGTCCTCTCTGCGCCTAAACTGGAGACCTTGGGTGTAATACATGATATTTGTGCTCATTTCAATATGGTGTTTGGCTCCATAGTTCTTTAGGTACTTTATATTATTATCTACACTTGTAACCATAAGCTGCATTTTAAATTTCTGCGCACAATTTATATATCATCTTGGAGTACACATTTTGTACTAATATTATGTTCTATGCTCAATGAAGAGTTTCTCCATGGATGGCCTATCAATGGTGCTGGATTCTGTCAAGATCTTATATATCCAAATGAATAGTTTTGATCTGAACAAGATTATTGGCTTGCTGCAATGCTTTCTATGTCCGGATAAGTTGTATATAAAGGTGATAATTTCATGCACACTGGAAGCCCGCATATAGTGTACTAGAATTAACCGTTCAGTTGTTGCTCTTTCGACACTCTTCTTTTAGACCTTAACTGTTTTCAATCTTCATGTCTATTTAGGCAACAGGACGGGGTAAGAAAGTTATAACCAATCGGTGGATTCGTAAGGATCGGGATTTTCTCACTTCTCATGAGATTCAATTCAAGACAATAACGCTAGAACGATAGGTAGCCAACCATGCAAACACAAGATTTGTCACATTCTTCCTACTGAATGCAAGGTTACTATTGTCCATCAGGCTTAAGTTTATCAGCGGCATGGTTTTGACAGATGGGTATGTCGAAGAGCAAAAAAAGGAGTTTCAGGTGGGCAAAAGAGCTTCTGAACATGCCGGGCTTCTATTTACAACATATTGTGGTCATAATCCAGTAAATTTTATGACCCAGGATGTTCATTCTATGGACCTCACCGATCCATTTGACTATGACTGCCAAAAACAGTGCTGGAGTTAGATGTTGTTGCCCTTTTCAATCTGGGTTTTTTTGTAAACCTGATGAACAATTAACCCTCGTGCTTTTGTACAGTTTGTAAGCTGGAGTTAGTTGTTCCTGCCCTTTTCAACTCGGCTGTGACTGTCATATTTTCTTTGAAACAAGGAAAATGGCTTGCCATTCGTTTAGTTTAGAGTGAAATATTGTAACAAATCCCAACCAAGGGAAATAACATCACTCTCGCCGGCTGCTTGAGCTCACTGTGCATTACAGAAGCCAAGTGATTAGCCCCCACCAGCACCCACGAACTTATTTCGAACTAGCACATCAAATGGGCTGTAAATTTTCATAGGAAAGGCTGCATGACCATGACAGATTTGGATTCTGACATTTGGGACCCGCGAGGAAATAGCCTATCCAAGGTGGTGTCGACTTACTAGCCAGTTAACAAACAATTCTGCCTACCAGCCGTTGGATTGACATCCAACATCTGTCGTGTATCTTCTATCTCTTGTCTTCTTCTTCCTCCAGCCGCCCAAACCAAACCACCCCGTCGGCTCCTCCTGCTCCCGCCTCCCATGGCTGGCTGCGCCTCCGCCGCCCATCCGTACGTACCCTCCAACATTGGCCAGTCCCTCCCTCTATTCCCCCACACGTCATGTTATTCTTCGGTGACGTCAGCCCCAACACGCACCCTCGCCCGAACCAGTGAACCCTCGTACTCCCCTCCGCCTGCGACTGGACCGGCGCATCTTCAACGGCTCCTGTTCGTTCTGTCCTCCGCCTCGCTGCCGTCCTCCGCCTTGCGTCCTTGGTTCGCTCGTCGTGCGTGGTGCGCCGCCCTCTTGCGTTGTCAACGTCGTCAACAACTAAGAGGAAAAAGGAGATGACTGTACGTGGAGAGGATGACAGTAGGGACCCACCAGCGTCATGGCAGTACGCAAGCAAGTGCCTCTATAGTACAAGCCCAAAAATATGCTTCCTCCTAATGGTTGGACATCTGCGGCTCACGCCATTGTCAACGTAGTCAATAACGAGAGAATTACACCACGAGCGGCTGACACCAGGGACCCAGCAAGTCGCGCAGTTTTTTTTTTTGAGGAACAAGCAGTTGTTATTTATACTAGTTTTAGCGACGGATCAGGGTAACAACTGGGCTGTGCGGGGGCTGTGACCCGTCTAGCCAGGGTTTTATTTATGTTTACCACATCATGAGCCCAGTTGTGTTTTTTTCTTCTGAAAATGGCTAGCCCAGTTCTTTTTTTTAAGAAATACCCAAACAAGGCCTACTTGCTTTATCGGCCCTGCTGGGCTGCAAATCTTTCAAGACGAGGAGAGTTTCATTCGGTTTGCCCAGAAATGGATTGTACATTTTTAAAACACATCAAACCGGGAATTAGTTTCAATTTTTTTCATTATAAGATCTTAAATTCCATTGATTTTTATGCGTGGACAATTATTTGGATTTTACATTTATATAAATTATTTTTCAAAATAGTTTGAATGTGAATCGATATTTCTGGATTAAAAATAGTTGACCGCACCGAAATATGCAAAATTTTGTATACTTTTTAACCGTGGCCACAATATGGGGTGTAATGCTAACAAAAAGAAGATGGGCTCCAAAAAAATTCTTAAGAATAAGCAAATGGGCTGTATATTATTAGAGATAATGGCAAATGGGTTCTATGCTGTTTTCCACAGATTTGAGGTTGACTTGTGCGCCTACTACAGGGTGACGCATACGCTTTCATAAAAAAAAGGTTGACGCACACACAACGCCCTGTCAACTTAGTCAACACACGAGAGCAGTGACTGTTGGATGTCCATCCAACGGCTGTCGTGCTTCTTCAATCTCTGCTCTTCATGCTCCAGCCGCTCAAACAAGCGCCGGCGGGACTGCCTGCTCCCTGCTCCCGCGGCCGGCTATGCTGCCGGCGCAGGCCTCACGGCCCCACCGTACTCCCATCGCTGGCCTAGCCATCCCTTTACTCACCCACACATGATGTTATTCTTCGGCGACGGCAGACGAACCAGTAAACCCTCGTACTCCTCCGCGTGGGAAACAACTGCCGAGTATTCCCTGGCTTCGTGTCGTTCCCTTCCTAGGCCTTGCCGTCGTCCACCGCTCTGGTGCTCTCGGCACGGCCTAGTCAACGTGGTCAATGAACGACATCCATTGGAAGTGGACTGTACGTGGAGAGGCTGACAGCTGGGTCCACGACCACATGCAAGGAAATGCCTCCTTATTACGCGCAAAATAATGATTCCTCCACCTGACAGCTAGGACCCACAGGAAGGGCCTCTGTATTTCGTGAAAAAGGCGTTCCCCCCGCTGACAGGTGGGACCCACCAGCTATATCTTTGCACGCAAGGAAGTGCCTCCTTATTACGCCCAAAAAAATGAATACCCCCCTGCTAGCTGGGACCCACCATATTGTTGGGCTGACTTGTGGGCCTACTAAGTTGACGGGGACGGAGGGCTTTGTCAACTTAGTCAATACTCCAGTGACTGTATGATGTCCATCCAACGGCCATAGTGCTTCTTCAACCTCTGGTCTTCTTGCTCCAGCCACCCAAAGCAGCGGTGGTCGTGCCGCCTACTCCTGCCTCCCATGGCCGGCTGTGCTACCGCGGAGGCCTCACCGCCCCCATAGTACTCCCACCAATGGCCAGGCCATCCCTCCACTCACCCACACCCCCTGTTATTCTGCGGCGACGGCAGCCTCACACCGTAGCCGAACCAGTGAACGGTCGTACTCCTCTCCGCATGGGCATCCACTGTCGCGTCTTGCCCGGCTCCGCGTTGTCCCCTTCCTAGGCCTCGCCGTCGTCCACCATCGTGGTGCTCCCGGCGCGGCGTGGTCAATGTGGTCAACGACCGACTTCCATCGGAAGAGTACTGTACGTGGAGAGGCTGACAGCTGGGTCGACGGCAGCCGCAAGGAAGTGCCTCCTTATTACGTGGAAATTAATTATTCCTCCACCTGATAGTGGGGACCCACCGGACGGGCCACCAGTATTTTTGCAAAAAAAATCATTTCCCCCTGACTGTTGGGACCCACCGAACGGGCCACCGTATTTCGCGAAAAAAAACGTTCCCCCACTGTCAGCTCGGACCCACCGGAAGTGCCTCCTTATTATGCACAAAAAAATGAATACTCCCCCAGCTAGTTGGGACCCACCTTGGTGGGAGGCTGACTTGTGGGCCTACTAAGTTGACGGGGACGAAGGGCTTTGTCAACTTAGTCAATATGAACAATTCTAGCTCCAATGATCGTACGATGTCCATCCAACGGCCGTAGTGCTTCTTCAACCTCTGGTCTTCTTGCTCCAGTCGCCCAAAGCAGCGCCGGTCTTGCCACATGCTCCTGCCTCCCGTGGCCGGCTGTGCTGCCGCAGAGGCCTCACCGCCCCCTACTATTCTCACCGCTGGCCAGGCCCTGCGGTAATGGCAGCCTCACACCGCAGCCGAACTAGTGAACCCTCGTACTCCTCTCTGCGCGGGCTTCCACTGCCGCGTCTTCCCCGGCTCCGCGTCGTCCCCTTCCTAGGCCTCGCCGTCGTCCACCGCCGTGGTGCTCTCCGTGCGGCGTGGTCAACGTCGTCAAGGAATGACTTCCATCGGAAGAGTACTCTACGTGGAGAGGCTGACAGCTGGGTCCACGGCCACAACCCAGTTTTTCTGTGATTTGCCAAGTAAGTCGCTTTGTCAGGCCTGTTGGGCAGCAAATCTTTCAAGACGAGGAGATCTTTCATTCGGCTGGCCGAGTAAATGGCCCATCAGTAATGAGAAATGGGCTGTACATTTTTAAAACACATCAAACCAGCAATTAGTTTCAAATATCTTCTTTCTCATTTCAAGATTTTAAATTACATTAATTTTTATGCATGGAGAATTTGTTGGATTTTATATTGATATACATTTATTTTTAAAATTAGTTTGAATGTGAGTCGAAATTTCGGGATTAAAAACAGTTCGGACCGCACCGAAATATGCAAAATTTCGTATATTTTTTAACCATGACCACAATATGGGCTGTAATGCTAACAAAAAGAATATGAGCTCCAAAAAACCTTAAGAATTAGCAAATTGGTTGTAAATTATTAGAAATAATGGCAGATGGGTTGTATGCTATTTTCCACAGATTTGAGGCTTTCCTAAAAAAAGGTTACGCACAAGCAGTGACTGTTGGATGTCCATCCAACGGCCATCGTGCTTCTTCAATCTCTGCTCTTCCTACTCCAGCCGCTCAAACAAGCGCCGGCGGGACTGCCTGCTCCCTCCTCCCCGCGGCCGGTTGTGCTGCCGCGCAGGCCTCACCGCCCCACCGTACTCCCATCGCTGGCCTAGTCATTCCTCTACTCACCCACACCTGCTGTTATTCTTCGGCGACGGCACACGAACCAGTAAACCCTTGTACAGTCGTACTCCCCTCCACATGGGAAACAACTACCGAGTCTTCCCTGCCTCCGTGTCGTCCCCTTCCTAGGCCTCGCCGTCGTCCACTGCTGTGGTGCTCTCGGCGCGGCGTGGTCAATGTGGTCAATGACCGACTTCCATCGGAAGAGTACTGTGCGTGGAGACGTTGACAGCTGGGTCCACGGCCGCAGCAAGGAAGTGCTTCCTTATTACGCGCAAAATAATTATTTCTCCACCTGACAGCGGGGACCCATCGGACGGGCCACCGTATTTCACAAAAAAAACGTTTCCCCCCTGACTGCTGGGACCCACCAGCTACACCTTCGCACGCAAGAAAGTGCATCCGGGCAAAAAAAACAATTCGCCCCCCTAACTGCTGGGATCCACTAGCTACATTTTCGCACGTAAGGAAATGCGTCCGGGCAAAAAAAATGATTCGCCCCCTGACTACTGGGACCCACCAGCTACATCTTCGCAGGCAAGGAAGTACCTCACAGTCGGGACCCACCTGGTCGAAGCGTATGTAGCGTTGTCATTCTGGTCACGAACGTGTATGTACATACTGGTCGATGTAGAGGCGCGCACGTGTCGTAGTAGAGGCGTGCACGTGTCGTAGTAGAGGCGCGCACGTAGCATGTACATGTACGTACAGCGGCGAGGGTGCAAGAAAGAAAATACGCCCACGTACATACATACGGGCAGGGTCTCGAACGCCTACTCGCGCATACGTACATGGCTGGGTCGGAACGAGAAACAGCATCGTCATCGTGTTCATGGGGAGGCAACGGAACGCGTCGTGTTCATGGGGTGGCAACGGAATGCGTCGTGTTCATCGAGAGGCAACGGAACACGTGGGAGCCAACCGGCTGGGTCGGAACAGAATGCATGGTCGTGTTCATCGGGAGGGCTTGGATGGAACAGGCGATGGAAACGAGGCCTGGCGTACCGCACAATGGAGGAAACGGACCTCCTATGTTCGGAACGGGGTCTTGTTGATTGGGAGGGGTGTGGCGTACCGCAAAACGAAGGAAACGGACCTCCTACCATCGAAACAGGGGTCCTGTTGATCGGGAGGGGTGTGCGTACCGCAAAACGGACGAAACGGACCTCCTACGG
>NC_041393.1:431855215-431860196 GCF_002162155.2 Triticum dicoccoides | reverse complement strand
TTAGCAGCAGTAACAAAGGAATCGCTCCATTGGTTCAGTTAACAGCCATCGATCGATTGCTCGGGTTCAGTAACACGTAGCCTGCAGTGCAATCGCTCGGGTTCAGTTAGAGCCCAACGCCTTGCTCGGGTTCAGTTAGAGCTAACGCCTCGCACACACACACGCGTACGTGTGCGAGAGAAACGCGCATCGCTCGGCCCCCGACCTCCCACCGTAACCGGGAATTCCCCGAAATTTTCCGCCCCCTCGCTTCTACCACGGTTTTTTTTTTGTCATGGACGGCCCAAAGAATGTCATGCAGCTGCGTCTCCGGCCCGCCCAAGACGAAAAACCCATTTTCTGTCATGATTTTTTGTCATAGAAGTAGGAGCCCAGCACATCTATGATGATACCGGGTTTTGTCACAATTATCGTCATAGAAGTGTCATATGTATGACAGGAAAAAAATTCGTTCGGCCCAAAATGTCACGGATGTGTCTTTTTTTTGTAGTGCTTCCTCCACAACTCCGACAGCCACCTCTGCCTCAACTGCTTCAGCGACCAACCCAATAATGCTGAGGTCGACACGGCTATGGCAAAGAGGTTGTACACTTTTTGCATCACTTATCTTTCCCTAATAATAAAGCACGAATTGAGTCCGTCGAGTTCAATGTCGCATAATTTTTACAGAGAAGTCCATATGTATTTTAGTAATCAACCCACACTTGAATAAATAACGTTTGCATGTCTTCTTCTTTTTTCTGTTTGTTCATCTTGGTCTTTCTCGATATGTAAAACTCCCTCTCGACCTGGACTCTTAGTTGTAGTCCAACTCTTCGTCCCACGCCTCTTCTAATTTCTCTCATAAATAAATATCGGTTTAATACACATCTCTGAGGCATGGATCGCCGGCTGCAATAGCAACCGGCTCCCCATCTACGAGCCCCGCCTTGCTGCGGCCGCAAGCTTTTCTTCTGCACCGACGTCGGTGAGGCGGACTTCGTCTCCGTCTCTGTCAACACCCTCTACCAAGAGCTGCGGCCTCGGCACCGGCAAGGCCGTCGATCTCACCTAATGTGTGAGTGTCGCACGCATGATCGTCGACATCTCCCGCTCCCGCCCAACAAAATCATGGTCGAGAAGTTCACTGTGCCCATCAAGACCGCCAAGGCCATCGAGAAGATCCTTGCCCACAACGGTCGTGGCGTCCTGAACCAAATTCTGTCCAACCCGGAGTTCCTCGATGAGGGCACCGCCGTGTAGGACCTACTGGCGCTCCACCACGTCCTCATCGGCGGCCGCAAGATGCCTGATGAGGCAGGCCGTCGTGAAGGTCCTCAAGTACGTCTACGCGCACATGGTCCCCGAGGATCGCATCATCACCACCAACCTCTGGTCGGCCGAGCTGGCCGAGCTGCTCAAGCTCGCCACCAACGCCTTCCTCGCGCAGAGCATCTCCTCGGTGAACGAACATCTCCACATTGTGCGAGGCCACCAGCGCCGACGTCACTGAGATGGCCAACTGCATCGAAAGGACTCGTGCGTCGCCCGTGCTTCCTGCCTTCCTCTCGGCCTGCGTCGGATTCAACGGCTCGTGCTTCCGAAGGACATCCTCAACATCATCTACATCTGTGAGTGCTACGGCCTCCCCGAGGTGGAGGGCTACTGGAGGCTGGTCATCGTCATCAACGACTGCCAGAAGAGCGGCTTCGTCAACCGCGTCGTCTCCTCCATGTTCAACACCGTCGCCGACTTGCCGTGAAGAAGGTGGCCATGCAGGGGTTCGCCTTCAAGAAGTTTACCGGTGACACCCACGAGACACCGGCCATCGACATGTGCGAGGGTCTGCTCAGCGACAAGGTCATCGTCAACATGTACGACACGCAGGTGACGGAGGAGCAGGTGCGGTGTGACCTCGCCATGAACAAGTTTGACTGGGACCACCCGTGCCACCTACTGCAGGTGGGCGAGCCCGCCGGGCAGCCAGTCACCGTCATGTCGGACGCGTACGAGGCCGTCCGCGATGCGCATGCCGTCTGCATCCTGACCAAGTTGGAGGAGTTTAGGAGCCTCGACTGCAGGTGCATGTACAACGTTACAGAAGCCGGCTTTTATCTTCGCCGTCACAACATTATCGACCCGGCCAGAGAGGCTCCGGGATATTGGATTGATTTTCTATGCAACTAGCAAGCCGATTGACCAATGCCCAGTGGCTCAAGGACATGCCAACCGTCGCCTCAGGTGATGCACAGTGATAGCCGCGTGTCCACGAGCGTTCTTCTTACTAATTAATAACAACAGAAACCATCGTTGAATTTTAAGAGAATTCTTATGTTATAAAAACCGAAAATCTCACAGATAAGAGGACTTATCTATAGAACTTTTCTATCTCCCCCCTCAAGCAGACAAGACAGAAGCATCCAAAGAAGTTGGTACGCAGGAAAGGGCCTAAGCAAAAGAGAGGGCAGATCAATGAGGTGGTATTTGCACTAATATGTTTCATTGGAGCTTAGTGCATCCTTATTCTATTAGTTAAATTTTAGATTTGTATAGCTATGTTTCATGAGAGAGGACATGATTTTACTTCCTATTCTCTGATGGAATAGTTCCAAATTACAAGGATACAAGTGTTCTAAAGTTAACTAAGTGAAACACTGAATATGTTAGTTTGATGACCTCCGACTAGCACTTCTCTCTTCGGGTTGCGTGACATGGTTTACTAATTTTTAAAGAATATATATGTTTTAGCATTTTTGATGATGTTTTGTTCAAGCAAAGAAAAAATGTAACTGGCTAGAATTTTTGGAAGACAATATCTGTATAATATGTCTTGCTGTAAATTAATTACTATATTTTTGGCTTTTCACTGCGAGAGCTAGGTGACCTGAAACTGTTAAACGACGTGCGTTTAACTTAAAGATTTATTTTCCACATAAAAATAATAACAAAACTCCTTTTCTTTGTATGAACCTTAGAAGGCAACTTCCAGTAGACCTAACTGATGGAAATCTCAAAGCTCTTAGCCTGCAGGCTCTCGGTCAGGTAGTGTATTCGCAACCCGTCGTGTTTTTTATGATCAAGGGTAAGAATGTAGATGTTGTCAACTTGACATAAGTGCTATACTTGCTGCAAGAAGAGTGGTGTCAACATTAACAGAGAAGTAGATGTTGTTTGAATTATTCTTGATTATTTGTGTTATGTTAATAGCTCTTTGCCCTATTCTCAACTGGGTATCCTTGCTGATTAGTCACCCGCCCATTGTACAGAAGGTAACCCTCGAAGGCGTGTTACACACTGGCTCGGTTCATCGCCTTGCAATTAACCATGTTTAGACACATGGTGATCAGGTGGACATGTGGTCACCGCTGGTGAGGGTGGGGAGGAAGGAAATTGATGACATGGGTCGGATGCCATGTTAAATTTGTGGACATGGTTTCCTATCCTCAATGAGATCAAATCAGTTTGAAGATGTTTGTCATTGCCCACTCCAACACACGTGGAGGCAGGAGAGTCAATTAGCCCATGAGCTTGCTGGTCTAGCTAGAACGAAGGAAGATGCACTCCTTATTGGTGATGTCCCGGTGGACCTATGCTACAGAATGTACTCTGATTATCCCCCCTACTCCTTTTTTTAGGATTATTCCCCCACTCCTTAAAGTAATTTTGTTACTCATTCTAAAAAATTAGGAGATGGACTTTTGAGGGGGTCTTGGTCCATGCTTATTAGGCTAAGGGTGTTTGATATTATTTTTTCTCCCAATGCAACGCACGGGCCCTTTTCCTAGTTACTATACATTCATGTCGATCCATTAGGGATATTTTGGTTCAACGGAAAAACATAGCAATAGGGAATTTTTCTATGGCACTCTACTATTCAATTATTCATGCATTTTGTTGAAAGGAATGGAGCAAAACATCCACCTAGACCTACTTTTCAAAATCCTATGCATTAAACAAGACCAAGTGCATTAGTGGAAAAATAACATTCTAACTGTACACACTTTCATATGGTTTCACTTTATTTTGGCCATGTTTCTTGCATTCCTCTACTCTTCCAATTCCTGTGAACCAAACACCCAAGTTGACAGAAACCCTGTGTTTACAAATGCTTTGTTTACCATGTGCATTCCTATACTATTCCGGTGTTTTTCCTATCCCTGCGTTTTTATAATCATGCAAGCCAAATGATCCCTTACAGAATTACTTCAGTTACAGGTAGGTGTCGAAGGGAACTTTGTGTGGTTTGTCCTGCTCCTGCCGTGACGTCGTCCACCTCACTTGAGCTGCTCCATCGACATAAGCATCCACCAAACCAGACATCACGACTCCTGACCGTCTTTCGCCGCCTCAGATCTCCTTCCCTGCTGTCGGCACCCACCACAACGGCATCACCATCATCGACTCAGCAGATGAACCTGAGGAATACACAGGTCCACAAGAGAGGTTGCACTCTTTTGTTTCTGCTTATGTTATGCATTTCTTTAAATTACCTGCTACTTTATCGTCCTGTTCACCTCTTGGACTCCAAGTCAGGTCCAAATTAATGTTCAAACTTGAGTTCTAAATTAGTTGTGGGGCACATATCGATGCAGGAATGAATAGTATCTATGTCTAATATCTGGTTCACCTAGGGTATGCCTATGTTGTTCATCTTGGGTGGGAAACAAATAGTAAAGCAATCATAATCTGTCTTTTTATTAAATTAAAGCAATCATCAGCCTGCTATCATTATTTTTGGATCCATCCACTGGTTGTTACCATCACTCTAAATTTCTGCATGTTGTCCTTACATAATCTCATCATATTTTTTTCGTATGCATGTCAGATATTGTACACAGTCATGCTGAACATGTAGAGAAAAAGAGAAGAGTTTTGCGCGGCAATACAATGTCATGTAGACATCGCTCCATGGTGGGTTCAATGGCAAAACCTCCCCCCTCCCCCTCTCCAGATTATAATCCAGAGGAAGATATCTGTTCTGAGGCAGATTCATACGCCGCTG
>NC_041393.1:431841854-431855125 GCF_002162155.2 Triticum dicoccoides | reverse complement strand
AAGGTGTTTGCTCTACCTTGGCATGATGATGTTAGTCATATCATGCATATGTTGCCTTGCAGTGCCTACTTTTGACATCATATATGTCATCTGCTTAGTTTAGACATGTTCTGTAATGCCACCTGTTTAGTTTCTATATCATATATGGGAATTGTGCAGTCTCATGTCTTTTAGCTAGCCATAATATATGTGAAATGTGCAATGTCATCCTGTTTAACCAGGCATCATATATTTGAATAATATCTTGCCCATCCTTTTCTTCATTACATTTCCATTTTTCGACAATGTTTGTACATTAAACTACTCTTCCTGTGAATCAGCCATTTGGGTGGGAGATGGAAAAATCTGGAGTGAAAATAAGGCCTTCGGAGCAGACAGTGCTACCTGTCGAAGCAGATCTCTTGTTGGGTCCCGATAGCTCCTCAGAGATGGATTCACAGACAGATGACCAGTCCTATTCCCCCATCGAGGTGTATGCTCTAACTTGGCACGGTTATATAGCTCATATCATGCATATGGTGTCTTGCATTGCATAGTTTAGACATCATATACACAATATTCAACACCATGTTCTTAGTTTAGACATCATATCGAATGCCCTCTGTTTAGCATATAAATCACAGATGTGAATTAAATGATGTGATCCTAATTACTTAGATAACATGTAGGTGAATTATGTCATGCGATCCTGTTTAGTTATTCATCATATCTTTGAATTATGTTATGCTATGCTATCCAGTTTAGATAGACATCATATATGTGAAATTATGTCATGCTATCCGTTTTAGTTAAACAATATACATGTCAACTATTTCATGCCCTCTTTTTTCCACACTATCTACTGCATTTGTCTCTCATACAATGTCTGTACATTCAACTATGTTTCATGTTTACCATCCATTTGAATTGGAGCATGTTGACACACGAACACGTCATGTGTACCCTCGACGCCGGGGGTGATGCATTGCAGCTCACGTCAAAGGAGACCCGACCGACAGCGCGATACGCAAGACAGTCGACGGATGCTTTTGCAGACCCGAAACCCACACCCCCGGGAGGGACCCCATCAGGGAGTGCGGCGGCTATGGGCTGCCCTAGGTCGATTCGCTCGCCCCTAGAGCCTCAAGATTCACAGCTCTCAAACACGAAGAACAGCGAAGAACGAGAGAGAAAAACGGTGGAGAGATAAAACGTAGACTTGAAAAAGTAGTATATTGATTTGTTTGATTGTGTGTTGTTCAATCGGTCGTCACCTCTCATCTATTTATGAGGCGGCTGGACTTCCCGTACAAGAAAATGACTAAAAATTCCGTCCAAAACATCAAAAACCCTAACCTAACTCGGACAGGAATCTTTGGTAATTTCTCGGACCAACTCGGTCTCACCGATTGGTTTATTTCGGTCCCATCGAGTGAACGTTGCCAACTCTCTGTATCCTTCTGTAATTTTTCGGATCAACTCGGTCTCACCGATTGGTTTTCTTCGGTCCTACCGAGTCAACATTGCCAACTCTATGGTAAATTTTCGGACCAACTCGGTCTCACCGATCAAATCAACTCGGTCGGTCCGAAATGACTCTGCAGCTTCTGTTTCTGATCTTGTTTTGTCTCCACAGGTTTCATACGACCTCGTATTAAGACAATTTTTATATCAAAATCCACTGTTTCGACGAGATGCACAACTTTTATGTTGGAATGTTTTCCATCAGAGGCCGTCTTAATTTATTTTCATGCCATTCTTTAATCTGATATCAACATAAGCATCTCCGAACTTGTCATAACTATTACATCTGAGCTCCGCTATAGACCATCTTCATATCCATCTCGATCTTCTTAAAGAGAGCCATTCAGAGGTGACCTCCAATAATAAGTTTGAATTAGTCTTGATGCAGCCTATGCTAATTTTATGACTGTGCCACTTTTGAGCGTCAACACATGCCCCCTGTTTTTCGGCATAGCTAGCGCGCCGAAAAATAACTTGTACGAAGTTTGTTCTAAGGATGATGTCAACACTCCATCGGCCATTTATATGTTCTTAGGACGATAAGTATATATCAGCCATGTTTATGCTAAGGGCGATAGTTATTTATCGGCCGTTGCCTATCCAGGCTTCTTGCCACACACTTGGGTGGTACTTCATTAAATATTTTCCATTGAGAACTCGAGGTAACAATATACCTTGTATGGATTCCACCAAATATGAATTTCTAGGAACCACTTTTGTAATCCTAAAAGGACCTTCCCAACTTGGAGACCACTTCCCGAATTTTTTGTCTTTCGAACCAATTGGTAGAATCACCTTCCACACGAGATCACCAACTTGAAAAGTCTTCAACTTGACCTTTTTATTGTAAGCTCTTGCCACCCTCAACTTATCTCTCTCTATGGCTTACAAAGCAGCCAAACATTTATCAACGACTTCATCAATATTGTCCATCATCAAGTTCTAAAAGTCCACGGCCGATAAATTATTTTGATTGGATTTTCTCAAAGCATTCAAATTCACTTCCACTGGTAAAACGGCCTCTTGGCCATATACGAGCTCATATGGATTTACCTTTGTAGCACCATGCCTTGAGATTCTGTGTGCCCACAAAGCTTCAGACAGTAGCTCATGCCATCTCCTTGGATTATCCTCAATCTTCTTCTTGATGAGCTTGATTAATATTTTATTGCTAGACTCAGCTTGTCCATTTGTTTGGGCATAATATGGAGAGGAATTGAGCAACTTTATCTTATATGATTCGACAAATTCTCTAACTTGATGTGACGTAAAGGATGAACCTTGGTTTGTAGTTAATGTTTGAGGAATGCCGAATCTATGAATAATGCACTCAGTTATGAATTGAATTACCTCTGTATGAGTCATATTTTTGAGTGGTATTGCTTTAGACAATTTAGTGAAATAATCAGTCGCCAGCAACACGAACCGATGCCCATTTGAAGAAGAAGCATGAATCTCTCCAATAAAGTCTAATCCCCAACCTCTAAAAGGCCACGGCTTGATAATAGGATGTAACATAGCAGCGGGAGCCAACTGAATATCACCAAACTTTTGACAAGCTTCACATCCTTTATAATATCGAAAGCAACCATTAACCATTGTCGGCCAATAAAACCCAGCACGTCGTAATAACCATTTCATCATGGGAGCCGACTGATGAGTGCCTCAAATACCTTCATGGACCTCTCCCATAGCAACTCTCGCTTGCTCCTCGTCCAAGCACTTTAAAAGAACATCATCAACCGTTCGGCGATAGAGACCATCATCTCTCATTGTGTATTTGAAAGCCATACGCCGAACAGTCCTGTCCACCCTCTTACTAGTATCACACAAATAATCAATTATGGGTTTCCTCCAGTCTTGATTTTCTCCTGCATTAAATATTTCATTAGTGGCCGAAACGGTGGGCTCCGGTTCGGCCTCCCCTATGTTGGCAAGACTAGACATTGGCCTTTGAGAAATATGAAACATGCCATGATCAACATGATAGCCAGATGCTTGTTGTGCCAACTCATTTGCTCTCCAATTGTCATGTCTAGATATATGAGCAATGCTAAAATAATGCAAAGTAGAAATTATATCTAGACATTTACCATGATAAACATTAAGTGATTCGTCAAACCATTGAAATACTTTGGATATTTGTTGCCCTACTAATAATGAATCACCAAAAGCCTCAATATCTGTAGCACCTATGGCAAGCGACATTTCTAAGCCGAATAACAATGCTTCATATTCAGCTTGATTATTTGTGCAAAAATATTCTAAGCGGCATGAGGCTTCAAAAACAGCACCATGAGGAGATATATAAACAATACCCACACCTTTGCCATTGCTACAAACTGAACCATCAAAATATAATCTCCATGGTACTAATGAGACAAGGTTTATATCAATATCATGCCTGTCATCAATCCGATACTCAACAATAAAATTAGCAACAATTTGGCCTTTCATGGATTTCAGAGATTCATAAGCCAAATCATATTCAATTAAAGCATAAGCCCACTTTCCAATTCTACCACTAAGAATTGGCCTATGCAACACGTACTTGATGACATCGGTTTGACAAGCTATAATGCAACTACTAGGCACTAGATAATTTCTCAATTTTGTACAAGAATAATATAAGCATAAACATAATTTCTTAGTAAATGTATACCTTGTCTCGGCGTCCAATAAGCGTCGGCTCAAATAAGTAATAGCATGCTCCTTTCCTTCGGCCTCTTGAGTCAAAACAGCACCAATAACACCTTCCTCCGCCGCAATATAAAGCTTAAAGGGCTCTCTATGTTTGGGAGCTTTCAACACCGGAGGAGTGCACAAATAAATTTTTATCATATCGAATGCTTCTTGTTGTTTTGCCCCCCAAGTAAAATTGGCATCGTCCTTTAACCGAAGGATGGGAGTGAATGCATCAACCTTCCCTGACAAATTGGCTATGAATCTCCTTAAATAATTGACTTTTCCAAGGAACTTTTCCATATCTCTCTTGCATGTTGGAGCCTCCACCTTTTGTATAGATGCTATCCTTTCGGGATCAATCTCTATGCCATCTTGATGAATAATCAAAACCCAAAAACTTTCCAGCCGATACACCAAAAGCGCACTTCAAAGGATTCATCTTTAGTCCATATTTTTTCATTCTCTCAAAAGCTAAGCGCAAATCGGCAAGATGAGATTCAAAAGCATCCGATTTGACAACAATATCATCAATATAAACCTCAAGTATAACACCAAGCAAATCATGAAAAATTAAATTCATAGCCCTTTGATATGTGGCACCGGCATTTTTCAATCCAAAGGTCATCACTGACCACTCAAATAAACCAAGGAAATCGGGACACCGAAAAGCCGTTTTGGACATGTCTTCTTCGGCCATAAAAATCTGGTTATACCCCGCATTACCATCAAGAAAGCTAATGACCTTATGTCCAGAAGCATCGTTAATAAGCATATCGGCTATTGGCATATGATACTCATCTTTAGGTGTATCTCTATTCAAATCTCTGAAATCAATGCACACCCTCAACTTGCCGGAGCCTTTCTTCTCTACTGGTACAATGTTAGAAATCCACTCGCATACCTGCAAGGTCTAATAAAATTAGCTTTAAGCAAACGACCGATCTCTTCCTTGATCCAGTCATACGTTTTTGGATTAAACTTTCTGGCCGATTGCTTGTATGGTCTAAAACCGGCCTTCATAGGTAAACGATGCTCCACTAGCTCTCAGATTAAACCTGGCATCTCATGATATTCCCATGCAAAGCAACAAACATATTCTTTCAATAGCTCGATCAACTTAGCTTTATGATTGACTCTTAAATTTTTGTTTACAAATGTCGGCCTAGGAATTGAACCATCTCCTATATCTATCTCTTCTAATGGATCAGCCGATGTAAAACCTTGTCCTAATTTATCCATATCATCTAACTCTTCTATGGACTCATACATATCGTTCTCATTGGACCTACATTCTACAAGATGCTTTTGTAACCACTTTGAGTTAGGATCCATTTAAATACATCATACCTTGGAGCCGATTATCGCCAACCGGCTTTAAATAAACAGGAACGAAACCACTTTTTGTGGCGCTAAGAAAATCAAATTCTGACAAGTCGCGCCCCGTCAAGCAAGTAGCATTGGGATGTTGCCAATCCACCGATGCATCGGCCAAAGCAACACAAGTCGAATTATCCGCACGGATGACTTCTACTTCATCATCAACCCATTGAATTAAAAACGGGTGCATAGTAGATGGAACGCATTGGTTTGCATGAACCTAATCGCGCCCTAATATCACATTGTAGTTACCTTGCACCTCAGCGACAAAGAATGCGGTAGCCAAAGTTTTGCTTCCCACCGTAGGCTCCACATACATTACACCTTTGGCTTCAGTTTTCTCTTTGCCTTCAAACCCATTAAGCACCATGTTGGTCTTTATTAACTCTTCATCACGCAGCCCCATTTTTTTGAAGACCGAATATGGCATAAGATTCACCACAGCACCACCATCGACAAGCATTCTAGCAACCGGTGATCCATTAATATGACCTCTAAGGAACAATGGCTTCAAGTGCATCACCGGTTCTTTTGGCTTCTCGAATATAGCATTTTTAGGACCAAAATCTAGTTGAGCTACTTCCCCTTCTTCATCTATAGCACGAAATTCAGCGGGTAAGTAATACACCATATTAATATCCATACCTTCATGAACCGGTGTAGACTCATAATCGAGCATTTCATCTCCTCCCGCAAACATGTCCACTGACTCCGAAATATCTCCAAGGGAAGAGGAAGTAGTAGGCAAAGTGGACGATGTAATAGTAGCCGCATCGTCCTCCGTTGGTGGTGTAGGTGTTGCTATGATGAATGTAGAAGCTGCTATGTTTTCCTTTTGCTTTGGCCTCCACACTAGTTTTGGGGTTACCATGGGACGGCTTTCACTGAATAATTTATCCCTTAGCTTTTCTTCTTCTTGTTCCTCCTTCTCATGACTCCTCATGCGCTGCAATCTCCTTTTTTGCACCTTGGTAAGACCGGAAGGACACCACTTAGGCTGAGTATATTTTGGATCCCTCGACCTGGCCTTGCTTGTGCTAGCTTCATGATCAATAGCCATGGGGCCTTGCTGGACCGCAGCTACATCTTTATTAGAATCAGCCGGATTATCAACAATAATTGGCTCTTTGATTATTAATTCTTTAGTGCCTATCATAATAGTTTCACCACTAGTACTCTTCTCCTTTTGCTTGCTAGGCTCTGAAATTTCAGTACTTGGTGATTTGGCATGCCACACTTGCCTGCTGACCCTTTTTTGATTATCTTGCATTGGCCGATGAACACCATTGTTCAAACGGTCTCGTGTGGGATAAGAAAGCCTCTCATGAACGGGCCTCCTTAGTTCTGCCCAACCCGGATGAAAAGCATAAGGGGCCATTGGGGGCTGCCCCCATCCTCCATTGAAGTTTCCCATGTAGTATGGCACATAGGGGTGTGGCGCCATCCATGGTCCCGGTGCGCATGACCCATATGGCCTTGCATGATGCTGAAATTCTTCCCGAGGAGGTGACCTTGAGCGCTTCAAATTTGATGACCGATTAGAGCTAAAACCGGCCGCTTGATTCGCATACTTGGACAACAACAAATCAAAAGGTGGCTTGATTTTCTTGCGCTGCACTTTAGCTTCATTCGTCTTGCACTTGCCAACCTCTGGACTCTTGGGCTTAACAAATTTGACATGAGTGTTCTATTGCACTTGTGGTTGCCCCCCGAGTGTAGGATTCTTGATGGTGATCTTGATTATCTACTTGCCATCGGGTTGCTTGTCAAGCACAACTTGTCTCCCCAAGACTTTGTCGCTCTCCTTATTTTTCCTGGGCTCACCAATGACAATATTATTCATATTAGCTGATTCGGCTATACTAGGCCGAATTAACATCTTCTTCCCCTCCAAATCCATGGTATTCATTGGGAAGTTTGCTTATCAATTTGCATCTCAGAAAAATTCAATCATCCGTCATTAATGACCGATTGTATTTGTCGTCGAAAAACATTACAATCATTAGTAGCATGAGAAAAAGAATTATGATACTTGTAGTAAGCACGCCGTTTCAGCTCTTCAAACGGCGGTAAAGTATGAGATATTCTAATAATCTTAGCCTGCAGCAAAGCATGAAATATTCTATCACACTTAGCAATGTTAAAAGTAAACTTCATCTCTTCATCACGATTCTTATGAATCGGTTTCAGATCATTGCAAGTAAAGGGTTTGGCCTTAGATGGCCAAACAAATTCAGTAGCAAAAACATCACCCTCATCGTCCAAGTGATCACTATCATATTCAACCATATTCATCTTTGGATGATGGGCTTCGTATCTATGCACTTCTTTGAGATCTTTGCTTCGGCTTTCCTGAGCCAAAGCCCTTTGTAAGACTTGGTTAATATTTAAGAACTCATAACCTTCTAGATTTTCTCTAATTGGAGCTCTCAAACCACTCAGCACTAGGTCTGCCATGTCTCTCTCGGTTATCACCAAACTAAAACATCGGTTTTTGGTTTCTTTGAATCTCTTGACGTAACCGGAGACCGATTCATCATGCTTCTGTTTAACCAATGTTAGATGCGACAACTTGAGTTCATTGTCGCCTCTATAAAAGTGATCATGAAACTTCTGCTCTAGTTGCGACCAAACTCAAATAGAACCATGTGGTAAAGAAGAAAACCATGAAAATGCGGTAGCAGTTAATGATAAAGGAAACAAACACACTTTCAATTCATTCAATGAGCCTGCCTCACCCAATTGTGCTAAATATTGACTAACATGCTCCAATGTGGTTTTTGTACCGTCTCCATTAAACTTAATAAAATCTGGAATTTTATATCCTGGAGGACACTGGATGGCATCAAAGTACTCGGGGTACGGCTTTTGGTAAATCCGATTCTGAGGTAACTCAACTCCAAAATTCTCTCGAAGCATCTTAGCCATCTCCTCTGTAAGATTAGCTAGACCATCATCCATAGTGGACGATGAAACTTCTGGCAGCGGCATAGGAGGAGTAGGACTATTAGTTGTAGGTAGTAACTGTGGCATGTATGTCGACCCATAATTTGGTAGTAGTCGAGTGGTTGTAGCTGTAGGTAGGATTTGGTTCGGCATTGACACCGGACCTGGCATGCTCATAATAGGATTAATGGGTGCAGCCACCATCTGATTTGTTTATGTAGGATAATAAGTCATCAGCATGGGAGGCGCCGATGAAATAGGTAAAGTCGATTAGGGCTTTGCACACTAGCAGCTATACCACCATTACCACTATATGATTGAGATATATTCTTCTGAGCATTAGTATTTTCTATGAAAGTTTGATAGACTAGATTGTTACCATCAGCAATACGACTCTCAATCTCAGCCCACTGCTCAGGAGAAAAGGCAGTACTTAGAGAGGGTTTAACATGTTCAGCTTGAAGAGGAGGGACTTGATTTCTTCAATCGGAGTGATGTTGCCTTGGCGATCCTTCTTGAACTTTGCAAGGAACTCCTGCAAATCCTTCTCTTCACGCGCCTTCTTGTACTCCTCATAAACTTGGCGACGATCAGCCGATATCTCATCAAGACTGGGCTTGATGTTATGGGCGTCTATCTCAGATGGCTTGGGAAGATCGGACATGGTGGATGATGATGATTGATCTTTGTGTCCCCAACGGAGTTGCCAAAAGTGTGTTGACACACGAACACGTCACGTGTACGCTCGACGCAGGGGGTGATGCACCGCAGCTCACGTCGAAGGAGACCCGACCGACAGTGAGATACGCAAGACAGTCGACGGGCGCTTTTGCAGACCCGAAACCCCACACCCCCGGGAGGGACCCCGTCAGGGAGTGCGGCGGCTATGGGCTGCCCTAGGTCAATTCGCTCGCCCCTAGAGCCTCGAGATTTGCAGCTCTCAAACACGAAGAACAGCGAAGAACGAGAGAGAAAAACGATGGAGAGATAAAAACTAGACTTCAAAAAGTAGTATATTGATTTGTTTGATTGTGTGTTGTTCAATTGGCCGTCAACTCTCATCTATTTATGAGGCGGCTGGACTTCCCGTACAAGAAAAGGACTAAAAATTCCATCCAAAACATCAAAAACCCCAACCTAACTCGGACAGGAATCTTTGGTAATTTCTCGGACCAACTCGGTCTCACCGATTAGTTGATTTCGGTCCCACCGAGTGAACATTGCCAACTCTCTCTATCCTTCTATATTTTTTGAATCAACTCGGTCTCACTAATTGGTTTGCTTCGGTCCTACTGAGTCAACATTGCCAACTCTCTGGTAAATTTTCGGACCAACTCGGTCTCACCGATCAAATCAACTCGGTCGATTGAAATGACTCTGCAGCTTCTATTTCTGACCTTGTTTTGCATCGACGGGTTGCATACGAGCTCGGTTTAAGACGACTGTTATATCAAAATCAGTCGTTTCGACGAGACGCACAACTTTCATGTTGGAATGTTTTCCATCAGAGGCCGTCTTAATTGAGTTTCATGTCATTCTTTAATCTGGTATCAACATAAGCATCTCCGAACTTGTCATAACTATTTCATATGAGCTCTGCTATAGACCATCTTCATATCCATCTTGATCTTCTTAAAGAGGTCCATTCATAGGTGACCTCCAATAATAAGTTTGAATTAGTCTTGATGCATCCTATGCTAATTTTATGGTAGTGCCACTTTTCAGCGTCAATAGAGCGGGTGACACTACTAGGGAAAACCCTAGCAGTTGCGCGGGTTTTGTGCTCACTAGTAGCGCGGGAGGGCGTGCTACTAATAAGGCGCTACAACTATTGCTTAGCAGCAGCGCGTGCCTGCCCGCGCTACTGCTAGGACAAATAGCTGCAGCGTTTGTTCGGTACCACGCTGCTACTAAGGTAACTACATGCAGCGTGTTTTCTGTCCATCGCTACCAGTACTTTTTTTTCATTTTTTCATTTTTAGTGTATTTATGCGCCATCGTACAAATATTGATACAATACCAGTTATGAGGTTTACATCATTATGTCCATAACAGTGTGTCAAATGAAGGTGGATTAGGTTCAAGTGGAGGCAATATGTGGTGCATGTCAAAAGTATACTACTAATCCAAACTTGATCAAGTTTGGACTAGTAGTATTTTCGATGTGCATCACATGTTGCCTCCACTTGAATCTAATCCGCCAGCACAAGCTATTTAATCATCCTCATAGTCACTACCACCAACAGTATTTATTTCTATCTCAAAAAAACAGTATTTATTTAATCACCACTAACACTAGCTAATAATAATCATCATAGTCATTACCACCAACACTAGCTATTTTATCATCATAGTAATATAGTGTAGCACATCATCATCCTCAAACTCATTTCTAGCTAGCTAATCACTCCTGCTGCTCTCTCTTAGGTAAAATAACATAAAACATGTATAGCTCTCCTCCTTGATCAAGCTGGAGCATGCAGATGAACCTGTCTCCTAATCGTGGGTAGCACATCTGTTTGCTGCCCCTAGTACTTCTCTGTGCTCCCCCATCACATATTTGGTCCAGTCTTGCACTATTAAGCATCTGTCGCTAATCTTGAATGCACTAAAGTAATCTGTAGGATATCTTGGCCGTAAGCTGATAATACTCATGGTACCTTTAGTCTCGATCCCATAAGGCACAACATTCATCGGGAGTCCTTGTTGAAGAACATCGTATGTTAACATACTTAGCAATGAAGTTTAGTTTCAAAAATAATGTATGGAAAAGATGCACTGATGACAAATAGTAAAAATCTTACCATCCTTCCTAAATAGATGTGACCGTAGTTCATTACGAACACTATTGGTCGCACATTTTCAGTACTAACATTTCTAAATGCAGGAAGAAAATTTGTCTTGACAGTATCAAGATCCTCAAGCCATGAAACATAATGACTAAGCTCCTCGCAGTTGAGTTCAGCCCCAGGACAGTATACGATCCTGTCTACCAAGCGCTGGACATGTTTGCTTGCACCGAAATAAGCTGACAATACAAATTAGTTGTCAACTATTTTTGAATAAACAATATCGATCAAAGACATAAATATGGTTGAGAAACTTACATAATGGTATAACTGGAGGCGTCTGCACATCGACCCAGATGTCGGTATTACCTTCAATATCATCTTCCGGACGAATATCAAAGGTGATAACCATATCAGGCTCAAATGCATAAGTCTTGCATAGTGCTCGCCATGTTTTGCATCCAAAATAGGTGTAGTCGTCTGAATTGTACAATTTTGCATGGAAAATATAACCATGCTCGGTCTTCAAGTGAACTTTCTTTTCCTCCATACTATGACTGAAACCTATCTTATCCAATACAAAAACTCTTGCATGGCAGGGGATACGCTAGTAGAATAGTAAAAAATATAAGTGGAAGCAAATGAAGCAGATGTCATGCTTAATTACGAAAAAAGACTTGTCGCTGTGACTTACTGTATCCACTTCGAAGTTCTCGTCCAGCTTGATGCTGAAGCGCCTATCATCATCTAGGAAGATTCCGTCGCATAGGCGGCGCTCGTCTTCGCAGTATTTGCAAATACCAAAATCCTTTTCGTCGTCAGACATTTCCTATGTTCATAGTTAAAACATTAATTGAAAATCGATCGAAAACAACTACCAAGATACTCAACACACAAATCTGGGGCACTCGATATTTCCTACATATTCTGGCACAAGTCATGCCAAAATTCACGGAAAAATCCGGCATGACCTTTGCTAAAATAGGACATATCGAGCACCTGAAATTTGCCGGAACAGAAATGAATCAACACTCCGGCAAAACATAGGCCACTCGGAGGTGTAACCTGCAAACATGACGGGCCACTTGGATATTGAGCAACACAAGATATACATTTCAAAATATCTTATAGGACTCAAATTAGCATGCATTCAATAAGCAAAAGTAAATCATCTCATACGTCCGTACATCGTCGAATATTATCACTAATACATCACGATAGTGTCATACATATAACATCAATAATACAACTAAAACCCTAGCACATGACGGGTATAGGCGCGGGCGGTGGACACCCATAGAGAAGGAACCATCATGGGATCATAGCTCCAGTGAGATCCCCGGAGAACCTGCCAGGTATTGGAGAACGGCCTGTGCTCCAACGCAAACAAGTAGCGACGGACGTGCGCGTCCTCCTCACTGACACGGTGACGCACCACCTCCGTGGAGTCCTCGAGCCTCTCGATCGTCACTGGCCCACGCGACCGCCACCAAAGAAGGTTCGGGTTAACGACAGGCTGGCTCCTCACCAACCTGCGCCCCCCAGTAGGTAGCGCCTCCCAGTACCACCCCGGTGGAGCCCAGTCCCTGACATGGCCGATCTGGTCAAGCAGGTGTCGTCCTCTGCCGACTCGACGACGAGGATGCGGGATAGGCATCGTCCACGTCGAGGCGGGAAAAATTGCTTTAACTAAAAAATAGAAACAAGTTCTTACTAACTAGTTCTATTAATTCAACTAGTTCTTACTAAAAATAAACTTAATAAAAATAAAAATATTCTACTACCTAATTAGTACCTAGTTCTTAATATGCAACTAAAATAAACTTACTATAAATAAAAATAAACTTAATATGCAACTAAAATATAAAGAAACCCTAGGCAGAGGTAGGGGAGAGGGAGGAGCGGGCGTGCTCACCTCGAGTGACTGCGATGAGGGAGGGGCAGGGCGGCGTCGAGGTCGGGGCGGCATCC
>NC_041393.1:431767671-431841432 GCF_002162155.2 Triticum dicoccoides | reverse complement strand
CGGGGGTGGCGTTGAATCTGGGGTCGGGGCGGCGTTGAGGTCGGGGGCGGGGGCGGCGTTGAGGTCGGGGGTCGGGGCGGCGTAGAGGGTGCGGAGAGCGCGCGGCGGCCGACGGGCGACGGCAGCGGTGAGAGTGGAGAGAGTTGGATTTGGGGGAAAGTGGTGTGGGGAAGGACGAACCCCGTGGTTAAGTCAGAAGTAGCAGTAGCGCGTTCCGGGAAAAGCGCTGCTGCTATCTTAGCTACAGCGCGTTCTCTGATACACGCTACTGCTACTCCTTTCTCTTTTTTCCCTTTTCCATTTAGTTTTCTTCACATTTTATTTGTTTCCTTTCACCTTATTCTATTTCTTTCATTTTCAATTACCTTTCCATTCTCTTTCCATTTAATTTTATAACCTTTAGCAGCAACGAGTTTATATTAAAACGCGCTGCTACAAACAACGTAGCGGTAGCGCGGTTCGTCGTAGATCGCTACTACTATGTGTAGCCTATGGGCTAAGCCGTGGGAATTTTGGTAGCAACGTGTGTACATCAAGACACGCTACTGCTAGATATGTATCTGCAGCACGGTTACCTCAGGCGCGCTACTGCTAATTAGCACCAGCGTGCTTTTTTGACCCATGCTACTGCTAAAGTTCTATGTATAGGGTTTTCCCTAGTAGTGTGATGCCAGTATCTAGCGGACTAAAAACCTGGTCTTCAAATAAAACAGTTCTACCTCTTGGTGGAGATAGCACCCCGGTTATACATGCACGAGAACCATCCCTACCACACATAACCCAAACTCTCGCAGATTGTACCCCTACTGCGATGAACAGAGAACCAGTTTCACCCAATCTAACCCCAACCCCAGCAGATAGTAACCCAGTTCCTGTTGACACGGCACCATCTCCACCATAGAGCATCCAAACAAGAGTAGTTAGTAAGGCAGCTCCAGGGCCCAAAGGGCCAGTACTACCATGGCGAACCCCAACTCCACTATTTAGTACGCCTATTCCTGTGAAGGAAGCACAACCAGCTAGTCGTAGTTTAGCATCTATCGCATTTGATGTTGTTAAATTGTATGTGCGTATCTTCCCATCTTGGAAATATTATACTGAATATGAAGGAAAATGCCAGTTGCAGGTGTTTGTCCAGGAGTTATGTGTAAGTAATGTTATTCATGGCAATTACTTTGCTTTGTCCCATACATCCTACCTCCATGATGGTTATAATACATCAAATTTTCCCATTTTTCTCTATAGAGAAGGACCGATTTGGAAACTTAGGATGAGGTAACCTGTGATAATACCTCTGCTATCTTCAAGAATGCATGGTGGCAGTATCGGAATTACCTGAAGAAAACGTACTTCACCGGCAAAGAAACTCATCAAATTCCCTTACATTCTCCTGAGACACATTTACTGGACAATGACTGGTAACGCCTTGTTCTGTACTGGTCCCAAACCAAGAATGTGGTAAGGTCCATGATCTCATTTTCCATTTTTAAGTACTATATTCTTGCATCTTACTGTACTCTGTTCATGTAGAACAAGTGCCTATACCTGAAGAACAACTGTTCTAATTTAAGATTCCATTGCTATCATAGTTCAAAAAAGCGCTAGGCATTAATTGTGTGTTTTGACACCGCCTTGCGCTTTACTGACCAAAGTGCATGCTTATACGCAGTTATGCACCGATTAAGCGTAGTTATGCGCAATGCGTTTTGCCAACGCCTAGAGCCTAGGCACGCTTAAGCGCTCGCTTAGGCGCGCCTTTTTTAACTATGATTGCTATCGTGCATACTACTTTGCTCTTGTATCACTATATTCACTCATACAAATTTATTTTTAAATTGAAGGATCCAATCGAAACTCCAATGGCACAGTAGGTATGTGCACGCATGTTTCTTTAACAGGTTTGCTCTTATCAATAGCTCTGTTGATTTCAATTTCAATTGTGTATACAGTTGACTTCTCATATCATCCACATTACTAGCATCACAACAGAGCCAATAGTGTTATTGTACATGTAGACCCGTGGTACCCATCTGAAATCTTGTTGTGTCGTGTAGTTTCCCACGCTTTGTATTCTTTCGCTGTTGCTTTGTCTTGAACTGATATGATTTGAACCCTGTCTCTGTTTTGATTTGGCAAGACAATGCAGTGACCATAGGGCATAGATATATGTTTGTTTGATGCTTTTATTATGTACTAGTAATTAGTGAAAGTGCATTACATCGACTAAAGGGGGGTGAATAGGCGATTTTTATGAATTCTTCACTGAGGAATTTTAGGTTGAATAAATTCCTAAGCGAAGAACAACTTGCAGCAGAATAAGTACTCATGTATAAGGATAACAGAGCAACAACATAGTCATCATGATGAAATGAAAGACAAACACAGAGTACAGAAAGCGTAAACACAGGATAAGCAGGATGAAGACAAGTTGACTGAAGAAATAGGACTGAGGAAATAGAGAAAGTCTTCAGTCAAAGTCTTCAAACAGTAATGATCAGGTTCATCAACACATAAATGAGGAAATGAAAGGGTTGAGGAAATAGAACCAGTAGGCTTGGTGAAGACAATGATTTGGTAGACCAGTTCCAACTACTGTGACAGTTGTACGTCTGGTTGGAGCGGTTGAATATTTAAACTCGAGGACACACAGTCCTCACCGTTTTCTCCTTGAGCTAACATCACACAGACCTCGCCCAACAGTATTGGTAAGTCTTCACAGGTGGCTTCCAAACCTTCACAGACTTGGTCACTTGGCAATCCACAATTCCTCTTGGATGCTCAAACCATGATGCCTAACCGTCTGGAGGATACACAGTCCTCAAAGGTAACAAGCGTCGGTTCCACATAGGAACAATCTCTTCAGTGATGCTCAATCACTTTGGGGTTTGCAGGTTTGGGTTTGGGATTTGGGTTTTCCTCACTTGATGATTTTCGCTCAAAGTCCTCGAAGGATGGGATGCTCTCAATTGACAAGTGTCAGTTTCTCTTGGAGAAGCCAACCAGCTAGTGGTTGTAGGGGGCGGCTAGTTATAGCCTAGAGAGCAACCCGACATGATAAGACATAAATTCCCTTGGCTGATATGACCGTTAGGTGGTAGGATATTTTGGGACAGCTGGCGCGCGGCACAGCAACGGTCGGATTGGAGGTTCGAATTCCTCAGGGCTATCCTCACTATGTAGGAAATTCTCACTGGCGAATTCCTAACTCCTCAGTCAGAACAAATTCCTGAGAGACCAGAAGATCTTCATCTCTGTCACTGAAGAAATTGATTGAACTGATATGAGATTTCCAATGGCTTCACTCGAAGGATTGGGTAGGTGTAGGATTTTGAGATGAGCATCACTTGGAAATCAGTTTCCTTAGTATTACCTCGACCCCCTTTAACAGTACGGTGTTTCCTATGACTCAAGAAAGAGAAAATGAAACTATGAAAACAAAAGTCTTCACGCTTCAGATTCCTCATATGAATATCCAAGTCTTCAAGGTCACGCCAATTTCTTCACTTTCAAAGTCTTTAGGAGAACCAAAGTCTTCAGTCGAAGATATTCATTTTTAGCGGTCGACTTTCACTGTAAATATCAAACTCCTCATTGACTTATAGAGCATGTGTGCACTCACAAACACATTAGTCCCTTAACCTATAAGTCTTCAATACACCAAAATCACTAAGGGGCACTAGATGCACTTACAATCTCCCCCTTTTTGGTGATTGATGACAATATAGGTTAAGTTTTCAAAGGGGATAAACATATGAATTTAAAGTACTCAATATTGAGGAATTTGATTGCAAGATATAGAAGAACTCCCCCTCAGGATGTGCATAGTGAGGAATTTTCTTTCGAAGCAATGCACATTTGAAGAGTAGAATCATGGAGAACTCCCCCTATATCTTGTAATTCATACACGCATTTAACATATGGAATGAAGAATTTGAAATGCATGATGAAATATGGTGATGGATGTAATTAAGCATGCGTGCATAGCATATATGAGGAAATAGCATGCAAAAAACAAGGCAAAAGTATCAGGTCACCACCGGACTTAAGTTTACAACTCAGTCAACAAATACTTCAGAAGAGCGAGAGTTGCAACTTAACAGAAAAACGCCCATATAGATAGACCCGCTTGAAGACTAACTCAAATTTGTCCCCCTTTGTCATCAAATGACCAATAGGGATGAAAAATGAGGACTAACGCCCCTGAAGAATATCATCACGAGGTTGATGGAGGAGCGCCAGCGTTGTTGGGGTCGGTTGTTGGAGTAGGGCCTGCCACAGTGTCGTCTAAGTCTTCATTTTCATCAGTCTCACGGGAGTAGTAATATGAGCTAGGCACCAAAGGAGGAACTTCGACCTTCTTGAATTTCTTCGGAGGAGGCTTAGACCAGCCGATCTTCATCACCGTAGAGATGAGTCAGGACAGCCCAGGTGCGATCAAAAACTTCATTGAGGTAGTAGTGGTTCTTCTTCACTGAAATATATGTGGCAGTCATGTTGTGAAGAATTGAACCAAACTGACGTTTGACCAATTTATGATTGCAATCCACCTTCTGATGAAGACTGAGGAGAAGCTCACGATCAGTCATCACCCTTGGAGCTGTGGCCTAAGGACTTTCCTTTGAGGCATTAGCGGTAGAGTCATGAGTAGCAGAGTCATCATTGGTGGAATATGAGACAACTTTGTGGAACTATCCATCCAATGGTCGACTGCCCTCATTGATAATTGCAGTGGCCTTGCCCATTTCATCAGCTGAAGAAAATGTCCATTTGAGGACTTTAATTGGGGGCAAGTAACTGCCATGGTTGAGTGTATCAACTTTGTAGTTGAGTGAAGACCTTGATCTGAGGAATCTCATAATCCAAGGAGCATAAGGCTTCAACTCAAAAGGATACATCGCAACATTTTCCAAAGTCCTAATGAAGAAGGCATGGTAGTTCAATGGAATACCGTGCATGATATTGAAAAGAAGATTATTCATGATGCCAACAACTTCTTCATCATTCGAGTCGTGGCCTTTGATAGGACTTAGAGTCCTAGTCAGAATGCGATATACTATCCTTGGCACATATTGCAATTCCTTCACAAGAAACTTTGTCCTTGAGACTTGACCAGGCTTCAGTGGCTTCATCAGAACTTGCATGAAGTGATCAGACAGCTCAGTTTCAGAGTAGATGAGATGCGCACCTTCTAGGGAAGGACTGGCAGGCATGGTATGAAGCAATTCAGTGGCCGGTGCCTTATAGTGAGTATTTTTTGTCATCCAGTCGAACACCCATGAGTTCACATCTTCTGCATTGCCAGTGATGCGCAGCGTCGCATAGAACTGAAGAATGAGTTCTTCATTCCAATCACAGATGTCCATGCAGAATTTAAGAAGTCCAGCATCATGAATAGCAGTGAGGACTGGTGTGAATCAAGGCAATGATTCCATATCAACATGAGGAATATGCTCATGGTCGAAGACTTTTTCTTTGTTGAAGAACACTAAGGAATGGAAGTTGGCTTGGCTGGCAGTCCAGAAGCGCTTTCTTCTCAGACGAGCAAAGTCATATGGATTATAGTCAATGAAGAACACATGCTCATTGAAGAAAGCATCAGCCTTGAATTTTGGAGTCTTGGAGAAGGGATTCTTCTGCTTTGGCTAAGGAGTATCAGTCAATTGAAGAATAACCTTAGGAATCTCAATCTCCGGAGCTGCAGGCTGAGGAATACCAGCTTCTGCTTCAGTAGTAGCCTGGGCCTCCATTTCTTCATTAGCTTGGTCATCAGCACTAGCGGTTGGAATCTCTTCATGAATGGAAGGGGTAGTATGAATTTCTTCAGAGCCCATTAGAACTTCAGTTGGTGCTGGGGACTGAGGAATTTGTTGGAGTGGTGTGAACAGAGGAGAGTTGGGGTGCTGACTATCCCAAAAATCATCGTTCATCACAGGTGTGGAGCTCCCAATGTCCACATCCTCATTATCTTCCATTTCTTCAATGCCGGCCTCTTCAGCTGTGAACTGAGGCGTTGGCGATGATACCTGGGGAGTTGAAGTGATAGCATCCACTTCAATTTCTTCATCCATCTGCTTTGTGGAAGCAGTAGAGGGATCTTCTTTAGCAGATTCATCAGGAATCTCATAATCTTCACCATAAGGGAACACGTTCCTTTGATGGCATGCTTGAGAGAGGAACAACATCTATAGGGTTCTCAATAGAGCTCGTCAAAATCTTCGCCTTCTTGGGTGCAGAAGATTCTGAGGAAATAGATGCTTTCCTTTTCTTTAGAGCGGCTCTCTCCGTGGGTTTTGTTTTCTTCACTTCTAGAGCAGAAGGATGAATTGGGCTCGGTGTTGGTGCAGGCGGAGCAGAGGGAATTGGATCAATTTCTTCAGGCACAACTGATGCAGTTGGCCTGTCTTGTGCAGTTTCTTCAGGCACAAATTCAGATTCTTCAGTTGTCCTGACTTGTTCTTCAGGTGCAACACTAGTGGTTGCCCTGGCAGTTTCTTCAGCGACTGGTATTTCTTCAGCCCTGGTGCTAGCAGTTTCATCAGCAGCCTGATTTTCATCAGTGGTGCTGGCATGTCCTTTAGTCGGCTGGGCAGATGCTTCAGCCTAAGTGACTTCAGTGTGTGTAGGATCAGCAACATTTGAAGTGAATTTCTTTGCCATTTTGACGAATCTGACCTTGGCTCCTAGCCATTCAGCCTTATAGGCATCAAATTTATCACTGAGCTTTTTGATGTCAGATTGCATAGCAATGAGTTGCTCAAGAGATAACCTCAGAACGTTATCCTTCAGATAGCGTTGCTTCTTGTACTAGGCTTTCTTAGCAACTATGGCTTGATCATATTTCCACTTTTTTCAGCAATGAACGCTGTCAACATGTGACTTTGTCCAGGAATGAGGTCTAGCTCTGGCAGAGGAGTATTTGGATCTTTGTGCCAGAGGTCAATGAAATCCAGGATCTTCTTCGGATCCAATAGAAGAGGCACATCACTTCCTTTGGCTCTAGCGGCCCTTTGTTGTCTATCCTTGATGATTTCAGCTAATTCATCATCATTAGCCTCATCATCATTAGAAGGCACTTGAAAAGCAACTTGTTTCTTGTGAGGACTTGGTCTAGTGCCTCGTCCTGCAGTGGCCTTGGTCTTCAGCAAAGTTGGGCTCTTTGAAGACAAATGAGGAACTGAAGAACTTGCTGAAACTCCTGAGGCAATAGAGATGCATGTGGTCCTTTGGCATGTGGCGAGATGCACAGGTGCTGAGGACTTTTTCGGAGGAGCTGAGGGTTTTGAAACCCGAGGAACTGGTGCAGCCTGAGGAACTGGGGCAGCCTGAGGAATTTTCCTTGATGCCACAGAAGAGCCTGGCCATGAGGGCATTGATGAGGAACTTGGTCGTGAGGGCATTTCTGAGGAAGTCGGTTTTCAAGCAGGCTTTTTGGGTATAGCCTTCTTGGTCGTGGTGGCCTCAGCAGCGGCAGCAGCAGAATCTTCGTTGAATTTCTTCACTGCTTCTTTGGCCTGCTTGGCCAACTTAGCTTGCCGCCTGGCCCATTCGTCAGCATAATCCTCACCACGTTTAAGGCTTGTTGGATCAGCTCTTTGTCCAGGTGCCAATGGAGGTCTTGAGCATGGAGGGTGAAGAGCGAATTTCTTCATATATTTAGGAGTAACATATATGTACTCCTTCCATTCTCGTGCTCATCTTCTTTCAATCCTCTTTATGTGCACTTTGCGCTCATTCTTGGTTTCTTTGCTGTGGGTTGCCTCATCAGGCGTGCAGTATCCTGAGTAAATGTCATCAGGGATCTCAAACGCAGTGTTGACTTCCAATTTCTTTCCTCCTTTCTGAGGCCTTTTACCATCTACCATTTTCTTCAGCTGAGGAATTTGAACAATAGAGTTCTCTGAGGAAGTATGCAGCTTTTCTTCGAGGAATGCTGCAAATGAATTAAGTTGATGAGAACCTAGTGATTCAGCAGCTGACATGTGTACCTGTGAACAGAGTATAGGTGCGAAGAATTTGGAGAGGTCATATGCGTTCTCAGAAGTTTTTGCAAAACAGAAAAAGTTTGAGGAAACTGACCAGATGTGTCTTGAAGAATTTCACTAAGCGTTTGTTGACTTACGTTCCAGAGTTGTGTGGATTGTTAGATTCACACAATTGAGGAATCATGAAGAAAAACGTCACTTAGAGAAACAAATCAAGAGCGGAAGATTGTGTTGGGTGTTTAGAGTGTAGAAGTTGAAGAATAAACACCTTTCGAAGATTTGATGAAAATCATCAGTAGTAATAAAGGCAGTAAAAGTAACTTTTAATTACCCTTAACAAAAAACACGATGAACTGGAAGTGTAGATTGAGAAGTTCGTCAGCTCAGATCTTCCACGCCCTAACTTGGCGTCGGAAGATGTCTATGGCGGCGGTAGAGAGAAGATGTCCACGGCGATGGTGACGAGGTCCAGGCAGTGAAGCTCTTCCTCACCGGCGACGATGTAAGTAGCGGCGGCGCTAGGTTTTGAGAGCTCGAGCGAGGGAGTGAGGTCGAGTGGAGTAAAAACAAAGTGAGGAGGGGAGGGGGTATTTATAGCTAAGGTGAAAAACCACTCGTCCAAGGAAATTGGACGAACGTGCCCCTAACCCTTCTCATTCGCATGACATATGCCACCCACGTACTGGGAGGTGGTGATCGTGTGAGATCGTGGGTGAATAGATAAGTATATCGTGGGATATGTTACGGTTTGAGCAGCAAAAGCCGAAAATTCAGATAAGAATATTTGAAAGTTTCGTTCGCAATTTCTTCAGCTGACAAGGACACAGTGAAGAATTTGAACGAGTTTCAAATAGAACGCACATGAAGAATTTGTGAACAGACCGGGTTGAGTTTAGCATAGAAGGGGAAAGGGTCCGATCACATTCACTTAGCAGAAAAGTCAACTTGAAGAATTAGCAATAAGTGAATGCTGTATAGGACATAAAAACTCAAGAATATATATAGTTAATGATGAACAACGACGGAAGAAGTGAAGACAATGCAAATTTGAAGAATTTGAAAAACTGAGGAATTTAAAAACTGAAGAAAAAATCAAATTGAAGATTCTCAACTTTGGTTGGTGGCGTAACCCACCGTATAAGAATGATGATTTCAGACACCGCGTACAATTGTCGTAGGGTTCTGAGAATCAATTTCTTCATTAATTTCTTCACACTTAGAGGGTTAGTCTTCATTGATTGAAGAAAAATGCTACTTCGTGTGTTGCACATCTAAGTCATCAAGTCAGCATAAGTGTTAGGATGTGTGTCCTGTTCAAAGAACATTCGAAGATTCTAGGATATTTAGCTCACACCGCAACTTGCTAAATCTCTTCTCATCCAAGTGTTGGTGTGTGAGCTAGATATCGAAGAATATGCTTTACATCCTTATGGTGTGATTCCTTCGGTGTAGCTTGAAATCAGGCACACAAGCAAACACTAAGCATAATATCCGGCCTAGATGCACATACAATAAAGGCAAATCATGGAGCGGTATACCTTTTGATCGAAGTATTTACCATTTTCATCAGTGCATAGATGTCCATTAATGGGCATAGGGATTTTGATGCCTTTGCAATCTTGCATGCCGAATTTCCTCAACACATCCTTGAGTTATTTCTCCTAAGATATGAATATGCCATTGTATTGTTAACGAATCTGAAGACCTAAGAAGAATTTCAATTCTCCCATCATAGACATTTGATATTCTTCACTCATCATATAGGCAAATTCATCACATGCCCGAGGTGCTTGCATGAGGCCATAGAGGGCCTTGTTGAGTCTGTAGACGTGATCTGGAAATTTTGGATCCTCAAAACCTGGTGGTTGAGCAACATATACTTCTTCCTCAAGCTTACCATTGAGGAATGCACTTTTCACACCCATTTGATGTAAGATGATATTATGATGGTTAGCATAAGAAAGCAATATGCGAATAGCCTCAAGTCTAGCAACAGGTACAAAAGTTTCATCGAAATCAATTCCTTCAACCTGTGTGTAGCCTTGAGCTACAAGACAAGCCTTATTCCTCACCACAAGGCCATTTTCATCTTGTTTGTTGCGGTAGATCCATTTGGTACCGATGATGTTTTGCTTGTGTGGGTCTGGTCGCTTGACAAGCTCCCACACATTGTTGAGCTCGAATTGATGCAATTCATCTTGCATGGCTTGAATCCACTCAGATTCCATGAATGCTTCATCAACTTTAGTGGGCTCTGTGATAGAGACAAATGCAAAATGCCCACAAAAGTTAGATAAATGTGAAGCTTTTGAGCGCGTGAGAAGACCTGGTGCATTGGTGTCATCGATGATCTTCTCGATCTGCACTTCGTTTGCAACGCGAGGATGTGCAGGTTGACGACTTTGCTTAGGCCCAATAGTTTCTTGAGGACTAGTTTCTCCAGCAGCACCAGCGGGATTTTCTTCGCGATCCGGAATGACTTCGTTAGCAGATTCTTTGGTAGGGATGATGTCGTCAGTAGCTTTGAACTTGATGGATTCCTCAGGTGGCATTTCATCTAGCATAGGAGGTAGGTGCTCTCTTTGCGAGCCATTAGTTTTATCGAACCGCACATCTACATTTTTAACAATCTTGTGATGATTAATGTTGAAGACTCTATAGGTGTGCAAGTCCTTTCTGTAACCAAGCATAAAACCCTCATGTGCTTTCGGTGCAAATTTAGAGTGATGGTGAGGATCTCTAATCCAGTATTTAGCACCGAAGACTTTGAAATAACTTACATTGGGTTTCTTGTCAGTGAGGAGTTCATATGAGGTCTTTTTCAAGAATTTGTGAAGATATACCCTATTGATGATGTGGCAAGCAGTATCAATTGCTTCAGGCCAGAAGCGCTAAGGTGTCTTGTATTCATCAAGCATGGTGTGAGCCATCTCAACAAGAGTTCTGTTCTTGCACTCCACGACGCAATTCTGCTGAGGAGTATAAGGAGCAGATAATTCGTGAGTAATACCAAGCAGATCAAGATATTCATCGAGGCCAGTGTTCTTGAACTCGGTTCCATTATCACTCCTGATATGCTTGATCTTCACACTGAAGTTAGTGGAATCCCTAGAGGAAAATCGTCTAAATACTTCCTGCACTTCATTTTTGTAAGTGATGATATGCACCCATTTGTAACGAGAATAGTCATCAACTATGACAAAGCCATATAATGATGCAGAACTAGAGAACGTGGCATAAGAGTAGGGCCAAAGAGAGCCATATGAAGTAATTCAAAGGGACGGGAAGTGGTCATGATAGTCTTCGAGGGATGCTTGGCTCTGGTGATCTTTCCAGCCTTACATGCCCCACAAAGATGATCTTTGAGGAATTTGACACCCTCGATGCCAATGACATGCTTCTTCTTCGCGAGTGTATGCAAGTTCCTCATCCCAGCATGACCAAGTCGTCCATGCCATAGCCAGCATTCTGAAGTTTTTGCAAGTAGACATGTGGAAGGTTGTGGTCCTCCAGAGAAATCAACAATATACAAGTCTCCTTTCCTAAAGCCTTCGAAGACTTTAGAGTTGTCAGATTCCATTAGCACAAGGCAACGATATTTGCCAAAGACAACAACCATATCAAGATCACAAAGCATTGAGACAGACATGAGGTTGAGTCCTAAGGACTCGACAAGCATGACTTTGACCATGTGTCTATCCTTTGAGATTGCAACCTTACCTAGACCCAATACCTTGCTTTTGCCTTTGTCAGTGTAGGTGATATGCTTCAGATGAGATGGTGACAAATTAGTGTCCATCAACAAGTTCCTGTCACCAGTCATGTGATTTCTACATCCACTGTCGAGGACCCACTCAGTAGCTTTAGGTTCTTCATCCTGCAGATGAATTAGTGCAACTTACGAACCCATATACTTCATCACTGAAGAATATGATATCAATTTCATCAACAGTAACACATCTAGAAGTATGAGGACGTGAGAAATGAATGATACATTTCTTCATGATTAGCTTGCGTCCTTTCAAGCACATTCAGGTCTCCAGCAAATTCTTCAGACGATTAAGTTCGTCTGGAGACCTGACCCTGCATAAGAGATTAGTTCTTTTTCTTCACCACCCACATCTGGAGGGGTGGCAAAGAGTTCATCATTCTGCGAGCTCCATAATAAAAAGATGGCATAGAAGCCAGTGCACTTTGTTTCACAGAAGAGTGCTTAGGATAAGTATATGAATAAGCAGAGAAATTCTTCGAGGACTTATGAACATAATGGTTTGAAGAATAATGCACATATTCATGGACCTTAGACTTTCCCTGCGAAACAAAAGTGTTAGCATGATGATGTTCATATGAAGATTTTGATCCATGTGAGGAATTTGATCCATATGAAGAATTTGGTCCATATGAGGACTTTGATCTGGGGTTCTTATTCTTCACTGGTGGTGTCATGATGACATTCACCTGAAGATTTTCAAGGCGCCTTTTAGGAACCCAAATTTTCTTCATAGGGGGACCGTTCCTGCAGTTATTCAAACATATCGAGCAAATACTTCACCATTCTGATTCTTGAACAGTTTATAGTTGGAGTCAAATGACTCATCAGAGGAATATGAAGAATCAGAGGTAAAGCTAGATAAAGTGCATGGATCTACAGGAGGTCCTTTCGCAGCAACCCATGAGGTTTTGGGATACTGCTCAGGTTTCTAGTAGGTCCCATCAGCATTGAGTTTCCTCTCAAAGGCAATACCCTCTTTCCTAGGGTTCCTGTTCAAGATCTGCTTTGAGCACATCACATAGAGTCTGATGCCCTTTGAGGCTTTTGTAAATGCCTTTCACATACAATTCCTTCACCCTGCATTATCGTCAGTGATACTTGTGGTATCCTCAAATGTGGAATTTGTGACCAAGGAGACAGTTGAAGAATTTGCAGCAATAGAAGCATTTGAACATTCAGGTGATGAATTAGCATATTCACGCTCAATGCATTTCAGACATGGTGAAATAAATTCTTCCTAAGAGGAACTGATCTGTTGAGCAAGCAATGAATCGTTTTCCTTCTGAAGTTCTTCATAACTTGCTTTTAACTTCTCAAGATCTTGCTTTCTCTGAAGAAATTCATAAGAAAGCTTCTCATGATCAGTTAAGAGAGTGTTATGATGATTTTGAAAGTTGTCAAACTTTGTTTGAAGTCTCTGAAGATTATCTGTCAGAGTCTTGGTTCGATTCTATTCCTCACCCAACAGGTCATAACTTCTGTCTAGTTGATTTTGAATCTTTTCTAAAGCCTTCTGTTGTTTAACAGCAATTTTAGCAAGTTTCGAGTAGCTAGGCTTGAGATTGTCATCAGATTCATCCTCACTAGAGTCGGAGGGGGAATGTTTGAGTACCTTGGAACCTTTTGCCATAAAGCAGTAGGTGGGAGCATAGTCATCGGCGCTCTTGTCAGCAGAGTTGGGGAGGTCATTTTCTTCAGTGTTGAAGATGGACTTGCTGACGTAAGTAGTAGCGAGAGCTAGGCTAGCCACACCCGAGTCTCATTCCTTAGATTCCTCCTCTTCCACATTATCCTCAGATTCCGCTTCAGAGTCCATTTCCTTGCCAATGAATGCCCGGGCCTTCTTGGAACTGCTCTTTTTGTGAGATGAAGACTTTGAAGATTTTGATGATGAAGACTTTGAAGATTTTTTCTTCTTCTTTGAGTCATCAGAATCATCATCTTTGTACTTCTTCTTCTTTGATTCCTTTTCCCACAGAGGACAATTAGACATATAGTGACCAGGTTTCTTGCATTTGTGGCAAGTTCTCTTTTTGTAGTCACGAGATGAGGAATTATCATTTCTTGAAGACTTTCGAAAACGACCGCGGCGAGAGAACTTCTGGAATTTCCTCACGAGCATTGCTAGCTCCTGGCTCAATTCTTCAGGATCACCAAGGCTGCTACCAGAATCTTCATCTTCGGACTCAGATACTGCGTTGGCCTTCAGTGCATGTGATCTTCCGTAGCTCGGTTCATAGAGATCTCTCTTCTCAGCAAGGTGGAACTCATGAGTATTTAGCCTCTCGAGGATATCAGCGGGATCAAGTGACTTATAATCAGCTCGCTCTTGAATCATCAGTGCAAGGGCATCGAATGAAGAATCAATTGATCTAAGCAATTTCTTCACCACCTCATCGTCGGTGATGTTAGTGGCACCAAGTGCTTGAAGCTCATTTGAGATGTCAGGGAGGCGATCGAAGTTTTGCTGAACATTTTCGTTGTCGAGTCTTTTGAAGCGGTTGAAGAGATTGCGAAGAACATCAACTCGGGAGTCACGTTGAGTTGAGACTCCTTCATTGACCTTTGACAGCCTGTCCCAAATCGGTTTGGCAGTTTCCAGGGCACTCACTCTGTCATACTGTCCTTTGCTCAGATGGCCAAATATGATATTCCTCGCTTGAGAATCGAGTTGCTTGAATCTCTTCACATCATCAGCATTCACAGACAGAGAGACTGAGGGAATGCCAATTTCCACAACGTACCAGAGATCGTTATCAATTGCCTCAAGATGCATACGCATATTGTTCTTACAGTAGGGGTAGTCTGTCCCATCAAAGGTAGGACACCCAGCCAAGACCTTGATCATACCTGCAGTCGAAATAACTAAAACTCCAGGCGGTTAAACCAAAATCACACAGAACAAGGGAGTACCTTGCTCTGATACCAATTGAAAGTGCGTTACGTTGACTAGAGGGGGGGTGAAGAGGCAATTTTTATGAATTCTTCACTGAGGAATTTCAGGGTGAGGAAATTCCTAAGCGAAGAACTACTTGCAGCAGAATAAGTACTCGAGTATAAGGATAACAGAGCAACAGCATAGTCATCATGATGAAATGAAAGACAAACACAGAGTACAGAAAACGTAAACACATGATAAGCAGGATGAAGACAAGTTGACTGAAGAAATAGGACTGAGGAAATAGAGGAAGTCTTCAGTCAAAGTCTTCAAACAGTAATGATCAGGTTCATCAACACATAAATGAGGAAATGAAAGGGTTGAGGAAATAGAACCAGTAGGCTTCGTGAAAATAATGATTTGGTAGACCAGTTCCAACTTCTGTGACAGTTGTACGTCTGGTTGGTGCGGCTGAGTATTTGAACTCGAGGACACACAGTCCCGGACACACAGTCCTCACCGTATTCTCCTTGAGCTAAGATCATACAGACCTTGCCCAACAGTAGTGGTAAGTCTTCATAGGTGACTTCCAAACCTTCACAAACTTGGTCACTCGGTAATCCACAATTCCTCTTGGATGCTTAGACCATGATGCCTAACCGTCTGGAGGATACACAGTCCTCAAAGGTAACAAGTGTCGGTTCCACACAGGAACAATCTCTTCAGTGATGCACAATCACTTTGGGGTTTGTAGGTTTGGGTTTGGGATTTGGGTTTTCCTCACTTGATGATTTTCGCTCAAAGTCCTCGGAGGATGGGATGCTCTCAATTGACAAGTGTCAGTTTCTCTCGGAGCAGCCAACCAGCTAGTGGTTGTAGGGGCGGCTATTTATAGCCTAGGGAGCAGCCCGACATGATAAGACATAAATGCCCTTTGCTAATATGACCGTTAGGTGGTAGGATATTTTAGGACAACTGGCGCACAGCACAACAACGGTTGGATTTGAGGTTTGAAATCCTCAAGGCTATCATGTTCCTCACTGTGTAGGCAATTCGCACTGGCAAATTCCTAACTCCTCAATCAGAACAAATTCCTCAGAGACTAGAAGATCTTCGTCTCTATCACTGAAGAAACTGACTGAACTGATATGAGATTTCCAATGGCTTCACTCGAAGGATTGGGTAGGTGTAGGATTTTGAGATGAGCATCACTTAGAAATCTGTTTCCTTAGTATTACCTCGACCCCCTTTAATAGTACGGTGTTTCCTATGACTCGAGAAAGAGAAAATGAAACTATGAAGACAAAAGTCTTCACGCTTCAGATTCCTCGCATGAATATCCAAGTCTTCAAGGTCACACCAATTTTTTCACTTTCAATGTCTTCAGGAGAACCAAAGTTTTTAGTTGAAGATATTCATTTTTAGGGGTCGACTTTCACTATAAATATCGAACTCCTCATTGACTTATAGAGCCAGTGTACACTCACAAACACATTAGTCCCTTAACATATAAGTCTTCAATACACCAAAATCACTAATGGGCACTAGATGCACTTACACTTGGCAATAGAAGAATTGGTAGTTTAATCATGTCCACCTTACTAATGAACTGGTTCACCAAAATGAGTTTCATATACTAGTACATGCTAAACCTGTTATGTGTCTGCTTGTTTCTTCTTTTAGAATGCTGACAGAATATTGGGGAAGAGTGCCTTATTAAGCAATGGTAAAGGAAGTAATGCAGATAATGTTCAGGATAGTGAGACATCCTTGTTGGTCCCCAACAAAGCTGATAAAACAGCTAAGGAAGACTATCTTGAAGACAGTGAGACAACCCCAAAGTCCTGTCTTGGTTTAGTGTTCGAGTTACTGGCCACTACCGCTTGCACAAGCTATTCAAACTCACTGTCTGAATCAGTTCGGTTTCTTGAGTCTCAACTACAAGCTGAAAGACATCGATCAGCTGTGCTGTGACAAGAAGCGGAAGGAATGCGGAATTCCCTGGAGCATTCAGATGCATACTTTCTGGTGCAACAGCAAGCGTTGGAGGATTTTAGCACCAAACAGGACAAAGCTAATAAGCTTGCTAAGCTTATTGCCAACATGGTGGATACCCAGGATAAGGTTTCTTGAGCTCTTCTGAAGTTGTTTCAGTTATGCTCTTGTTTTGCTGCCACGTTTATTTGCACTGGTGGCCAATTTTGACGGCCAGTGTATGTAATATGCTGCTTTGTTCCCTATATTTGCACTGGCGGCGAACTGTGATGCCCAGTGGATGTAATATGTGTAATAGCGGTAATAGGCTAGCGTTAATTGCTTGCTTATTTATTTCCTTATTGTCTTGTTTAGTTGTTTGCTTGTAGTCACTGCAGTTCTTTTTCTGTGTTTTTCTAGTGGCCACAATAACCTATTTTTGGTAACTAGGCCACAATAATCATGGCAACACATGGACTGTTGTAACCATGGGCCTCCTGTGGGCCGTATGATTCATGGGCCTTCTACGGGCCATAGGATCCATTGGCCTTCTATACGGGCTGTAGAATCCATGGGCCTTCTACGGGCCATAGGATCCATGGGCCTTCTACGAGCCGTAGGATCCATGGGCCTTCTACGGGCCGTATGATCCATGGGCCTTCTAAGGGCCGTACGATCCATGGGCCTTTTACGGGCCGTAGGATCCATGGGCCTTCTACGAAACGTATCATCATTTTGCCAATCATGGGTCGTACTATTCATGGACCGTAACGGGCCGTTAATATGCCGCATTTCATAACTCTATGAAAACAGTCCAACGGGTTTTTTTAGATGAAAACGGCCCAACGTATTAACAGGCCACAAACGGGCTGACTGTAACCACGGGCTGAATTTGGCCCACAAGCAGAAAATGACAGTAACGGCCCGTAAGTAACTGAATGCTGGAAATGAGCCCAAGAATAAATGGGCCCTGAGAAGGCCGAAAGATAACATAGGCTAGAAATGGCCCAATGGAATAATGGGCCATTAATGGGTATAAGTGATACACTGTTCTCATTATGGGCCAGTTTCACCACGGGCCGTTAATGGGCCAAGAGTTACAAAGGGCCTCATATGGGCCGAAAAACATCATGGGCCATACATGGGCCGGAAGTTAAAACGGGTTGGAATCATATTGGACGGCCCAGATGACGCTACCGGGCCTAATTCGGAGAGGTTGTAATAGGCCCTGGGTTAGAGGGTTGTAAATGGGCTATATGCGAACAGGCCATTAACAGGCTTTTCGTGGGCCGGCCTGCCACCTTTTGACCAAGTCAAACGGGCCGGCCTTTTCACAGGAATGGGCCTCTGTTGGGCCGTGCCACGTGTCGACGTATCATAGGCGCCTTGGGTCCAATGAGTGGATGCCAGTTGTCCCAACGCTGAGCCGACACGTGCTTCCTCCAGCCAATGATGATTTTACACGTGGAAAATCCCGATTGGTCGAGTCTGTTAACGGGTTATCGGATCCAAAACCAGACCCGATAGCTTAACGGCATTCCGTTACGGTGGATGCCACATGTCGGTCACCCTTGACGAAAGCACTTCTGTGACGCGCTATTTATCGTCATGGAAGTGGACACTTCCGTGATGATAATTTTGGTAATGTCATGGAACACTTCTACGACAGCACCGGTATGACTATCTTGATTCTATCATCAAATCGTCATGGATGTACATGCATGACAAAAAACGTGACCTACTGTGACAAGCACGTATCATCACAGAAGTGTATTGTTTTTGTAGTGTATGGAGCACTCCCTCCTAACTAAGTTGCACGAGGTATTCTTGTTCCCGGGCTGGGATGAAATAAAATATACTAATCCAGATAAAGACCTAGCAATGAAGAAGATAAACAAATGTGCCATGGGCAAGTTTAGCAGCGCATTGTGTGCCTGGAAAGTAAGGGTGAAACATCGGATCATCGCCAAAAAGGAACCCTACTCCGAGATTGTAAAGGATAATCTGACAATTATGGAAGAGCAGTTTGAAATATTCAAGAAGACATGTGTTGCCGAAGATGTCAAAGAAAAGTCGGAGTACATGAAGGGGCTCCAAGAGAGGAACATGGAGTGCCACCACCTCAGAAGCCATAGTTACGCGGGGAAGAGGCCCATATGGGCCAAGGATGACATGAACGCGAAAGTCTGGGGATCCTAGACCCCTTGGCAGAGTTCACCATCCCGCGGGAGCGTAACGTCATCAGGGCCCGGTACCATTGGGACCCAGCCAACAAGGTTTACGATATGGACGCAGTCACGAAGGCGTTCATGAGACTGCTGGTAATTATTAATTTACCCCCTAATTTTAGCTTCTGATCAATTCGACTGCATGTTTAGTCACATTTGTAAACAATCCTTGTTCCTTTTGCAGAAAGAGCAGCACAGGATCGCGGCCGAAAGCGACTTGCCAACTAAGGCATTGGGGAGGCCCAAGTGGGACACCGCATTCAACCGGGCCATGAACATATTCAAAGGACTCCCGGTGGACACTCAGCCGTCGTATGGACGCATGCACGGTGTCAGAGAAGGCGCCACGTGGAAGAAGTACTACCGTGAGACCACGGAGGAGAGGAAGGAAATACGGAGGTTAAATGAAGAAAACATTGACAAGAAGGTTGATATTGCGGTTGAAAAGAAATGAGCCAAGACAGTCAAAGCAGCGATAGCTGCCTCAAGAGAGGAGATGGCAGCTTCATATAGTTTCTTGCTTCCAGCTATCGTCACTTGCAGCAAGCAAAATCCAAATAAAGAGACAACAGACTTTCCCCTTTCCAACTTCTTTGGGAGCAGCTCATTTAGCGCACCTTCTCCTGCACCTGCTCCCGCACCTGCTAGGAGCCTGTCCTCCATCTCTGGCGTGCTCGGCGGGGCTTCGTCTTTGGCTGAGCTCGACGCCCTCACGGTACCTGTCACATCGACCCTCTTCCATATATGTATAATCTCCCGTTTCTGTTGCCTTTCGGATGTCTCATGTCGCAGACATGTCTTCGCAAGCCGATGTAACCCCGTGCACCATACTGTACACCATTAGCGGCTAGAAGGTGGACGTGGGGAAGGCGATGATAGTGAAGCCAAGGAACAATTGTTCCACAGTCGGCCGATCCCCCTAACGTCTTCAAGGTTTCTGTGGCCAGTGTCAAACCGGGCCACAAGAATTTGGCTCCTTCGGTACTAGGGGAATATGACAGCGAGACCCTGCGATGGCTTGGCGATTGCAAGAGTTGGGTCCTATTGTGGCCAAAGAGTCTGCTTCGTCTGGAGGCGGCCGGGAGCACACCCACGACCACGCAGCCTCAGCAAGGTATGAACATCAACACCCCACCTACACAATTAGCATCGCATGTCGTGCCAGGTGATAGCGAAAGGGGTGAGGAAGAGGGCCCATTAGTCGCTGATGACATCGCCGTCATCGAATAAGCAATGCATAATATCGATGCCATCAATGAGGATGACGATGACACTCTACAGTATCTCAATACTAGCGCCTATGACGATGGAGGCTTGATGGCTCAGCAGTATGAGTACTCAGGGTTTGAGCATGATGAGTCAGTGCCCAAATTGCCGGAGATGATTGTATTATAAACGACCTCCCAGTAGCAAAGAAGCATAGGAAGAGACTGAGGAATGGTAACAAAGCTATTTCTATGATCCAACCGCCTCCGCAGCCTCGTGTTCAAGACCGTATACCTATCCCCGGTGCGGCAAAATGGCATATCCCCAGTGATCTTATCCTGCCTAAGGCATCGGTAGAGGCCATGTACGGCGATCTAAGGAGACTTCATGACAATGTGCTGCAGAGAGAGAAAAGCCTGATCGCCTCGAAAAATCCAGGATACCCGCTCTACGTGGTTAACATGCCGCAGCAAAGGTTGTACATCGACACATTCCCCACGGAGAAGTTCTTCCTTCGATTTGATTACATCTTCGACATGTTTCACTTGAAAAGGCTGGATTTTACGTTTGTCTGCCTTTTTGCCTTGTACATGAACCACATCATCAGGACAGCAGATACCTTGTATCTGTGTCGTTGACCCGTACTTCATGCACTAGGGCTTCTTGGCAGTCTGCCCAAAGCATCGTGAATAAGCGAGTAACTACATTGCCAATTTCATGGTCGACAATAAGGACAAGGAGACGATTCTCGTGCCTTATCATCCCATGTAAATCATCCGCACGGATATCCTTCCTTTGATTTCAATCATTTCATTTGCATGCATGGAGGCTAAATTGAGGTGTACTTATTTTGTGCAGCAACGGGCGCACCGTCCTCATCATCCTTTACCCCCAATTCTCCCACGCTCTTTACTTGGACTCGTCGAAGAACATGAAGAAAAAGGATTACACCCACATCAAGTCTGTTCTCGACAGTGCTATCTTTACTACGGCCTACGGGGTGGAGAGATCACACTCAAGAAGACAAGGAACTACGTGCCCGCCTTTGGCCATAAGACCGACTTCTGCTGCATCTAGCAACCGAGTGGTACTCTCAGCGATGGATTCTATGTCATCCACCACATGCTGGAGTACAGACGGTATCAGCAGAACCGTCGCATGTCACCTAGATCCGGCGATGCCCATATTCTAGAATGGGGAAAGAACCTAGGAGATATCCCGGATCATCGACTTCAAGCTGAGTTCTAGCACATCCAACGTGAACTTGCCCAAATCATCATGAAGGAGGTCGTCGAAAAATAGGGATGTTCTACGAAGAAGGGAAAATGTCACGGGAAGACGTCCGAACACGCATATCGGCTTAGTGTCTCGACCTGAAGCCTTTCACTGTGCTCGGGGACTATCTCCCAGACTTGGATGGACGACACGACATGTTGGAGTGATTGACGATATATGACAAAGTGTCCGTTTAGTCCATACTTTCTCTATGACGAGACTTTGAGTTATGCGTGACGAAATTTTATTTGTGATGTAATTAAACCGTCCTCCTCAACTAGCGAAGATCACTCTAGTTAGGGCATTTTGGGTACGATGAACTTTGTTATTTATGCTTATGATATGTTGCTTATATTTTTGCCAAGTTTGTCTCTTTCTGTAGCTCAACTATATATATTGCATATTATTGACTCATGGGACGATGCAGGTACATAGATCATCGATGGAGAAGAAGTGCTACGCTAGGAGTATACGATGAGTGGTCGGAGCGTCAGGCCCAGGTGTATCAGTTTCCGAGTGACAACCAGAGAGGGTTCGATAGTAGAGCCGAAGCAGAAAGTAGTTAGTTTAGGTTCTAGTGCGACAGAGGGATACGAAACGATGCCTGAAGAAGTACTACATTATGTATGATGAGACATGTCATGTAACTTGTATAGCTATATCATGATTATGATGTGACGACATAATTTGTGTTGGATGATATGATGAGACTATTATGTGTATGATATGATGAGCATATTGCCAGTTTATGATATGATTAGAATATTGTATAAAATTTGTACAAAAACATCGCAAATATGCAGCAAAAAATATATGTGAAAATATTGTAGTAGTGCTCTTTAGCACTGAACATGAAAACACTACTGCTAAGCCACTTAGGAGTAGCGCTGGTATGGATAGCGCTACTGCTAAGTAGCTATAGTAGTAGCGCGGGCAGAAACGTGCCACTGCTAAACGTTAGCTGTAGCGCCATATCAGTAGTGTGGTGCCCCGCGCTACTGATAGCCCTTAGACCCGCGCTACTGCTAGGCTTTTCCCTAGTAGTGGAAGTAGGAGCGGCTTATAGCAACTCATCATATAGCAGCAGCAGTTCATAGCAATTCATCATATAGTTTTGCTACCTGTAGTAGGTTTGTATGAATCCCTTGGTTGTTCATTATGCTCCCTAAGACTTTAGTTGAGATACAGAATGGCCAACTGCTTGCTTACTTATACGTTATATATATAGGGTTGGTCTATTCTAATAACACCTTTAAGACCATTATTCTGATAACACCGAAACCTTATTCTGCTAACACCCGAAAACAAACAAAAGCAACCACTGCCCACCCGGCGCATCCCACCCCACCTGCCACACGACACATACCTCCCTCCTAACCCGATCCAAGCCGGCCTAGTGCAACCCACCTTCTCCAGCGTGATGCGCACCACCCGAGCAGTCGCCCCACCCTCCCCACCATCTCTGCATGTGGCGCGTCCCACCCGTAAAAAATCCCGGCCGCCTCGCCTCCTCCTTTGGGCCGGTGTTGCCCCGCCGCCTCCTCCTACCAGACGGTGTGATACGTCTCCAACGTATCTATAATTTAGTTTGTTCCATGCTGTTATATCATCATTCTTGGATGTTTTACAATCATTTTATAGTAATTTTATATCATTTTTTGGTACTAACCTATTGACATAGTGCCAAGTGCCAGTTGATGTTTTCTGCACGTTTTTTTACATCACAGGAAATCAATACCGAATGGAGTCCAAACACAGCAAAACTTTTTGTGGATTTTTTTGGACCAGAAGACATCCAGTGGGTCGGAAAAGCGCCTAGGGGTGCTCCGAGGGGAGCACAACCCACCAGGGCGCTCCAGGAGGCCCAGGCGCACCCTTTTGGGTTGTGCCCACCTCGGAGGCCTCCTGAACCGCCTCTTTTCTCTATAAATACACCAATATTCCAGAAACTGTAGGGGAGTCGATGAAAAGCAATTCCAACAGCCGCAAGTTCCAGAAACACCAGATCCAATCTAGATACCATCACGGAGGGGTTCATCATGTCCATTGGTGCCTCTCCGATGATGCGTGAGTAGTTTTACCTACGAGTCCGTAGTTAGTAGCTAGATGGCTTCCTCTCTCTCATTTGATTTTCAATACAATGATCTCTTGGAGATCCATATGATGTAACTCTTTTTGCGGTGTGTTTGTTGGGATCAAGTGAACTTTGAGTTTATGATCAGATCTATCTTTTTATCCATGAAAGTTATTTGAGTCTCCTTTGAATCTCTTATTTGCATGATTGCTTATAGCCTCGTATTTCTTCTCTGATATTTGGGTTTTGTTTGGCCAACTTGATCTATTTATCTTGCAATGGGAAGAGGGGATTTATGATGGGTTCGATCTTACGGTGTTTGATCCCAGTGATAGAAAGGGAAACGACACGTATGTATCATTGCTATTAAGGATAACAAGATGGGTTCTATTGCTACATAAATAGATCTTGTCTACATCATGTCATCGTTCTTATTGCATTACTCTGTTTCTCCACGAACTTAATACACTAGATGCATGCTGGATACCGGTCGATGTGTGGAGTAATAGTAGCAGATGCAGGCAGGAGTCGGTCTACTAATCTTGGACGTGATGCCTATATAATGATCATTGCAAGGATATCGTCATGATTATTTGAAGTTTTATCAATTGCCCAACAGTAATTTGTTCACCCACCGTTTGTTCTTTTTCTCGAGAGAAGCCACTGGTGAAATCTATGGCCCTCGGGTCTCTTCTTTATTATATTTGCCTTTGCTATCTATTTTCCTTTGCTTTTGTTTTCAGATCTATTAAACAAAAAGTACAAAAATACCTTGTTGCACTTTATTTTATTTGGCGTTCGATCTATCAAATTATTACAACTTTCCCACGTCCGTTTCCCAATTTCTGGCGCAGTTTCCCGAAAGGGATTGACAACTCCTTTAACATGTCGGGTTGCGAGTATTTGTTATTTGTGTGTACGTGTTGTTTACGTAGTGTTGAGTGGTTATCCTACTGGTTCGATAACCTTGATCTCATCACTGAGGGAAATACCTACTGTCACTGTGCTGCATCATCCCTTCCTCTTTGTGGAAATACTGATGTAGTCTAGCAGACATCAAAAGGAATTTCTGGCGCTGTTGCCGGGGAGACATCATCAACATCTACCAGGTTCCTAATCACAAATCCCATCTCCTCGCAATTTACATTATTTGCCACTTGCCTCTCGTTTTCCTCTCCCCCACTTCAGAAAAATTTGTCATTTTATTCGCCCTCTTTTTCATTCGCCATTTTCTTGCCGAATCTATACGTGTTCTCGCTTTCTAGTCATAATGGCTAGCGTGTCTACTCCTCCTTTGTCACCAGATTTTGAAGTTTTATACTCAAGCAATGACAAGGAGAAAATTTGAAAGATGCTTGGTATAGACTAATGGAATCCTATTGTGTTTGCGACTTAAAGGGGGATGCTAAAATTTTGCTTCGTAATTTTTACATAGGATTGGCTTTGCATCATAAACAACTCTTAGATTTTGCCGCTAAAGGGAATTTTACTGAGCTTGATGCTAATGCTGCCTATGAAATCCTAGAAGGAATTTTGGTGGTTCCACCTCCAAAGAAGGGGTTTTCTTTGACCCTAGAGGGAGTTCAAATGTTGGACAAACTTGGTGATTTACACGAACATATGGTTGAATTGCAAAAATATAACGAACCCCTCAAACATCTTAATGGTAGTATCAATCGCATGAACACCTTGATTACTCTCTGCAATAAGCATTGGATATTTTAGATATAAAGATGGTTTCCTTTCCGGAAAATTTAGGGAAGTGCAAAGAGCCTCTTGGGTTTGAGAAATCCCTTACAAATGTTGCCAAAACTACGGATGACAAAACGTAGATCCTTGCTTTATGCCTACTAGGGGCGTGAAACAATAGTGCTTGTTGGGAGGCAACCCAATGAATAAAATTTATTTTTGTCTTTTGCTTTCTGTTCTTGAGTGTTTGCACAATTATGCTACTATTATGATTGTGTTTTTTGTGTTTTAATTAGTGTTTGTGCCAAGAAATGCCTTTAGGATCTTCTTGGGTGATAGTTGATTTGATCTTGTTGAAAAACAGAAACTTTTGCACTCAGAAAAATATTTTTCAAAAATCACAGAAATGTTCTTTTGCTCTTAATTTTTTACACAAGATTGATATACAAATTTTTCAGGTTGTCCTAATTGTTCAGAATTTTTGGAGTTCCTGAAGTACTCGTGATCATATTGCTACAGACTGTTCCGTTTTTGACAGATTCTGTATTCTTTGTGTTGTGTGCTTGTTTTAATGATTCTACAGTACTTATAGTAGTGATTTGCTTTCTTATACTAACGGATCTCACGAAGGTTTTGTTGAGTTTTGTGTGATTGAAGTTTTTCACGTTTTGGGTGATGCTACGATGGATGAAGGAATAAGGAGTAAGAAGAGCCTAAGCTTGGGGATGCCCCGAGTGGCATCCACTCTTTCTTCTAACGACCATCGGTATTTTACTCGGAACGATATTTTTATTCGTCACATACGATGAGTTTTGCTTGGAGCATCTTGTATGATATGATTCTTTGCTTGTTTTGCTTTGTGTTTTGAGTCTTGAATACTTTCTGGGACACACCTATTTGAGAGAGCCAAAATTATGCCATGGCTTGTTAGAATTGCTCTCTATGCTTCACTTAAATACTTATGAGCTATGGAATTCCTCTAGTGCTTCACTTATATCTTTTTGAGCATGGTGTGCTTTAGTATTTTTGAAGAAATGCTCTCTTGCTTCACTTATATTTATTTGAGAGTTAGTAAAAAGTTTAAGAAATTCTGTCTTGCTTCACTTAAATTAATTTGAGAGAAAGAAATATTATGCTCATGATCTTCACTTATATTTGTTTGAGCTTATCAAAAGCAACACATGAAAATTAGTTCCAAAGTGATAGATATCCAAGAAGGATATAATAAAAACTTTCATGAAGATCATTGGACAAAATAAACTTGATTCCTTGTAATAGTTTTGAGATATGATGATGTGATTTGTGAGTCATGTTGATGAGTAATTGTTCTTTAGTAAGAATATTGGTGTTAAGGTTGGTGATTCCCTATGCAAGCACGAAAGTCAATAGTTATGCAATGAAATTACATCCTACTTGTGGTGCATTATTCGGTTTTAATTATGCTTAATGCTTGCTTATGATATTATTCGTTTCTTGGTTTGTTGCTTCTCAATATTTTGCTAGCCTTCATTTTTCACTAAGTAGGATCACTACTTGTGCACCCAAAATACTTTAAACCAGTCTTGCCACATGATTTCACTATATATATCTATATGCAGTATTATTTTGCCGTTCTAAGAACCTTTGTATGTGCCATTTCTAATTTTCAAAATAAATTTCTCTTTTGTGTGCTCATACCGCTTGCGAGGTGGTGAGGGTGGCCGATATTTTCCATGCTAGATGTGTTATTCTCACGATGATTGTTTATTCACTTGTCATTGCACGAGAGTAACGCAAAGGTATTAGGGATGCCCAGTCCCGAAATGAAAAATGACTTTACTTTATGTTGTCAAATAATAAATTCCTTGGAAAGTGTTCGTATGGAGGGCACCAGTGGATATAGTTAGCCATGGAAAGTGAAAGTATGGTGGAAAAAGGAATAAACTTTATTTTCTATTTGGGAACCGCCTATGATATATCTAGCATGGAAAGTGTGGTGAACTTTAAGTCGTTTTCGTTGGTTGGAAAATTATGCCTCCCAAAAAAAATTATTTCTATATTTTTTGCTTTGAACTCTGGCACCTCTACAAATCCCTACTTTCCTCCACGAAGGGCCTTTCTTTTACTTTATGCAATTTTTATTTTTAATTTGAGTCTCCATCTTCTCTTATAAAGCACCAACTAGGAGGCATTATGATCGTACTTGAGTATTGGGTGTAGCTAATATGCGAGTGTGTTTCATGAATGGATCAATGATTGAGCATTGATGGGCTAGGGATAACTTATTTTAGCATTGAAATTTTGAAAGACTTGGTTGCTTGTTAATATGCTTGAGTATTTAAGTCTCATGTCAAAACTAGACTATTGCTTTGAACCATATAAAAGTCCAAATGTCCATGCTATAAAGAAAATAATATGAGATGACACGTTAGGCAACATTCGACATCAAAAATTCTGTTTTTAGCATTTACCTACTCGAGGACGAGCAGGAATTAAGCTTGGGGATGCTGATACGTCTCCAATGTATCTATAATTTTTGATTGTTCTATGTTGTTATATTATCATTCTTGGATGTTTTACAATCATTTTAGAGTCATTTTATATCATTTTTGGTACTAACCTATTGACATAGTGCCAAGTGCCAGTTGTTGTTTTCTGAATGTTTTTCTACATCACAGGAAATCAATACCAAACGGAGTCCAAACGCAGTGAAACTTTTTTTTGGACTAGAAGACTTCCAGTGGGCCGGAGAAGCGCCTAGGGGGGGTGCTCCGAGGGGAGCACAACCCACCAGGGTGCGCCTGGAGGCCCAGGCGCGCCCTGGTGGGTTGTGCCCACCTCGGTGGCCTCCCGAACTACCTCTTTGATCTATAAATACCCCAATATTCTAGAAATCCTAGGGGAGTCTACGAAAATCAATTCCAGCTGCCGCAAGTTCCAGAAACACCAGATCCAATCTAGACACCATCACGGAGGAGTTCATCATGTCCATTGGTGCCTCTCTGATGATGCATGAGTAGTTCTTTGTAGACCTACTGGTCCGTAGTTAGTAGCTAGATGGCTTCCTCTCTCTCATTTGATTTTCAATACAATGGTCTCTTGGAGATCCATATGATGTAACTCTTTTTGCAGTGTGTTTGTTGAGATCCGATGAACTTTGAGTTTATGATCAGATCTATCTTTTTATCCATGAAAGTTATTTGAGTCTTCTTTGAATCTCTTATATGCATGATTACTTATAGCCTCGTATTTCTTCTCCGATATTTGGGTTTTGTTTGGCCAATTGATCTATTTATCTTGCAATGGGAAGAGGTGCTTTGTGATGGGTTCGATCTTACGGTGCTTGATCCCAGTGACAGAAAGGGAAATGACACCTATGTATCATTGCTATTAAGGATAACATGATCAGGTCTATTTCTACATAAATAGATCTTATCTACATCATGTCATCGTTCTTATTGCATTACTCCGTTTCTCCATGATCTTAATACACTAGATGCATGCTGGATAGCGGTCGATGTGTGGAGTAATAGTAGTAGATGCAGGCAGGAGTCGGTCTACTAATCTTTGATGTGATGCCTATATAATGATCACTGCCTGGATATTGTCATGATTATTTGAAGTTCTATCAATTGCCCATCAGTAATTTATTCACCCACCGTTTGCTATTTTTCTCGAGAGAAGCTACTAGAGAAATCTACGACTCCCGGGTCTCTTTATTATATTTGCCTTTGCTATCTATTTTCCTTTACTTTTATTTTCAGATCTATTAAATAAAAAATACAAAAATACCTTCCTGCACTTTATTTTATTTGGCGTTCAATCTATCAAATTATTACAAATTTCTCACATCTGTTTGCCAATTTCTGGCACCGTTGCTCGAAAGGGATTGACAACCCCTTTAACACGTCGGGTTGCGAGTATTTGTTATTTGGGTGCAGTTGCTCTTTACGTAGTGTTGCGTGGTTTTTCTACTGGTTCGATAACCTTGGTCTAGTCACTGAGGAAAATACCTACGATCGCTGTGATGTATCATCCCTTCCTTTTTAGAAAAATACCGACGTAGTCTAGCAGACATCATGGCGCCGCCCGCCACCTCCTCCTCCCGGCCGGTGCAGCCCCGACTCCTCTACTTCCTGGTCGGTGCCACCGCACCTCCTATTCTTCACCCTGACCACCTACTCCAACCACACCTCCCCTGACCCCGCCGCCGGGCACTGCCCCACCACCTTCACTGCCTCGCGCTACCGCCGCCCTTACTCACGGGGCCCCCTCCACCTTCTCCAACCAAGGCCCCTAACACTACCTCCTATCACTTCCCTCCGCCGCCGGCCAGCGGGGACGCCGGATCCCTACGCCGTCAGGGCTACCGCGAGCCACTGCCATCCTCCCACATACCAACTCCCCCAGCCAGCACCGCTCAATCCCTGGCCACTCGCCCCTCCCCCTCAGCTGCGTGGTTGGCGACTTTGGTGACTCTCCGTCCACGGATTCGGTCGTCCCCCGACCGCCAGACCGCAGGCAGCGAGTTCCTCAGGTGAGATATCCTCCCCCGGCCTACGGCAAGTTCTCTTGCCCCCCTCCCCTCCGACGAGCTCTCCTGCATCCCCTTCCCTCCTACGAGCTGGCCTGAAGACAGACGAGGCTCCCGATGCAGTTCGATTTCGTGGGTGGTGCCGTGCGGTGTGTGTGTCTTGCAGCTCGCTTGTGTCTTGCAGCTCAGAGCAATCGGCAAGCAACTCTGAGCGATTCGGTCACCTGCACACACTGAATTCGTCTCAGCCCTCACCTCCGCCGGCAGATTTGTAATCTCCACTGTTCGGTACCATGTATTTGTAGTTTACTTTATACTATCTTGCAGGTTATTTGTTCTCTATGGCGGTATGTGTTGTGCACTACACCCATGTGTATCGAGGAGATGCAGTTTGGTTTCCAGTCCCATGACGTGCAGTGGCGGCAGTAGCTATGGGAGCATAGCAGCAGATGGCGGTGTGCAAAGGAGGTCGTTTGATCCGTTTCTCGTGGCCTCCGATTGCTCCGCCGCTAGCAGCTATCTCTACATCATAGCTTCTGCTCCTGAATACTGGTTTGCCTCCATCCCGTGACCAAGTGTTAGTTTTTTTTCTCTCTGAACCAATTCCTCACCGCTGCAGACTTTTGAAGCAACTCCTGTTGTCCCACGAAGTCATGCCACTCTATTCTTCATCCTTAGGGTCAAATCGGGAAGACGAGGACACCCACTGCTCTGGCACCCGCAAGCTCCCGTGCAGTTTGTGCGGTGTGCCAATGAAATTCAGAGTCTGGCTGTGTGGTGCGGATCATGTGCGTGTGCAGTCTGGGCATGGACGGATATCGAGTATGCATACATGGTTTGGGAGCAAAAACATCAGCGTGCAGTTCAGTGTTTTTTGCTGTAGTTCGCTATTCTAATTAGTAGTACACTTCAGACTCACTTTTTTTGTTTTTGGATGGAAATCTTCAATGCACTACAATTTGCTATCCGTTGTTCTTACGGCTCAGTTTGCTTTTGCAGGAGATGGGGAAACAACAAAAAAGGGGATAAAGTGAACTCCGCCTCCGGGATGCCCCCGCTCACACTGCCACTAGACCTATTTTTACTATCAGACTCACCGGGCCATCGCCAACTCCCCAAGCAGTACACTTTCATACTGTCAGCACCGGCTACAGCAACGCTCCAATTTTTGTCGTTCACTTTTTTGTTTACATATTGAAGGACATCTGTGTTAACTTCAAAAGTTGCCCACTTTGGCAAAACAGCTGAAAAAAAAGAAAACTACAATGTAGTGCACTTCGAGGGACTCCACGGTCCACTTCTCATAAAAAGAAAAGATGTTTCCCGATTCATGATGTACGCTTTGGCTCTTTTCAAATAAACAACATGCAGTTTACACTCCTTCTCCCTCTTCCAAAAAGGTTAATCAAATGGAAATTAGAAAAAACAAAAAATAGGATAAATAACAAATAAATATAATAAAAACAAAAAAAGATGAAGCTCACTAGCTCTCACCATGTAGCTCGGATGCATTTATAAAAAAAGTAAAAAAATGACAAAAAAATGATATGCTTCAATGTTTCACTTAGACTCGTGTTGCGGTTCACTTTTCCTCTTGATGTGGTTCACTTGGCCTCATCTCTGCGGTCCACTCTCATTCATAAAAAAAGAACTCATTCATAAAAATAAAATAGTAAAAGAGTAGAAGAACCATGCAGCTCGCTTGCCCATCCGATGCAGTGCGGTTTTCAGTCTGAAGTAGTGCGTTCATGTGTCTGATACGGTTCACTCGTCGATTTTGGTGTCGCGAAAAACAGTGTTCGTGTTTTCGTATTTTTAATACTGCTCTTAAACCGTAAGGAATTAGAGAGTGTTCTATATCAAGAAGTTGCGTCTCGGTGATATCTTTCCAACGGCGTATCGTTTGGATCATTCCGACGAGCGATTGAAAAATTTTACGAAAAAACGGCCGCTGCCACTCGTCGCCCGCCGCACGATTTTCAAAATTAACTTAAAACCGTAAGGAATCTCAAAAATATTTCAACATATCAAACTTGCACCTTGTCCGTAGCTTTCCAATGGCGTATTACACGCCTCGTTTGAACAAACGGTTAAAAATTGGAGCAAAAACAGTACCAAACATTTGATATTTTTTTTGAAAAACAGAATTCCGTGATTTAGTAAATTTGAAACTGCTCTTAAACCGTAACGAATTAGACAAAATAATACATATGAAAAAGATGTGCCTTGGCGATATCTTTCCAACGGTATATCATTTGCTTCATTCCGACGAGCGGTTTAGAAAAAAACACGAAAAATGCTCGCTGTCACTCGTCATGCGCCGCACTGTTTTCGAAACTGCTCTTAAACCGTGATGAATCTAAAAAAAAATCAACATGGTGGACTTGTGCCTAACCCATAGCTTTTCGAGGGTATACTACACGCCTCATTCCGACCAACGATTGAAAAACTGGAGCAAAAATAGTACCGAAAAAACACCGCATGTAGTTTTTTCGGACACGAAGTTCACTAGTTTGAAGATGGATCTACTTGGGATGATAATTTGCTACACTATAGTATTGCAATGCCTTTGCTACAGAAAGTGCAATGCCCTCGCGTTGAGTGTGCAGTGCAGAAGTGTTATCAAAATAATTATTCTGCTAATATTAGCAAAATAGACCGGCTGATAGGGATTGACTATTCGTAACCCTGGGTGAGGAATAGTTATTCTTCCCCCCCTCTACTTTACCATCAATGCATCATTATTTTATGTTCCGTAAGTTTTGTCTTATTTCCGATGTAAGAAGAGATAGTAAGAAAATATATAATGTCGTAAAAAATATTTTATGTTATGTAAAATTACAAACATAAAAACATAGTGTAAAATACACATAAACTATAATTTTTCTTGTCTTATGACCTATATTTTTATTTTCTTATGCTAAATTTTACGTAATGAATCAATAGGAATGTAAGTATTTGATTTTCAAATGTAATTTAATTATGAAATGATCGTAAGATTACCTCAGGTGAAGAATAACTTATTATGCCCTGGGTGATGAATAGTATCACTATATATATATATAATGTTTGGTAGTTGCGTGTAGTCTAAATTTGTAACATGTCTGTGTTTTGGATTTGGCCCCAACATCATGCTCCTCTGGTGAGCTAAGAGAGATTTCTGTATGCAGGCTGCAAAAACTACCATTTTTATAATTTTTGAAATATCACCTCCTTATGCTTCATGACGGGTAATAGTATTCTTAGTCATGTTTTGCCATGTACAAAATAGTCTATCTTGCTCGCTTCACTGTTGTAACTATAGTTTTTCCCTAGTCATGTGTACTTATAGAAACATTTCAGGATGAAGTGACATCAACACAAAGATCTGCGAGCAGTGCGGCATGGCCGTTATCAAATGATTATGGATTGGAATTGGAATGTGCTGATGTTCTCGAGCATCAACTAGAGGTGGCAAGACAACGTGTACATGATTCTCAACATGCAATCAACAAGTTGAGACTGGAGTTGCAGGTTTTAGATGCAGGAGTCAAAAAATGAAACGAGACACTGAGGTAACCATGAAAGAATTGGAGATTTTGCAAACTGAAATTTGTGCTATCTGAATCCGGCCAATCCTATTTCTTGAAGAGATTATAGTTCAAATGGTAAGTTATGTTGATGCGTGTCCATGATGTATGAGTTGTATTTGCCTAGTGTATGTAATTTGCTGTTTTTGTATGCTTTATTATCACTAGTGTTGAACTATAATGCCCGATGGGTATAATCGGTTGTAATTTCTTTATTGTGTAGTGTAGGATTATTCTACATTTCTATGCCTTAGTATTTTTATTGTCTAGTGTATATTTTTAGAGGCGATAGTATAGAGTGGGATAATTCTTTGAATATGCTATATCGTTGAAACGGGGGCCAACACGCCAAAAAAGTACCTGAACACCATCCGAATGAACAAACATGCATAGTGAAAGCGGGCCTTAATCGGGCTGGTCAAATTAATATTTAGTGGATCCCAAATGATGTGGCCCACTGTAACAACGGCTTTTAGCAGGCCGTTAACAAGCCGAAAGCTTGATAGGGCCGCATAAATGGAAATGGCCCGCGGCCCTCTTACAGGCTGAAATAAATGTCAATTTTGTCTCAGCCCTTTTACTTTACGGGCCAGTAAGAGGCCGAAAGTGTTTTGGGCCAGAAGAGACCCAATTTGCAAACTAGGCTTTTAACAGGCCGAAAGTCGTGTCGGGATGAAATTGTGCCATGTGGAACATGGGCCGCTAATGGACCCAAAATTGGGTTGCACAGTCAAAGGCCCAATTGTTGTGCAGGCCGTTAACAGGACGAAAGACAAAATGGGCTAGGAATTAGCCCGTTGAGCGAATGGGCCGCAGGAAGGCCTAAAGTCACAACGGGCTAGAAGTTGGCCCAACTACAGGATGGATCGAGAAAAGGCCGAAAGACGTTCTGGGCCGTTAAGGGGTGGAACTGACGATAGGCTGCTAACAGGCCGAAAGAAGGTCGAAACATAATTGGGTCCAAAGACGTAGCGGGCCGTTAACGGGATGGAACTGATGATGGGCTGGAAATTGTCAAATCTAGAATGGGCCTTTGATGGGCCGATTATGTGTAACTTGTATGGGTCGTGCTTGTGAATGGGCCCGACTCAAGTAGGCCGCTAATGGGCTGGCCAGCTTATTTTGACAGACCCGGCCTTTTAACCTAAATGGGCCACTATTGGGCCGAGCCATGTGTCGACGTACCATAGGCATCCCGTCCACTCGCTTGATGACACCTGTCCCAGTGCGGAGCTGACACATGGATACTAAGGTGAATCAGAATTTTACACATGGAAAATCCCCATTGGTCCGGGCGGTTAACGGGTTATCGGAACCAAACCGGAACCCGGTAGCTTAACGGCGACCCATTATGGTGGATGCCACGTGTCGGTTACCCATGATGAAAGCACTTCCATGACGCGCCATTTATCATCATGGAAGTGGACACTTCCGTGCTGATAATTTTGTTATTTTCATGGAAGACTTATACGACAACACAGGTATGACTATCCTGATTCTGCCATAAAATTGTCATGGATGTACATGCATGACAGAAAACATGATCTACTGTGACAAACACGTATCATCATGGAAGTGTATTTTTTTGTAGTGTAGAGCAGCAAGTATAATTATATCTCCGGCATAAATTCCAAGCATACCATTGCAACATATGAATTTGATCACATAAGAGTTTCCCTTTTTGAGTCAAGCGATAATCCCTAAAGTATTCACATTGATCCAACATGTCTCCCATTATCAAGTTGAACGGGGTTTTCTCCGGATTATCAAATTAGTGTTTAATACTTTCCACATAGCGAGCATCAAGGGTTTTAGGAGATTCCCCATCTCCATGAGTAGCAAGTACACCTAATTTTTTGGTATTTCGTGTTCCATATCCAAAACTAAAGATACAGAACAACTTAGAACGGAAAATAAAATCTACTTAGTGATAAAGCAAACAAGCACACACGAGAATATTCACCCCACGCTATTGCTCCCCAGCAATGGTGCCAGAAAAAGGTCTTGATAACCCACAAGTATAGGGGATCAGTTGTAGCCTTTCTCGATAAGTAAGAGTGCCGAACCCAATGAGGAGCTAAAGGTAGAACAAATATTCCCTCAAATTCTATCGACCACCGATACACCTCTACGCACGCTTAACATTCACTTTACCTAGAACAAGTATGAAGCTAGAAGTACTTTGTAGGTGTAAAGGGATAGGTTTGCAAGATAATAAAGAACACGTAAATAAAAGCTAGGGGCTTTTTAGATAAAACCCAATTTTGCAGGTGTAAAGGGATAGGTTTGCACGCTTAACATTCATTATTGCAATTTTATATGAGGGAGAGGGATAAGCTAACATACTTTCTCTACTTGGATCATATGCACTTAATAATGATTGGAACTCTAGCAAGCATTCGCAACCACTAAAGATCATTAAGGTAAAACCCAACCATAGCATTATAAGGTATCAAGTCCTCTTTATTCCCATACGCAAACAACTTACTTACTCGGGTTTGTGCTTCTGTCACTCACGCCACCCACCGTAAGCAAATCATGAACATATTGCAAACCCTACAACGGAGATACCTCATGCTTGCGCGATACGAAGAGCACCATAGGACATCACCAATAAATAAAACATACAACTCAAACCAATCACGATCATCAATCAACCCATAGGACAAAACGGATCTACTCAAACTTCATAGGATAGCCATACATCATTGGGAAATAATATATAGAATTGAGCACCATGTTTAAGTAGAGATTACAACATGGAGAAGAGGTGTTACACTGCTGCATAGAGGGAGGGAGAGTTGGTGATGACGGCGGCAAAGTTGTTGGTGTAGATCGCTGTCACGATGATGGCCCCGGCGGCAATCCGGCACCACTGGGAGAGAGGGGGAGAGAGCTCTCCTCCTTCTTCTTCTTCCTTGGCCACCCCCTAGATGGGAGGAGGGTTTCCCCTCTGGTCCTTGGCCTCCATGGCGGTGGAGGGGCGGGATCCCTTCCGAGATTGGATCTCTCTCTATTTCCTTCTGTTTCTGCGTCCCCAGATTCTGGCCTTTCACCGTTTCTTAAATTTTCGGAGATCCGTAAGTTCTATTGGGCTGAAATTTTAACACGGTTTTTATCCGGATATTATCTTTCTTGCGGCTGAAGAAGGGCACCAACCGCCTTACAGGGTGGCCACAAGCCTCCTAGGAACGCCCAGGGTAGGGGGTGTGCCCCTCGGGCTTGTGGGCCCCTCGGGCATCATCTCGTGTTGATTCTTTTTCCCAAAAATCACATATATTCCAAAAAAATCTCTATAAGTTTTTACAGCATTTGGACTCCGTTTGATATGGATATTCTGCAAAACAAAAAGCATGCAACAAACAGGAACTAGCACTAGGCATTGGATCAATATGTTAGTCCCAAAAATAAAACAAAAAGTTGCCAACAGTAATGAAAGTTGTAGAATATTGGCATGAAACAATACAAAATTATAGATACAATGGAGACGGATCAAACTACAAATACCTTTGATATCTTTAGGACATGGCATTTTCTCAGTTGCGTCAACTTTAGCTTTATCCACCTCAATAGCTCGTTCAGAAATTTTAAGCCCCAAGACAATACCTTCATTAACCATAAAGTTGCACTTATCCCAATTCAAGACAAGATTAGTTTGCTCATATCTCTGCAAAATTCGATCAAAGGTTACTCAATCAATCATCAAAACAACTTCAATAAAGAGAAAAATCATCCATGAAAACCTCAACAATATTTTCATGAAAATCAGAGAGTATAGCAGTCATACATCTTTGAAAGGTAGCAGGTGCATTGCATAAACCAAAGGGCATACGTCTATAAGCATAAGTTCTAAAAGGGCAAGTGAAGGTGGTTTTCTATTAATCAGGTTGTGAAACAAGTATTTGAGAAAAACCAAAATATCCATCAAGGAAGCAAAAGTGTGTGTGCTTAGATAATCTTTCTAGCATTTGATCAATAAAAGGCAGAGGGTAATGATCTTTTCTAGTAGCTTTGTTTAATTTTCTAAAATCAATTACCATTCTGTAGCCAGTAACAATTTTCTGTGGAATAAGTTCATTTTTATCATTAGGAACAACAGTAATACATCCCTTATTAGGGACACAATGAACGGGATTTACCCATCTACTATCAGCTATGGGATAGATTATACCTGCTTCCAGAAGCTTTAGTATTTCAGTTCTTACCACTTCTTTCATTTAAGGATTCAGACGTCGTTGATGATCAACAATGGGTTTAGCATCAGATTCCATATTAATCTTGTGCTGACAATGAGTGGTACTAATGCCCTTAACATCATCAAGGGTGTATCCAATAGAAGCACGGTGTTTCCTCAGAGTTTTTAGTAATCTTTCTTCTTCATGTTCTAAAAGGTTAGCACTAATAATAACATGATACATCTTTTTCTCATCAAGATAAGCATATTTCAAAGTGTCAGGCAATTGTTTTAATTCAAACACAGGATCACCACTATGTGGAGGAGGACCTCCTAGAATTTCAATAGGCAAATTGTGTTTGAGTAGAGGTCGTTGTTCAAAGAATTTTTTATCAATTTCATTTCTTTCGTGCATATGCATATCATTTTCATGGTCTAGCAAATATTGTTCTAGTGGATCAGTATGAGGCATGGCAATAGAAGCAAGACCAATTATTTCATCCTTACTGGGTAATTCATTCTTATGAGGTTGTCTATTAAACTTGGAGAAATTAAACTCATGAGACTCATCACCAAAGCTAACACTGACAGTTTGTCTCTCACAATCTATTTTAGCATTAACGGTGTTAAAGAAAGGTCTACCAAAGATAATGGGACATAAATCGTCTTGCCGAGAACCAAGAACTAGAAAATCAGTACGGTATTTTTTTCCACACAAGACTTTAACATCTCTAACAATCCCAAGTGGTGTGATGGTGTCTCGATTAGAAAGTTTAATAGTAACATCTATGTCTTCTACTTCAGCGGGTGCTATGTCATTCATAATTTCTTGGTAAAGAGTAAAAGGAATAGCACTCACACTAGCACCCAAGTAACATAAACCATGATAGCAATGATCTCGAATTTTAATTGAGACAACATGGATGCCAACTACGAGTCTATGTTTATCTTTATCATCAGGTTTGGTAATTATAGCAGCTTCATCACAAAAGTAAATAACATGCCCATCAATATTTTCTACCAAGATATCTCTAACCATAGCAACACTAGGTTCTACTTTAATTTGCTCAAAAGTTTTAGGTGCTTTAATATTACTTTTGTGAACCACAGTTGAAACATTAGCATGTTCCTTTATCCTAACAGGGAAAGGTGGATTTTCAATGTATGCAGTACGCACAACTGGATCAACATTGTAAATAATAGTTTCATCTTTAACTATGACCAGTTCTTTAATTTCTTCTATAATAGGTGGGTGATATTTAAACCACTTCTCCTTAGGGAGATCAACATGAGTAGCAAATGATTCACAGAAAGAGGCTATTATCTCAGAGTTAAGTCCATATTTAGTGCTAAACTTTTGAAAAGCATCGGTATTCATAAAAGATTTAACACAATCAAACTAAGCTTAATACCCGACTCTTTACCTTCGTCAAGTTCCCAATCTTCAGAGTTGCGTTTAATTCTTTCTAAAAGACCCACCTGAATTCAATAGTCTCCTTCATAAAAGAACCAGTACAAGAAGTGCCGAGCATGGATTGATTGTCACGAGAAAGCCGAGCATAAAAATTATGAATAATAATTTCTCTTGAGAACTCATGATTGGGGCATGAATATAATATTTACTTAAGCCTCCCCCAAGCTATAGCGATACTTTCTTCGTGCATAGAATAAATTTTTTGGTGAAATTCCAATTTCAATCGATTCCAGTTCCAAGATCCAATATCATCGCATAGTCTATACCATGTCAATGCTTTTCCCTTCAAAGATAAAAGGAAAACTTTCTTCTTAGCTTCATCTCCAGGCAAACCTGCAAGCTTAAATTATCCACAAATTTCATCCACATAGATCAAGTGCATATCAAGATGTTCGGTTCCATCTCCTGCATAAGGATTAGCTAGCATTTGTTCTATCATATCCAAAGGAATTTCATAACCAATATTTTTAGTAGGTGTAGTAGGTTGAGGGGAAACTAATTGTGCTTCCGGTCTAGCTGAAGATACCCTGAACAAACCCCTCAAAGGATTGTTTTCCATAATAACAAGTGACAATAAATTTCAGCACGTAATATGAATTTTTCCTTACCGAATTCCACTTACCAAGAGCTCTTCAATCCCCGGCAACGGCGCCAAAAAAGAGTCTTGATGACCCAAAAGTATAGGGGATCAATCGTAGTCCTTTCGATAAGTAAGAGTGTCAAACCCAACGAGGAGCAGAAAGAAATGACAAGTGGTTTTCAGCAAGGTATTTTCTGCAAGTACTGAAATAGTCGGTAACAGGTAATTTGATAGCAAGATAATTTGTGACGGACAAGTAACGATAACGGTAAATAAAGTGCAGAAAGGTATCACAATCCTTTTGTGGCAAAGGACATGCCAAAACAGTCTCTTATGATAAGCAAAGTGTTCATGAGGGTACACGGGAATTTCACCATGTCACTTTCATCATGTTGGTTTGATTTGTGTTTGCTACTTTGATAATTTGATATGTGGGTGGACTAGTGGTTTGGTGTTGTTATTACTTGAACAAATCTCCTACTTATGATTAACCCCCTCGCAAGCATCCGCAACTACGAGAAAAGTATTAAGCTAAAATCTAACCATAGCATTAAACTTTTGGACCCAAATCATTCCCTTATGAAGTAGCGCATAAACTAGGGTTTAAGTTTCTGTCACTCGAGAAAACCATCATCTAATAACTACTCCACAATGCATTCCCTTAGGCCCAAATATGGTGAAGTGCCATGTATTCGAGGTTCACATGACACCACTAAGGGAATCACAACACACATATCATCAAAATATCGAACACATATCAAGTTCACATGATTACTTGCAACATGACTTCTCCTGTGACCTCAATAACAAAAGTAACTACTCACAAATGATAATCATGCTCAAGATCAGAGGGGTATTTAGCATAATGGATCTGAACATATAATCTTCCACCAAATAAACCATATAGTAATCAACTACAAGATGTAATCAACACTACTAGTCACCCACAGGTACCAATCTGAGGTTCCGGTACAAAGATTGAACACAAGAGATGAAGTAGGGTTTGAGAGGAGATGGTGTTGTTGAAGATGTTGATCGAGATTGTCCTCCCAAAGATGAGAGGGTTGTTGGTGATGACGATGTCTTTGATTTCCCCCTCCAGGAGGAAAGTTCCCCTGGCGGAATCGCTCTGCCGGAGGGCAAAAGTGCTCCTGGCCAAGTTCCGCCTCGAGACGGCAGCGCTTCGTCCCGAAAGTCTTCTCTTGATTTTTTTTTCTAGGTAAAAATGACCTATATACCAGAATATGGGCACCGGATGAACACTCATAGTTGCTTTGCTACTTCTTTTCCCCCATACTCGATTGTTGAGATCAGATGATGGATCCCAGGAGCCATACACCACCCCCGACGACTGCTACTACTACCCCGAGAGTGCCTACTACTACGTGGAGACCGCCGACGACTAGGAGTAGTTAGGAGGCTCCAAGGCAGGAGGCCTTGCCTTTTTGATCTATGTTACTTTTGTGCTAGCCTTCTTAAGGCAAATTTGTTTAACTTATGTACTCAAATATTGTTGCTTCCGCGGACTCGTTTGTATTTGAGATGATGTATTCGAGCCCTCAATGCCCCTGGCTTGTATGACTTTAATGTGTGTCTAGAGTTGTGTTGTGATATGTTCCGGTGAGTCCCTGATCTTGATTGTACACATTTGCGTGTATGATTAGTGTACAATTGAATCGGGGGCGTCACACGTTGGTATTAGAGCCGACTGCCTGTAGGAACCCCCCTTTCCAACTCGTTGGCCGAAGTTGAGTCTAGTCTTTGAAAAACTCTTAGTAACTATAATGTGTGGCTTACGAGCCCACATCACAATTGGGTGGTATTAGGATCTTTTATTCCTCATCTATACTTTGGGACTCTGATCTCTCTTCTATTCGGGTTAAATGATTTTGCTAACTCTAACATTAGGGTCTCGTGATCACATCCACCTGGAGATTTGTATTGCGCCTTTCTTGAATTGGGAGCCAGGATCTGCTTCACAATGTTCATGGACCACACGATCCTTTTATCGAGGGCACCCTGCATCGTCCCCTGTAGATTCCTCGCTCCAGCAGTTTTCTGCGACATTGATGTAGCCTTTGCTATGTCTTGTTGTTGTCTCCCTCCACCGCGTGCCTGCGCGCCGCCTAGTTGTCTAGTTGCGTGAGTTTCCAAACTCATGTTGCCTGTTTGTATCCAACATTGTGCGTGGATCTGTATGTCATGTTTGACTACTATGTTGCATCTACCGCACTTCTTTTCTTGTGCATGTTACCTCATAAATGATTCCATGTCTCTAAAATTTCTTTTTGCTAAACTACCCCTGTTACCTTCTAGCAGGATGGTTAGACCCGCTGGTCGTGGCCGTGGTGCCAATAATCCACCACCGCCCGAAATCTTGGCCGGAATGATACAACAGTTTGAGCTGAATGGCCAGTTCACGCAAGGAGTCATGGCTGAGTTCCCGCACCCCAATATGAGCTAGCAGCCAACACCAGTTACTCTGCAGGATTCATGCGCCTCAACCCGACCATCTACCACAGCTCAACTCAGCACCTTGATGCTAATGACTGGCTCCGCAACATCACCTATGAAATGGAGTCTGCTGAAGTTGCCCCTGCCAGCTATGCCACCTTGGTGTCCTTTTTCCTCAATGGGGGACAGCCACAGGCGTACCCAACCTGCTGCAACAGTTATTACTTGGCCAGATTTCGAAGTTGATTTCTGTGCCCGCTTCATTCCTCAGGGAATCATGGATAGGAAGAAGCGTGAGTTCCACAACCTCACTCAGGGCAACAAGTCTGTGGATGGTTATCAATGGGAGTTTCTTGACTTGTCTCGCTATGCCCAATAAGACATTGCCACTGATGCTCGTAGGAAGGAACAATTCCGTGACGGACTTTAAGTTGGCATCAAGCTTGTGCTACTTGTGCATGACTTTGCTGACTTCACCACCTTAGTGAAGAAGGCTATTCAGGTTGAGACAGGTCTTTAGGAACACCTGGCATCTCTCATGCGCAACTGTGACGCTTGCTCATCTTCGGGCCCGTCGTCGCAGAAGCGCAGGATATGGATTCTGCACAACATGTATCGCCCAACAGCACCTCCATCAAGGTCATCCTATGTTGCACCACGTATACCTCCTCCACCACCTAGGCAGCCTCTTCGGACTGCACCATCTCGAGCTCTTGCTCCCAACCCCAATGATGGTTTGTGCTTCAAGTGTGGCCTTCCAGGTCAGCATTCCAGGAACTGCCCTCAGAATGAGTACCAACTTGCACTTCCTCCAATTGGTCATGGTAACAACCAGCCCCGCAACAACAATGCCAGACCTTATGGTCATGGTCAGGCCAACAACATTGATCTGAATGAAGCTCAAGACCAGCCTGCTACTGTGATGAGTACTCTCCTTGTTAATTCAGTACCAACATCTGTTTTATTCGATTCAAGAGCATTGCATTCTTTCATGTCAGAAAATTTTGCATATGCGCACAACATTAGATGTGAGCAAATGAACACTCTGCTAGTGGTACGCACCCCTGTGGGCGAGCGTCAAACCACCATGATTGGCCGCGACATCCTCGTTGAAATCGAAGGGTTGGAATTCCTTGTTTCTCCCATTATTTCAGAGTCTTCCAATATTGACCTCATTCTGGGAATGGAATGGTTGAAAGCAGATAATGCTCCTATCATTTGCACCACCAAAATCGTTCATCTCCTACATCCTTCTAATGAGATAGTAAGCTACCATGCTCATCTTGTTCGAAATGCCGAGGCACGGCTCTATGTCTTGAATGTGTTGAATGGTAGGAGCTAATAAAATGGTAGGAGCTTACTATCTCCTACGGCTCTATGTCTTGAGGGCACTAAAAATATTCCAATTGTTTGCGACTTCCAAGATGTCTTTCCAGAAGAACTCCTGGGCATAGCCCCTACTCGGTCTGTCGAATTAATCATCAACTTGAAACCAGGCACCATTCCTATCGCCATACGACCCTACAAGATGTCGCCTCATGAACTCCTTGAACTTAAGGAGGAAATCGATAAATCTCTTCGCAGTGGTTTTATTCGTCCAAGTTCCTCTGCTTGGGGAGCACCTTCTCTCTTCATCAAGAAGAAGGATGGAACATATCAATTGGTCCAAGACTATCATCCTATCAACCAAGCTATGATTCAAAACAAATATCCCCTTCCTCGGATCATTGATCTGTATGATCATCTTGTTGGATCCTCGGTATTCTCTGAACTCGACTTAAGGTTGGGTTACCACCAGATCCGGGTGCGTGAAGAGGATATTCCCGCGACAGCCTTTGTTACTCCCTATGGTTCATACGAGTAGACCGTCATGTCTTTCGGCTTGAACAATGCTCCAGCGATGTTCTCTCGTCTGATGAACTATATCTTCATGGAATACCTCGACAAGTTCGTCGTGGTCTATCTGGATGATATCCTTGTATACTCCAAGAACAAAGAAGAACATGTTGAACATCTTCATCTTGTGCTGGAAAAGCTTCAAGAGCATCAGCTTCATGCCAAAGTATTCCAAGTGTGAATTCTGGCTACCCGAAGTAACCTACCTTGGGCATATGATCACTAATGATGGTATTGCCATCAACCCTGAACGAGTTCAGGCCATTCTTGACTGGAATCCTTCAAAGAATGTCAAGAAAGTCAGAAGCTTTCTCAGACTCGCCGACTATTGCTGCCATTTTGTTGAGAACTTCTCTAAGATCGCCAAGCCGCTGACTATTCTACTTCACAAAGGCGTTAAGTTTGAGTGGACGGAAAAGTGTCAGGAAAGTTTCCAGACACTCAAGGACAAGCTGACTTCTGCCCCAGTGCTTGCTCCTCCGGATTCCCAAAATGATTTTGTCATCTATTGTGATGCCTCCCGCCAAGGTTTAGGCTGTGTCCTAATGCAAGAGCGCAGGGTGTTTGCTTATGCCTCTCATCAAGTGCGCCTTCACGAAGAAAACTACCCAGTTCACGACCTTGAGCTTGCTGCGGTTATCTATGCACTAAAGCTGTGGCACATTACCTTCTCGGTAATCATTGCGAGATCTTCACCGACCATTAGAGTCTGAAGTATCTGTTTACTCAGCCATATATGAACCTCCGTCAGTAGATATGGATGGAGGCCATAGCACATTATAATGTGAGTATATCCTATACCCTTGGCAAGGCTAATGTAATGGCCAATGCCTTGAGCAGCAAATCTTATTGCAACAATCACATGGTTTACAAAGATCAACCCCGCCTTCATGAAGAGCTATGCAAGCTAAACCTTCTAATAGTTCCACAAGGTTCTCTGAATAACCTTGTCTTCACTACAAAAAAAATCACTTCCGTGATGATACGTGTTTGTCATAGTAGGTCACGTTTTCTGTCATGCATGTACATCCATGACGATTTTATGAAAGAATCAAGATAATCATACCTGTGCTGTTGTAGAAGTGTTCCATGACAATACTGAAATTATCATCACCGAAGTGTCCACTTCCATGATGATAAATGGTGCATCATGGAAGTGTTTTCGTCAAGGGTAACCGACACGTGGCATCCACCGTAATGGGTCGCCGTTAAGCTATCGGGTTCTGATTTGGATCCGATAACCCGTTAACAGCCCAGACCAATGGCGTTTTCCACGTGTAAAATTCTCATTTGCCCGAGGAACCACGTGTCAGCTTGTCATTGGGACAGAGAGGCGCCTATGATATCTCGACATGTGGCACGGCCCAATAGTGGCCCAATTATCTTACAAAGGCCGTCCCATTTGACTTGGTCAAAAGCTAGTGGGCCGGCCCATGAAAAGCCTATTAACGGTATGTTCGCATATAGCCCATTTTACGGCCTGGTAACTCACGAGCTGTTATGGCGTTCTCGGATTCATTCTAACAGCGTAATGTGGGCCATCCAGTATAACACTAGCCTGTGTCACTTTCGGCCCATGTATGGCCCACGACGTCTTTCGGCCCATATGAGGCCTTTCGTATCTTTGGGTCTGTTAGTGGCTCGTGGTGACTCTGGCCCATAATGAACAGTAAATTTCTTTGTACCCATTAACAACCCATGATTCACATGGGCCATTTCCATCCCGTGTTAGCTTTGGGCCTATTGACGGCCCATACATTCTTGGGCTCCTTTTCAACCATCGATTACTTCCGGGCCATTACTGGCATGTTCTCCTAATGGGCCAAATTCAGCTCTTGGTTAGAATCGACCCATTTGTGGCCTGTTAACCTGTCATGTATTTTGGCCCATTAACGACCCGTTATGCCTGTGACAGAATTAAGCCTCTGCTATGTTCCAGCCTGTTAACAGCCCGTTACCGTGCTGACCCAATACAAAACGCCTGTTTACGGCCCATGATGGCCCATTTATCCGATGACCCATAGGAAGCACATTGATTCTACGGCCCGTTAGAGGCCCATTCATCCGACAGCCTGTAGGAGGGCCATTGATCCTATGACCCGTAGTAGGCTCAAGGTTACAATGGTCCATAACTGGCCCATCGTTGATGCGGCCACTAGCAAACCAAGGAAAAAAGAATACTATGGAAATAAATAAGCCAGAAACTAATGCTAGGCTATTAAGGTGATTGCATAGATTACATCCACTGGGCATCAAAGTTCGCCACCAGTGAAAATATAGGGAACACCCTACACTATGCAAAAATACTTGTTGTTTCCTTCAGCCGGTCGCTGCACATTAAGAACAAATTTTGTATCACAAAAAAACAAATTACAACCATAAAACAAAAGGAAGGTTGGCATAAAAGTTAACAGTCCAGTGCATAAATGCACCACCAGAAGTTCAGAAGCTCAGTTCATTTGACCTGACTGTTAAGTTTTCATGTTGTACTGTTCGATGGAGCACCATAACCTTTGCCTTCATTTCTCCTAGGCACCTGAACAACATAGCAAATGTCTGATAGTCTGGTTTCAAAACCATGCATATCCTGACGACATCGAAAAATAGTTGTCCTTGTTTCACAAAGTGTCTCTGTTAGGGATTGGACTTGTATCTGGAGCATAGATATAACATTGTTTTGAGCTTGCATATCTTGATCATGAGGCAGTTTGGATGAGATTGCCTTAATGACCAACCCAGTATTACGTAGGAACGTGCTTTTGGCACTGTTAGTGGACAGTTACTGACCCACTGCAGCAAGAGGTTACATTGCGGTTATCGCTGCCTCGTCACCTTCAGAAGGTGGTGGTTCCACCATTTGTTCCATAGCTTGCTGAAAAGTTGAGTTTTTACATTAGTAGTACCAGAACAGAAGATATTAAGGAGGCAGCAAAACCAAATAGAATAGCTTTAGTCTATATATAGAACTTATTCTGGTGAACCCATGTAAAATATTAGTTGTATTTTACTTCAAAGTACATAAAAAACAGGCATATGACCATGTACCGTGGCTAATGTATTATCTATTTCTTCACATTGTATTGACCGCTAAGGATAAAGAGACAAAGTTTATAATACGGTAAGCATAGTATGACATCATTCATATCACAAAACAACTGAGAACAGATAAACAGGCAATTGTAACATTGTGTGGGCAAGTCCAGCATGGAACTAGATTACAGATCAAGAACAAAGGAACATCACTCCTCTCTTTTAAACCTTGTAAGGTGCAATGATACGCTAAGACAATTGTGTATAAAATTGAAAGAGTAATATACATTGGCTGCAAACCGTGTAGATCAATGCACAAGTCAAAGTAAAAGGTATGAGGATTAAAGACTTACCACAACGGCTTTGACTGATGTAGTCATGCCCTTCATCTTGCTGGTGTGATAGTCCTTGAAGATTTCCACAACATTTGGTTCAGGTACTTTTTGGTCCTTGCATGCTTTCCTCTGCATTTGGGACAAGTCAATATAGATCTGATAATATGGCACATTGAAAAGAGTGAAACAACAGCTAGTTACAAGAGCCTTGCAGTGTGCAATATAACGAGATCTTGTCATCTGTTGAAATTTCACTTTCGTACAGTGGGCCTTGTTCTTTGAATAGTTCACCTACAAAAAGATAGATTTATGAGGCACATGCATAAATAGGAGTTCAACATGTGATCTGATCACATATATATAACGTACTTGATACTTTGGATCAAACCAGTGTTTAACAAGGCCTCTCTAGTCTTCATCCGATATATTTTCCACTAGAGATGTTTGGGCAAGTTCACTGTTAGCCTTGCCTTCAAAGTGAGTTTTCCTCAAGTTATACCAATACTGTGGCAGAGCAGATTGGAAAACATGGGTGCATGCTTGTGTGGTTGCATCATCTTGGCTATCCAACATGAACCTCATCTGTTGAAAATTCTGGGAGTCTCATTACCAGCAACCTAGAAAGTATGGGACGTGCCAAGACGATGTTACTAATTTCCATACATAACCATACTTATATATAAATGGTCAAGGAAGGTGTTAAACTGGGTTTCGTTTTTGTCATTCCTGTATTGAATCCATGTTGGGAGGATACGTGCATGACACCTAACGGCAACGGTAGCCTCTGATACTAACTTGGTTGACTCTGTAGCATAACGTGGCCTTTTTAAACTTGCCTCAAAAGGGATCTCCATTCTTCCTCCTATAGATTTAGTTAACCTGTCAAGCATTATCCCTAATGTCTGTTTCCTCTTGCACCTAGGTGCTAGTCCAACAACGAACATAGGAAGTGTTAGCGTACATCAAACTGTGAGACTACATATAAAAAAGCATGCAACTGTAACTTGACTCGAGCAACTACCTTCTTCTTGTTGAAGCTCACAAGGTTCATATGATCTTGCCAACTCCTCTTATGGCAAGAGTGCTTCTGAAGTAGTGTCAGGTGGCAAGGGAGCTTGGGAACTTGCCGCTAGCTGAGTTGACAAGTGAGTAACTCATGCAGATGTTGGTACTATGGAAGAAGCTAGTGCAACAACTAGGGCTGTTGTTGCTAGTTTGGTGCTAGCTTTTCGTTTGCGTTTGGAGTGGCACCCCGATCCGCATGGAGCAAGGGCCTTCGCATGTCAGCCCAGGATAATACCTAACGCACGATAGGTCCATGATACAGCATTCCAGGTACAAGAATGTTCATCAAATACATGTATAGAGGATTACATCATTGATGCATACAATCATGTGGCATAGCTCTAAGGCTATCTAAATGACGGCACAAGTCTTGGTTTGGCAGCATATCGAGTCTGGCTGGGCTCCACAACTCACAGGACTGGCAAGGTTACGGCCTAGCATGACCAAACAAGCGAACAATCCAGGCATGACCTACAAACTAGCATGAAACGCCAGGTCAGTACATTGAATGTACTTGCAAGACAACCAAATATATAGCATCCAAACAAGAAGTTAACAAAGCAAGAACCAAGTACATGAAACAACCTACCTCATATCAATTACTAAGCACGGCCTGATATTAACTAGAGACATAAATCAAACTAAGTATGAACAATATCATAACATCTACTAGCATGACAATAACATGGCATATCAAAACATGCTTCTAACATGGCAATGACATAACATGGCAATGACATAACACGGCATAGCATATCATCTCAATCATGGCATAATTTAGCATAACAATCAAAGCATGGCATGGCATCATGAAACTATGCTGAAAATAAACTACTAGTTACCTCCCGTGAAGACATATCGTATTAACTTTATGCAACAATCTCTTACTCTGCCACGGCTCCTCGGAGCAAACTCATGACTCACCGAGACCTCGTCTCGTGATCATATCAAAACATCACCGTGACTTCTCACGACTATCTCATAGTCCAAGCCAACACATTATTTATCACACATTAGTTATCAACTTATTTTTTTCCGGTTTATCCTCCATTTTGACCGAGACCCGATAGTGTGACCTACTATGAATTGTGCCCATGACCGAGGACGCATCTATCGATAGATTTAACACACACTCTGCAGAGGTAGTGCAATTTACCCACACCACAGAAACCATGTCCTTGAACTCCCATTCGGGTGGACCAACGACATTCCGACAAAACCGTTCTATCGCCATCACACCCTCCCAGCCACTCCGACCAACTCCCCTCTGGGCTAAGTCATGGGTGGCCTAGTGCCTACCAAAGGCATCAACGGCCATCGTTGTGGGCAAAACGGTCCCAAACGGGGACATGAGCTCAAAACCAAACCTGTGCACACAAGGCTTATGTCCGCCTACCTGATTAGGGTAGCGCGCACCCATAGCCTTCCCTCGTTGGAGGCACCGGTGAGAGGTAACGACAATAGACCCAGTTAGGACCTTCCCATAAAGGTAAATGTGGTTGCACTTAAGAAAAGTTCGATTTGGTGGCACTATGACTCGATCCCATTGATGACGGAGGAGGTTTGTTATTATTAGTTCATGTTATTAGCTTGACCATCATCATCAGCATACAAGCATGATTAACATGGATGCAACAACAAACCAGTAACATACCAATGCATGAACAAAACATTAAGCTTCTCGAGTGAACAACTATAGCATAAAGGACATGGTAATACCGGGTACTTGCATATCAACAGTACAAGATCATCATAGCAATGATATGAGACTAAAATGGAGCAGTGACATGCTATTACAAACAACAATATCCTAGCTAGCATGGCAAAAGATATCATGAAAGCACAAGCATGCATGGCAAGCAAAACAACATATACCACAATTGAAATAACTATAGACGAAACGGACAAGAACTACTGCAACTACACACACACACACACAAGGTGCAAGCAAAGTCAACATGCAAGTTCGGGGCTCATGATAAGAGGTTGGCTTGCCTGGGGGCTCTGTTGGAAAAGGCAGTGCCTAGGAGGGGCTTAGGCATGCCTAGGCGCTAGGCAATGACCAAATGCCTCGCCTAGGGCATAAATTGAGGTCTAGGCAGGGAAAGCAAGGAATTGTCCACCCAAGCAAGAAATCATGCCACATACTGCATTGACATGCTGAACGGGTTATATTCCATTGGCAGTCGATGGTAACTAACTTATTTATATGCCCTAAGCTAATATCAACACCCATATATTAATCACAAATACACTACGAGTAAAAACTATATTACCGCCTAGGCCGCGCCTAGGGCACTTAGGCACTGCCTAGGCACTAGGAGAAGGCCAACCACCTCTTGCTTATGCCTACCGCCTTTTCCACCCTTGCCTGGGGGCCGAGGAATACTCCGGGAAGAAGTGTGAAATGATCGCGGAAAGATTTGCCGGAAACAGTTCTCTCTCGGAGGGGGCTGTTTATGGGCAAGGTCCAAGTGGTCATTTGCACAGTGTGAAAACATAATGAAAGAGATACCAACATGACCGGCTCGACAAGACAAATAAATGGGCTTTGGAATCACCTCAACTAGAGTTACAAGCGCAAAGTTGTGGCCGTTTGTTCGATAGGCAGAAATCGACTAAGAATCTGTCCATTCCTGGCCTTAATGGGTGAACTTTCAAAATTTAGCCGCTTCGGCCAGTGGGGCTGAAAAAGGAAAATGTAAAACTCATAATACATTTTTTGGTGAGCAGAAAGCATATTTCAAGCAATAGGCCTTCGGTTAACAAAAAACGCAAAGAGGCAGGGGCGTCTCCACTTATCTGAGGTGGCACCTCCAGTCGCCGACGGGTGGGGTCACGCGGGGTGGGCCCCGCCTGGCCTGACCTCCTTCAACCTCCCGCTCGGGGATGAGCCTGGCCGAGGGAGTGGCTCACCTCGACGGTGATTGACGGCGTTCCCGACCACGGCTGGGGGCGAGCGACCAATCCAGATGATTAGGGGAAGAAGACGAATTAGATGCCGTCAAGCTCCATCGCCGAGGGGCTATGTGGAGGACGCAGCAGCGTCCGCAGGGGAGCGGGGCTTCGGCTGCCGGCGAGGTTGATGCTCCGGTGTGGAATGGACGGGTGAGAGGCCGGGGATGGTCGCCGGAGTAGGGCGCATCCATCCATGGGTCACACGTGGCGCGCGGAAGCTCGGGTGAGGGATTGGGCGACGGAGCAGAGGGGGTGGGCTCACCGGAAATCCGAGCGCTCCGGCGTGGGATTTGGTCGGCTCGGGCACTAGGGTGGACCGGAGGGATAGGGGAGGGAGTAGAGAGGACTGACTTGCTCGGGGAGGGTCGCGGGTGGGCTATTTATAGTCATGCGAGGTGCAGCCGCGCTGGGCTCCACCGCGCGAGTCCGGCCGAGGCTCTACCGGCCGCAAAGGTCATGGGGAGGCACGGGAAGGCAACAAGGGGGAAGCAGACAAGGAGCAGGGTGTCACAAAGACGAGCAACGCTCGGGGACACGAGGAGGAAGAGGGCATGAAGGGGAAGACGATGGCATGCACGAGCACACACTGTGCGGCGTCGGGAGCGGCTCGCCGGAGAAGAAAATGAATGGGGAAATGGGTCCAGCAGGAAGAGTACGTCGAGGCGGGGCTGATGGACATTAATGAGGAGGCCAGAGCGATGCTGCCGACAACTACAGTGCGCAAACCAACGTTTTGGCCGGCAGCTCTCGTGATCTCCACGGACAAGGCACGCTCTGGACTCACTGAGGATGTCTTCCCATGTCTGGCGCAAAGTCCCTCCAAGATACATTAATGCTGAAGTGATGAACCGAGCAGAGGCGGTGGGATAAAAGAGCAACATGCTTCACAAGTCTGTTGTAGCAAAACGGCCCACACTTTGGTGATTAACCTAGTGAGGTTAAGAGTGAAACTTGATGTCAGGGAGGTTTAAGGTAGTAAGGACTACGATCCTGCTAAGCTTGAGATGATTTGGACAACTATTTAACATAGTTGTTGTGCAACTGCCAAATCTGGCCCAGAAGCTAAATCATGAAGTGACACTCACTAGGATTGTTGGATTAGGCTAAAACTTGGCAAAGCTTGATGATTTGGTCATATAATGATGCTGTAAAAATTACATGTCAAATGGACTTGCCAAAATGGTACTTCCTTCATAGCTATTATTTCTTTCCAGAAACTTGAGAAAAATTCTCAGGGAAAATGTCTAGACGAAATGAGAAAAATATTTGTGGAGGAAGGGTATATGGTTAGGAGAAGTCTCAGGAAATGTTTAAGCTAAAATGGAGCAAGATAAAATATACTTGCTTCACAAACTGAAAATTTGGACAGAAACAAAGAATTGATCCTGGGATCACATAGATCAATGGAATGAGCTGAATTTTGGTGGGGACTGATGATTTGGGTTATGTGAGAAGCTGGTAAAGTTTCATCCCATTTCGACACTCCATGAAGGTACTTCCTTCACAAAGTTGCAATCTGGTCAGAAACTTTGAAAAATTGCACATGGAGATAGGATGAAGGGATTGGGCTGATATTTTGTATCCAAGGGTGATTTGTCAATGTTAATCACCCTGCAAAAGTTCAGCTCAAATGGATTTAGGAATAAAGCACTTCCTTTGAATTTTTTTAGAGAAGGCAGAAACTTGCATTGGATCATGTGCCCAATTATTGAACTATGGGTCATGAGGTTTGGATGGAACTAGTGAATATATAGCAACAGAAATCTCCACAAATATTTTGGGAATTTTCTCTCCTATAAAAATGGTAGCTCCTTTGAAAAGTGGCAGAAATGGTATATTGGCTTAAAATAAGAAAAGGCCATTTTCCTTGTTTAATAATGGCCAATATTTTTGCCAGAGCTAGGATTAGGCACAAATATCATCTCCATAGATTTTCATGAATTTTGGAGATGGCTAGCTATGCCTTTGGATTTTATTCCTCAGAAAGACCAAAGAAGGAATAAATCCAAATGGAAAATATTGCATAAGACTTAGCAATATTTTTGCATATCCAAGGTTTGGAGATGAAGGAGGATTTCTGGGAAGATTTGGAAGATAAACAGATCATGAGAAATGATGGCTCCCTTGTAATCACAAAGGAAATATTCAAATTCCAACAATTTGGAATTAGGGTTTGATTGAGTTTTGATGGGGTTTGAGGTGATGCAAATGAGGTCCTGCCCAACATCAGATGCAGAGGCAAGGCAATGAAAGGTTGAAAATGTCCTGGATTCTCAGAATCATCTGATAATCTCCGGAGAAAGATTTTGAACAGACTACTAGGAAGGAATAACAGCACGAAAATTGATAACCCAATTTTTGGGTTGTTACATTTGGATTGTTTTGCAGCTGGTCTAGCAGGGGATATCGTGTTTGTACAATTATCTGGTGGACTTGGACCTTCTATTAATGCACTATCAGTACCAGCAAAATCTTCATAATTCTTCTGCTTCCTTATCCCTTCATCCCGAGTACTAACCCCTACCATTTTGTGTTCCTTCCTCTTACTCTTTGCCATGTCAACTCAAGCCAACATGAAAAAGGAATAAAAATTTAGTTATTCAGAACAAATTGATGCATGATACAGACGTACTAAACTTTGATGTTAGACAACCGCATAGGAGGATGTGATATGTACGAAAAACATGGCGACATGAGATAACTAGAACTATTATGTGCAAACTAAGCATAAGGGATTTCAATAAATTAGAAGCAATGCAATGGAAGGTAGACACCATATGGAATATGGTACAAATATCGCTGTGCCAAGTTAACAGTGTCTCGCCATAACTGGCATTTAAACAAATTTGAAGCAGTACAAGAAATAAATCATATGCAAGATACAAACAACATCACACTACCAAGTTAAATGTCTCTCGTCATTAGTGCCATTGCATATTCACATGTATGATGTGTAAACTAAGCAGAAGACATTTCAACAAATTAGAAGCAATGAAAGCTAGACACCATATGTAAGATGCAACGAATATCACTCTACCAAGTTAAAACTGTCTCGTCATTAGTGCCATTTCAACAAATTAGTAGTATAAGCTAGAAAATAATGCGAGACGGAACCCATATCAGACTCCCAAGTTAAACGTGTCTTATGTTAAGTGATTGTTGCAGGTTACACAACAGTAGTACTTTGATGTAATAACATTGTGTGATAGACAAATATTGTATGTTCTAGAAACAGAAATACATATCTTATTCACAAGTATAATGTGTAAAGTAAGCATATGCAATTCAACAAAATTAGAAGCAATACAAGATAGACATCATACCAACAAGAAAAAGCAATAAAGTTCACTCTTCAGAACTCATTCATGCATGATACTGACAATCACTCCCTTGATGTAAGGCAAACACACGATACGAGGATGGAATATGTACGAAAAATGGGACTGCATGGCATATTCACAACTATTTGTGTAAACTAAGCAGAAGCCATTTCAACAAATTATAAGCAATACAAGCTAGACACCATGTGAAAGAAGCAAGACAATATCACATTGTCAAGCTAGATAAAGCACCTGGGATGCCGGTTTCACCAGAAGACCACCATCAGTCCCTACCTTAATTTTTTCCTTCCTCTTACTTAATTTTATTGCCTTGTCAAGTCAAACCCACACGGAAAATGAATAAAAAAATGCTTTCCAGAACTCACTGATGCAGGATGCTGATGAGCACTACTTTAATGTAAGGCGACCGCATGATATGATGATTGAATGTGTAAGAAAAAAGGACAACATTGCATATTCACAGCTATGATGTGTAAACTAAGGAGAAGACATTTCAACAAATTAGAAGCAATGAAAGCTAGACAACATATGAAAGATGCAACAAATATCACTCTACCCAGTTAAAACTATCTCGTTATAAGTGCAATTTCAAGAAATTAGAAGTAGTACAAGCTAGAAAAGAATGCGATGTGTAACCTATATCACACTTACAAGTTAAATGTGTCTTGTGATAAGTGATTGTTGCAGGTTACACAGTAGTAGTACTTTGATGTAAGAAGATGGTGTGATAGATAAATATTGTATGTTCTAGAAATAGGTACATGTGTCTTATTCACAAGTATAATGTGTAAAGTAAGCAGATGGAATTGAACAAAACTAGAGGCAATACAAGCTAGGCATCATACATAACATGCAACCACATATAACAATGCCAAGTTAGAGAGCACCTGTGATGGTGGACTAGGGGAGATGTACGTGCTCATCATCAACACAACTACGTTGAGTGTCTATGCATGTGTTGTCTTCCAAATCTTGTTGGGGGATGGCGGAGTAGAATCTGTAGAGGCCCTCCATTTCAGTTGGTTGGAAGGAGCACCTTTATCCACTGCCTTGCTAATTTCCTTCCGCTTTATTGATTTTGCAATGTCAAGTAAAACTAATAAGAAAAAGCAATAAAGCTCACTCTTCAGAACTCATTCATGCATGATACTGACAATCACTACTTTGATGTAAGGCAAACACATGATACAAGGATGGAATATGTACAAAAAAACAGGACGACATGGCATATTCACAATTATTTGTGTAAACTAAGCAGAAGCCATTTCAACAAATTAGAAGCAATGCAATCTAGACACCAAATGAAAGATGCAACCAATATGACTCTACCAAGTTAAAAGCATCCCATCATAAATGGTGTTTCAACAAATTAGAAGCAGTGCATGCTATAAATCATATGAAAGATGAAACCAACATCACATTACATATACTAAAGGTGTCTCGTCATAATTGAGTGATGCGGGATACAAAAAAATAGTAGTTTTATGTAAGGAAATGATTAATATACAGATGTACTGTCTACCAAAAACAGGAAGGCATGTCACATTAGTAGGTATAATGTATAAACTAAGAAGAACAACACATGCAATTTAACTAGATTGGAAGAATTACAATCTAGACACCATATGTAACATGCATCCACATATCACGCTACCAAGTTAGAGCAAGCACCTGCAATGGTGGTGTAGGGGATGCAGTCATCAACTACAGAGCTACATTCACTATCTTCATCTAGCCTTGTTGTTTCTTGAGAATCATGTGAGGAGCCTGACACTGCATCCTTTAAAGGAGGATCTTTCCTCACAGTAGTCCACTCGCCTGACTGTCTCATCATAAGTGATTGATGAGGGATACACAAGAACATTAGTTTGATGTAAGAACATGGTTAATAGACAGATGTAGTAGTATATACCAAAAAAAGGAAGGCATCTCATATTCAAAGGTATAATGTGTAAGCTAAGCATATGCAATTTGAGTAAATTGGAAGCAATACAAGCTAGACACCCGGCTGGGGTGGTGAGCATGATCATCGAGGACTTGAGAGACTGGTGGGAGGCAGGTTTCTTTGCCGCCATCGTGGCTTTTTAGTTGGCTTTCAGGTGGCATGTCTGTGCTGGACTTGTCACTGGCTCGGCCAGTGCCCTCACTAGCTATTTGGCTGTTGGTGCTCCCGGGATGGTGGTTCATGTAAAAATATATTTTCTTATCTTAATAAAGACCGACTTTGGCCTTTCTAATACAAGCTAGACACCATATGCAATATGCAACCACATATGACACTGCGAAGTTAAAGCAAGCACCTGGGATGGTGGTTCATGGCGAGCGAGATCATCAACTCCAAAGCTACATCTACCATCTCCATCTGCTGACACTACACCCTTCAAAGTGCCGAAACGTGTCTTGCCTACCCACATAGAAACCTGGAGTGAATTCTCTCTTTCCTTTCGTGTTTCTGCCAAAAGTTTGGCAGAGGCTGAAATACCCATGCATAAAAAAAACAATAGTGAGAGTGTGCATTGTAAAAGTAGTAGATAACAGATGGCTGAAAAATAAATGACAGGAGACATCTGATAACTCTACATCATTGCATGGCAAACGAAATTAGATTCTACTCCATAAGATTTTTTAATATATGAGCACAATGATGGCTGGGAAATGCAGGTACACCTCCAGCACACCACCACATGTGGTCCTATCAAAATAACAGTCGACTGAAAAGAAACAGGTCAGTTGATTTTTTTTCTGAACCGTCCGATCTACAAGGAATGGGCAGATGGCCTTCGTCTACCCCCCGCCAGTCACTTTTGACGATCTTTCTCGAACCGCCAGTGACCATCGGCCTAGACCCCTGCCTCTGTCGCCCCGCCCTCCCCTCGACCTCACACCACCGCCGTGCTTGACAGTGCCCCTGACCATCCCTTTAAGCCCAACCGACCTCCAGATCGGGCGCCAGTAGCTCCTAGGCCCCACACACCCCTAAGATAAACATCGAGGCACTGCTTCCCCAGCGTAACAGGTGGACTAGCGCCCGTTACGCCTGGGAATGCTTCTTTTAATTGTGAATCAACTGACCAGGAATTGAAATCCAAGGGGCGACAGACCTCTAGATAAGGTAAAATAGTATATGAGGAGAAACTTGTGCATCACAAGTTACTAGGAACATCTAGTATCAGGAAGAAGGTGAAGGAAGAAGCGGTCAACTAGTGTCTTCTGTGGGATCAATACCGTGCAAGCACACACGTAAGATTTGCACGAATAAGGGAATAGGAGTAACAGTTCCGGTTGCCAGTGATGTGTCTTCCTGAATTCACGGTGATTTCCTTCTTTTTACCGGGGGGACCGATATTGTGGAGGAACGTGGAGCCTTGGACAAACCCATGGCCAAATTGTTGATTTTCTTGCGGTGGCCGTCTGTCGACAGAGGGAAAGGAGATCCGAGGCGGTGAAGGACAACGTAGCGGGAACAGCTCTGATGCGGTGGATGGTGGCGACGTTGGAGCGGCAGCAGTGAGGCGCAGGAGGGGGTGGTTTGTGTACGGTGCATGTCAGTGTCCTAGAGGTAGCTCGGCCCCAGCTTCAACTACTAGCTATGGAGGGCATTGCAGTTGTGGTGGACGACAACGTCGGGGTATCGGCTCCGGCGTGATGGAGGAGGGTGGCGGTTGATGGGTGGGATGAGGTGGCGGACGGAGGATGCTGGGGTTTGGCGACTGGTGGAGAGGTAGTTTGGCTCCCACGGAGTACAAATGGGGAATCGGACGGGGGGCGACGTGAGCTAAGGGGGAACCATGTTTTCGTCTAGGACGCAATTGTTTTTTTAATAGATGGGACGCGCCTGTTTGAAATTTGGGGAAAGTACAAACTTTGCCCCCCTCTTAAATTTCAGACCTACTGCGGGTCGAAGGGTAGGACGGTAACCCTGGTGTCCCAAATAGTGGGCGGGAGCGATTTCGGCCGAGCGCATGTGTGTTTAGGCGGCCACGATGTATGAATGTTTTTTGTAGGCGGTTGCGTCGCATCTAGATGAAGTTACAAACCTACCCCGGTTTAGACCTTTGGACGTCGAGCTGGTAGCTTTCACGGGTTGGAGTTAGAAAACTAATTTCCTCTAGCAAACATTAGTCTCACGCGGTTTTGGGCAAGCAGAGGCTCTTTTGGCGCTTCGTTCAAAATTTTGAAACAGAAGCATTCACGTTTAGAGTACTCTTGAACTTTGAGGATTGACCTAAATAGATAACGTTAAATTTGACCTTGTATGTTTGAAAACCTTAGTAAATTATGTGCTTCTTTTTGAAGTTTTGACTCTTGAAAATCCTATAACTATGATTATTTTGGATTGGATGTAAATTTGAATCTATTTTGTACACGACTACATATGCTATTATGTACAAAAGCAGAGCAAAGATTGGTGCCCCCATAATTTAGGTATGATTTACAAATGCCATGATCTCGAATTCAAATAACTGAATGGACTTCATGCTGAATTCAAAATTTTTTAAACCACCTTAAGTTGAATTCAAATGTATGCTAGTTCCTAGCTAGCTATTTAGAATGTACATTGTGTAACTTTTGTATGTATATTGTGCTTTACATACACAACATGAACTATACTCACATTTATATTCGAATTGCTAAAGCGATGCATTGTCTGGAGTTCAAAATACTGACTCTATGGATCAATTATGTCAAATAATAACATAGACATGCTCAAATTCGATAGAATATATATGTATGACGGATCAATGACCATTCATTACCTCCTCACACACACACTAACTTTCTCTCTCACACATACGGGCACGCGATGTATATCCATCAGGGGTCTCTCACACATGCTCACACACTCTCTCCCGAGGTGTCTTTCTCGCACACATGCTCTCGATATCACCCTCCCTACCTCTCGCAACCATTTATGACTGTTTTCACTAACCTTTATCACAAGAACTCTTCCTCTCACACGCATACGCATGCATAATCCCCATTGACCCTTTCTCTATACATAGACCTACCTACGTGTCTCCCGCACACACATTATCTTTAGGCCTATCCCACATGAATTGTCTCCACCTCTCTTCCTAATTGACGAATATGATTCCAGTAGAGCATTCTGTAGGATGCCCCTTAAAGTTAGGTTGATGAATGGTAATATCAGTGACAAGGGGTTACCTTGGTCTGAGGACCTAGGGTTACAAATCCTAGCCGGCTTTGTGAGTGGACACAGAGTCCTTCGTGGCTCTGGTATCTTTGTCTTGTACAACTAATCCTCCATGGGTCTCCCTGAATGCGCCACGGGCCGGCCAATGTGGCCCAGGACAGAACCGACCCAAGGGCCTCACCTCGGCCCACTAGACCTCACGCGGTGACACACCCTCTGCCCCTAGGTCTCGTCATCTTCTCACACCCACACATACCAACACAGACACCACACAAACTATTTATCCTCATGCCTCTATATATCTCCCTCCCCCTTCCATGTACACACTCAAGGGCATCTCCTAGACCTCTCTCATTTCTCGTGATATCTCTCACATGTCCCCCCTGGCCCCTGTACCCATGCCTCTATCGAATACGTACACATACCCTCTCTAGGCCCTACCAAATACGTCAACTACACATTCACACATGTTACATCTTATCATGTTCCCCATCTCTACTCCTATAAAAGACTCAGTTGGTGATGATGGTGTGTCTACCATTCATCATTTCTGACCATTAGATCTGCATCTAACGGTTGTGAGGTAAGTTGTGGCATTTTTGCAACAATAGCCCACTTCTCTGCTCCAATTAGCAGACAATCTCAACTCCTATAAAGACTCAGTTGGTGATGCTGGTGTGTATGCCATCCATCATTTCTGACCATTAGATCTGCATCTAACGGTTGTGAGGTAAGTTGTGGCATTTTTGCAAGAATAGCCCACTTCTATGCTCTAATTTGCAGAAAACCCCTTTTTATCTTGAAAGAAACCACATCCCACCCTCACCTCATCAAAACAGCCTGAGAAATATATTTTGAGTGAAACATAATATATTTTTAGTGGTATATGTATATCAAAACAAGAGTGTTTTCTTTCAAGTTTGTGAACAAGTACTATTCTACTTTGGATCCGTTGCAAAGCACATGCACATTGCTAGTTGATCTAAAAAGCCCTCTCTTCACGTTTACTTCGCATACAACATTCCTTTTAATAAAACCACACAAAGTGTGGCCAAAATTTTATTTTAGAATTTCTACATATATACAACATTACAAAGTTATATGGAGTATGAAAGTTAATTTGCATTGCATGGTGCACCCAATGATATTTATTCCGCATGGTGAATTTTTATATTTTTATACTATATATAAAGTTAGTCATAATAAAGAGAAACGAAGAGCATCTCTCTGCCCATCGCATCGACCCCCTCTACGCCCCTTTCATGTATGAACACAAACTATCTCTAGGTCCTCTAAAAGTAAGCCCCCGGCACATTCACGCATATTTCATCTTTCTCTCGCGATATATACAACGACGATCACTGTATTTGAAGCGAAAGAACGATTCGTAGATTGGACTTCAGAATCCACTCATTACGGTCACCATTTACATTTTGTGGTTATTATACAGTAACGGGCTCACCGTACAGCTCTGTATTTGTTCAAGACACGACCAGTTGACCAGTTAAACGCTCCACATGGCACCTCTAGTATTGCATCACATTATCTCACTACCATTGGGCCCACCTGTCAGCGTGTATAAGAATGAAAACAAACAATAAAAAATATTGGACGGTGGGTATTCGAAGTCATGACCGTGGGCACAGCGGACAAGGTGTCCTTGTATTGGTATGTTGAGCTATCTGTTTTAACACACAAGAGCTGGTGTGGTGATTATACACACATGCATGCATGCACACGAACTGCATGCATGCAACAGTCACACATACACACGCAGCCACGCACGCACACACAACACACACACACACATGCCTACACCACATGACCAACACACACGCTCACGCTCAAGTGCTCAACCTACACGTGCATGCGCACACATCAGGCCCTGACAAACACATACACAACCACCTGCATAAATTTGTATTTATCTTACTTTTTTCCTCTACGAACTGACAGGTGGGACCCACAAGTAACGTGGTCAATTTAACCAGTCAACATAGTGCCACGCAAACTGTTTGACCGGTCAACAGAGTGCAATCCGATGCTGAATTGTGAGCAAGTGACCATATAATCACCGCAAAACGTATATAGTGATCGTAATGAGCGTATTCTAAAGTCCAGTGACCGTATTACGCTTTTTTCTTGAAATACAGTGACCGCCAGTGTATTTATCTCTTCTCTCACTCGCTCTGTGGAGCCGATTAGGCCAACATGCCAGTGTCTAAATTGGCGCATGCGACCCCATTATTGATGTACTGGTTTCATAAGAGCGAACAAGCATTCACGTCTATCCTACAAACTGTAGATATGAGTTACAAATGCTATGAAGACGAATACACATATTTGAATCCACTTTATGCCCAATTTCTCTATGTAGGCCCTCCAACAATACATCTCTACACGTTCTCGCATGTCACATCTAACAACTATGCAATACAACACTACTACACTCTATCACAATAAATCATATGTGTTTTTAGTTTTACTAGATCTCATATTTTTACTTAATTATTCAGTTTGCATACATTAAAATTGCCTTTGAAATATATGGCTAGTATCATCTAGTGATATGAAAGGTCAGACTACACACACACACACACACACACACACACACACACACACACTCAAAAGGGCCCATTACATATTCAAGCATTTCACATCTTTCTCTCGCTCTCTATGTCAAATCGACTATGCCAAACTACCCTGTCTACCGCGCTAGAAAAATCCTGCCCTCGCCTGTCTAATTGGGTTTGCATCGATGGATCGTGCAAAACATCAAAACTAAACTAGTACTATAATACAAGTAACAATTCACTAGGCTGCCATGTCGTGTACTCCTCCGTCGTAAGAGTGGAGCGCTCGCTTTCATAAAATGTTCTAATCCCTTCCGCCGACATGTGGGACATCAAGCAACCGGGTCCATGTGCCATACCGAAATAATAGTGTAGAGCTGTAGGGGTGAAGCACCCCGGTCATGGCACCGACGTAGTAATGAGCAATGAGGCATCAAATCACAAATCTGCACCTTTCCTGTAGTTAGAGCAAGATTAATGACATAGCCGGCTGCTAGCTCTATCTTTGTGCCATCTCACTTATAGCCAACCTAAAAACCCATTCATATAATAGTTGTTGGCTCTATACACTATGTAGTTAATGCTGGACCCCACTTTCTTCTCTCAAAAAGTGCATTGGAGCTTGTGCTGTAGCTGGCTACAAGTTTACAACACACCCCTCTTCTCTCTCCTCTCCTCTCTCCTCCACATCATCATAAATCTGAGGTAGCAACCCTTATAGCCCGCTTATGTCACCCTATTATACTTGATCTTAAGTTGGAGGGGTGAAGTGATGCTAAAAGAAGAAGTTGGAGGGACGAAGCAACCATCATTTCACTCATTACTGAATCTGCTTCTCCCTCATATTATTCAAGTTAACCACGTATTGCTTCTGCCATTGTTCTGCCTCATGTGGGACACGCATCGGAATCATTGACACGTGGGACCGCATGTTAGCAAACTTCCAGGCCAACATCCTATAAAAATAAGAAACCTCCCCCGCCTTCCGCGCGGAAAAATACCTCCTTTTTACTAATCTTTATATAAATTTTAGATCAATATAATCGAGATTTGTATAGCACACAGGAGCAAAACCAAGTGGTACGGTTAAGGGCATCCACAATGTGCAGTCAGATGTGAAAATAGCTTTTGGCATCGATGGGAACCATTGTGGAGGGTGCTACCAAAGCTAAAAAGAAGGAACCGAAGCTCCCTAATTGATAAGGAACCGAAGCTCCCTAATTGATTGATTAAAGGAATATAAAAATGCAACCTCTCTCCTCTTTCTCCCGTGCTTGGACACATGTATAGTATAGAGCATAGAGTCTACTACCCTGTCCCTTCTATCACAAATCAAAAATCAATGAGGCATCAAATCACAAAGCACGGATGAAGCAACCATCGATTCACTCTTCCTGACTCCACTTCTCCATCGTCTTCTTCGAGTACCACCTTTACCGCACTAAGCCGGACGGACGACGCTATTGTGTAGTAGTACATTTACGCCTCCTTTGGTTCAACAGACTTCCTGGATGCAAAGAAGGTGGTTTCCTCGGCTTGCCGGTGGCACTTGCGAAAGACTTACCCCTCAATGGTGTGCTCCATTGAACGCACTTCACCAAAGCCACAATGTTCGAGACATCGTCGACGTCACCGCAATGGGGAAGGAAGTCAAATAGTTACTACCTCCATTTTTTTGTTTACAAGGCCAGTATCAAAATTAGAATTTTGCAGAAGGCCACTAACACTAATTGAGGCAAAATTGATGCGGTTTGCCTCGTGCTAGCAACCAAGGACATTATTATACCCTTGCATGCATGCAAAAGTGAGAAGGTTGGTTTGCATGGCGCTGCATTAATCAAGCAATGAGGAGTGAGATGGTTAGCCCTTTGGGCTTGGAGAAAAAAATACTCATTAATTTACATGTCAAACGAGGATTTGTATCGATCAATCCCGTGAAGGAAAAGCCCGCCTTTCTTTTTTGACACAAGTAGTATGTACTTGTATCCTATTTGGGTCTAGGCCGCATTGGCATACTATCATGCCCGATATGCGGCCCTATCCTAAAGGAACTTGAAGGTCCCACCAAGGATAGAAGCGCATATTGGAGACGCTTTTGCAAGGTGGATATCATTACATCGTACCATTACATAATAGCTGGGATACATACAAAGGCATACAAATGCCACATGAATACGTCAAACATCATACATGAAAACAACATCCGACTATGGATGAAACACAAATAGAAGCTCAAGCGACATGCACCCTGCTAGCCCAGGCTGCTGACCAGGAACCTAACCCAAGATCGACAAAGGAGAAGAAGAACTCCAAAACAAGTAAACATCGCTCTCACATCATGATCATCACATTACCTGTACCTGCAACTGTTGTTGTTGTAATCTGTGAGCCACGAGGACTTAGCAATCCCATTACCATGGGTGTCAAGACTAGCAAAGCTTTATGGGTATGGAAGGGATAAGTGGTGAGGTTGCAGCAAGAAGCATGTATGGTGGCTAAGTTACGAGTACAAGAGTAAGATGAGAAACTACGCAAACAGTCACAAACTAGTAATGATCAAGAAGTGATCCTGAACTACTTACGTTCAAACATAACCCCACCGTGTTCTCCTCTCGAACTTCCTCGAAAAGAGACAATCACGATTACGCACGCGGTTGGTGTATCTTAATTGAGTTTACTTCAAGTTCACTACAACCGGATATTAACAAATTCCCATCTGCCACATAACCACGGGCACGGCTCTCGAAAGTTTAAACCCTGTAGTTGTGTCCCAACTTAGCCCATGACAAGCTCACGATCTGCTCCATCGCGGGACCCTTCGATCAGACTCAGAATCCCGGTGCACAAGACATTTCGACAATGGTAAAACAAGTCCAGCAAGACCTCCCGGCATGCCGATGCCCTAATAGTAGCCACGCGTATCTTGTCTTAGGCCACGACCGGATGAACACTACGTACGACAACCAAATACCCCAAGTTGCCTAGTGGCGGCACCACAATTGGATCTGTTTTGGACCAACACTCATGAGGAGCACTGGCCCGGGGGGGGGGGTTGATTAAGTCCTCGGGGTCCGGAAAGTCCCTATGCAAGTTTTAGTTGTTATTAGGCAAATGGTAAAACCAATGTTGGGCCTTGCTGGAAGAGTTTTATTCAAAGTGAACTATCAAGAGGGGCCCATAAACCCTCATCGTGTTAGGGACACAAAATCAAGGAACATAACACCGATATGATGGAAACTAAGGCGGCAAGAGTGGAACAAAACACAAGTATATATGTGCATTAATTAAATAAGAGATATTGTGATATCCCATGATATTTATGATATCCATGTCCCAACATGGAACAAACTGCAACTGCACCTGCAACTAGCAATGCTATAAGAAGGGCTGAGCAAAGCGGTAACATAGCCAAACAACAGTTTGCTAGGAAGGGTAAAAATCTTAGAGGCTATCATGGCAATTTGGGAGGCTTGATAAAAAAGTGGTAGGTAGCGTGACATAGCGATAGCATCGAGACAACTAGCATAGCAAAGATAGTAGTGAGATCCAAGGTGACGGTCACTTGGCTAAAATCCCGCTAGGAAGAAGAACGAGTCCATGAAGAATACGATCCCACATAGTCGAATGAATCCTCACAATCGCAATGAAACAGGAACTATCGAGAAGGAGCACAACCAGAAAGAAGCAAACAACATGGTAAACAGAAAACACATAAACATGACGTGATGCTCATCCAAGTATGATGCAGGAAAAGGCTACATGATGCTACTCATGGCAAGAGAGGATGCATACAAGAACATCACATCAAGGCAAGTTTAAATGAGGCCGGAAACAACATATAACAATTCTGGTAAGTCTCCATATGCAAATTTCGAAATTGGTTCACATCTGAACGAAACATTATGTTAAAGTTGTTAAACATCAAGTTAAAGTGCACCAAGATGATCTACGCGTCTTTCTAGTCAAGTTACATATAAGGTTCATTTAATTCGGAGCTACAACCTAGAAGATATGAGCAAAACAAGTTAAACATGGCATTGATGCAAATGCAAGAAAAACAACATCACAAACACTCCAAAACAAGGATGCAACAAGGTAACATGAAACTACATGCAAAACGAGGCAAGTTTCAAGTAGAGCATGCTCCAAACGGAGCCACGGTTCAACACATACACTCAATACAAGTTTCAAACACAATCTGCCTAAAACAGCAACTAGGCACTTTGCAATCAAGGAAACTACATGCTACAGAAAACATATGGACACAAACTTGATATGCACTCAAATACAGATTACATGCTTCAGTTAACATCAAGGTTCAAGTTCATAGGCATCAAGATTAATCCATTATGATCAATGCAAAAAGCAACTTTATAACACAGATTATGACAGTGAAAAACATGGCATACATGTGAGCAGAAAATAACATGTTGACATGTTTGAGGCATGAAACAATGATGTTACAGTGCAAGATCATGGCAACAAGAGCATGGCATTAAAGTACAGGTCATATACATGGCAAAACATGATTACTAAGCATCTCCATATAACCTCTAGATCAATGGCATTCATCAAGACAAGATTGCAAGTCAAAATAGATTCTCAGACTTGGTGAAAATAGAGCAAGGCTGAAAACAGATCCATGATGCATACTTTGAGACAACAAAAGTATATGCTACAGGAACAGTACATGTCATCAAAGGGCATAGCAAGCATGTACAGGTAGAGAACTACAAATCATGATCACTGAGCTACTGCTAGAAACCACTAGAACATGCTCAAAACATCATGGCAAAAATGCAAACGATAACAGTTTCACAAACTTGGTGGAATTTAGTAAACATGGCACAAACATCAACAAGTAGACATGTTTGCAAGCTTGGTTAACTCAACACAAAGCATATTTGTACATCTACTCGTGGCAAGAGCATGGTCATAGGATGCATATAACACTAGCTATTCACATGGCAAGAATGAACTTACTGTTAAAAGACTAATAGCAACATTATTTAGCAACTTTAGAACATGGTAAAAACAAGCTACATCAGGCCATAATTTCAAAAAAGGGCATGGATGGATAGAGCATAACAAGTTATACAAAACATCCTTACTGAGCATCTCCAGATTATGCATGGATTCACTTGTAGCATCAAGTTAACATGGCAACATAATGTAGCAGATTCAGACAGCAGAAATCATCAAGTCACTAAAATCAGCAACAGCAAGTACCCTACTTTGCATGCTTGTTCTAGTCACCACAGGGCACATAAAAATACATGGATTTCACCACTCTAAAGATGGCATGAATATGCTCCTAAAACATGTGGACGTGATGCTCAAAAGATAATCACACAAAATGCTATGAAAAAGACAAATCAGCAAGTTATGATGACTTCCAGCAGATTATAACATTTAGCACTTCGGCAATGATGATTAAGGCATCAATATGAATAGAAACATGCAAGTAAACTGCACCACCATATAGAGCATTCAGATATGAACAATTTGACATATTATACACTTCAAACGGGTAATCATGACAAAGTTACATGCCTCACAAATATGCAACATGATATGGTAAATCACGGACTTGGCCGTTTTGCTGGACTGAAAAACAGAGCGCTATCTAACTAAAACACGCACAGGGCATAAGATAGAGGCACGGGGTGAACTGGGCCAAGGGCTCACTGGAGTGGGTCGTGGCCCAGGGTGCGGTCTGGCTAGGCGGAGGCGGAGCTAGGCTGGGGTTTGGCCTCGCGCAGGACACGGCCCACGGAGATGCATGCGACGGCAGCGTGGTCAATGCCAGCGGGCGCTGAGATCGTCCACCTCCCGTGGAAGAAGAAGACTGACAGTGGCAGGGGTCTCTCCGTTGTCGGTGGCGAGCGCTGAGGCTGGGAATGGGTGCGGGGAAGGGAGCGGACGCCGGATCTGGCGTGGAGGTCAGCCGGCGGTGAGCGGCATGGACGGCGGCGGCTCCTAGCGGCGGCTGTGTCCTGTGAGGGAGAGAGAAGGTGAGAGAACGAGGAGAAATAAGGACGGGAAGGATAGGGGCGGCGAGGCATGGCCTGGGGGTGGGGGTGGAGGTGGTCACCAACGGAGACTCCGGCGCGGCCCCGTTGGCCGGAGCAGCGATGCACAGGCAGCAGGGTCGATCTGGATCGGGAGCTCCTCTCCCGATCGGGATCGCTCGGGGCGAGCAGGCCCGGGCGCCTACGGGGGCCCGGCCGGGCCGGCCTCGGGCCCAGGTGGGCCTGGCGGCGCGAGGAGAGAGAGAAGGGCAACGTGGCGGCTAGGGACTGGACCGGGCCCGGTGGCGGATGTGTCCGGCGCGGGTGGACATGTCTGGCAGCACGATGAGGAAGAGGACTAAAGTTTGATCCGGATTTCTAGAGGGGGAGGCTTATTTATAGGTAGAGGGAGCTAGGAGAGGGCTATTGAGGAGCGTTCACCCCCATGATCGTGATCCAACAGCGAATAGCATGAAGGGGGTTTAGACGGGCTAGTGGGCTGTTGTGGAGGGGTGCTGGGCTGCAAAGAGAAAGAGGTCCGGTGGTTAACGCGGTTAACCTTTGGGGCATCAAACGACCTCCAAATGGAATGAAATTTGACAGGTGGCCTACCGGTGATATAGCAAGAGCACTCGATAAATCTCGGCCCATTGCGAGAACGTTTTTCTCCCGCTCAAGAAACAATATCTGGATGGTGCGACGGGTGCGTGTGTGAGTGTCGGATTCCGAAACAGACAACGGAGAAAATGACCGGATGCAAGTTTTGAAAACATGAGGATGCAATGCACATGATGACATGGCAAAGAGCAACACGCAAGGGAATGACATGGCAATGACGGTGAATAACTGGAAAACACCTGGCGCATCGGTCTCGGGGCATTACACATACTTTGCCAAACATTTCTTCCAAGCTTGCCTAAAGTTTTTCAAAATGAAAACGAGGTAGACTTGTGCACGGCTGCCGCGGTCGCACCACACCCTCACATGGTCGCTCCTGCACGCCACAAACCCAACCAAGGGAACACACCCTCACTGGCACGTGCTACCGCATGTGATCAAACCAAACTCAGCCATCCTACCGGTGACACATAATTTTCGTTCATACAGTATGTTTATCTAACTGCATGTTGGGGAAGATCCGTGCAGCCCGTGCGGTGGTCTATTGTGGAGGAAGAAGAGGTGAGGAAGAATAAGGGTTAGGAGACGTAGGATATTCATCCAACCGCCTCAAATGGTCGACTGACCCAAATGATGAAAGTTAGGCGACTTGCATAAATATATCTTTTTACACAGCAAAAGATCCCAAAAACAACAACATAAAGAAAAGCTATCCTTGCTCATGGAAAGAGCTGGCCTCGTCGTCTTTGGCTGCCGGCACAAACCAGCCATAGATGCCGACGTGTGTCTCCGCACTGTGGTTGTCCTTAGCCTCCAGCTACTCATTCGCGTGGAGCATGCGGGTGCTCTGCACGGATGCGAGCACCGCTCGATTCACATCCACGACGTTCGATTCCGCCTGCAGGAGGGCCTCGATGGCAGCCGCATCCGCGCACCACACGTCAAGTCGAGCCTCCACCGCTGGTTCAAGTCCAGGATATTCGGTTCCACCTGCAAGAGGGCCTCGATGGCAGTGACATCCGCGCGCTCCGCATCAAGTTGAGCCTCCGCCACCTGGTTCACGTCCACGACATCCGGTTCCGTCTGCAGGAGGGCCTCGATGGCAACGGCATCTACGCACTCCACGTCGAATTGATCCTCCACCTCCCGGTCCTCCTTTAGGATTGCCAGGTTGAACCGCTGGTCCTCCTGCACCATGGGGGACCCGGACGCTGGCACGAAGTCAAGGTCCGTCGTCTCATATGCATCGGGGGCCTTCTGCGCTACGACCTCCGCCATGAACATTGGATCGGCTTCCTCCTCCTTGGAGCTTGGCTCTAGAGAACTCAGGGATTGGCCCGCCGCAAAGCAAGCTTGGGAATGGAGGTCTGTGGCACCGACCGCCACCCCGATTTTTGCGCGGCGCTCCGGCGTCAGCATCTTGTCGTACATGATCTTGCAATGCACCATGGCTTTCCGGTGAACTAGGGGACCACTGATGTGGGCTAGGGGATTGAAAGATGGGGGAATGGGCTGGAGAGGAGGTGTGGTTTTGGGGAATTGGTGACCGCCGGCAAGTAGCTGGCGTAGTCCAAGCAGCAAAGGTTCTGGTGTGAATAATGGTTCCGGTGACGACAGGTCAACTGGTTTTGACTATGCAGATTTTGCAAAAGCCGGACGGCTGGAGCCTGGAGAGTTGTGGGGTGGGATGGGACCAAAGTTTCAGAGTTTCGTGTGGCAGACGTCCAGACCTCCCCACTATTCCTGTAGACGACGAGGTGGTGACTTCATAAATCTCAAGATGACTACCAAGATGCTCGTGCATTTCATGGAACATCATGATGCATTTTTTACAAAACACCTGTTGTGATTAACCCATGCAGGAGTAGTCCCATGTGTAAAAACTAATGATATCTCGAGAATTTCATCGAAAAAATGGTATCTCGAGATTTTCATCGAAAAATGATATCTCGAGAAAGATGAGAGATAAGGTGAGGAGGAGTGGTGCACGGTGGTGATTGGTGCTCGGACTGAGCGGAGGCATCGATATGGACGACGCCAGCAGCGGCCATGATGCCAGATTGTTCTAGAGGATTCCTTTTTTAATTGCTCAATAATGAGGTTGTGGGAGATAAGGATGAACGAGGGAAGGCTGTATCTGCAAATATGGAGAGAGGTGCGGGTATATTTTTGCAAAATTACCGTAGTTTACTTTCTATCCGTCAGATATAGATCGGACGGTCTATATTGCAAGAAGGCAGGCACACCATCATCACCAATGGGTATCTTTTTGCAAAATTGTCATAGTTTGCTTTCTATTCATCAGATATAGATCAGACGGCCTATATTGCAATATGGCGGGCACACCATCATCACCATGGTGATGGTGTGCCTGCCATCCTGCAATATAGACCATCCGATCTATATCTGATGGATAGAAAGCAAACTATGGAAATTTTGCAAAAAATGATGGCGTGCCTGCCATCTTGCAATATAGACCGTCCGATCTAATCTGACGGATAGAAAGCAAACTATGGCAATTTTGCAAAAAGATACCCGCACCTCTCTCCACATCTAAAGATAAGGCCTTGCCTTGTTCATCTTCGCCTCCCACGAGAAAACAACTCGTATAAATGCATCTTGACGTTCCATGCAACGCACAGGAATCTTGCTAGTAAGAGTAGAGAGTAGAGATATGACAGCTCAGTCTCTCAAAGGTGCTCATAGAGGTAGGGTGTGCAAGTGTGCATTCATAGGGGTGAGTGTATGCACGCATGTATGAGCACTTGCGTCTGTATTGTGTTCAAAAAAGGAGTACTCGAAGTATGAAAGTTCATAAGGAACGGACGATGTACATCACTCTTGTTGCGTTCGCGATGCACCTCGGCATGGTGGACCCTGCACATCACTCACCGGATGGAACACGCTTCGTCTTGCATTTTGGCTCACTTGTGGGACTGCAGATGAGAGCAAACCAACGTCCCTCCCCCGCCCGCGTCATTTACTACTATACTAGAAGAGAGATGTCGGTCGAGTGTTAATGAGGCCATACTGATGCTCGAATTTGTCCTGGAAAATAAGGAAACCGACATGTGGGGCACACGTGTCGGGATGACGTGGCTCAGATTAGTCCAATAGAGGAGCTGGCCCACGACCTCCTCGCCACCGGCAACAGTTCGTGTGGATCGTGGGGGCCAGCAACATGGCGCAGCTCCTGCACTACCTCTGGACACGGTGACCGCAGTGAGCGACACACTCATCATCGCTGGACACGCTTGGATTCAGGGCGCCGAGGGTGGTGCTACCATTGTGGCACGACCAACAGATCAACACCCGGCTCGTCGAGGATGCATGGGGCACCGAAGTGCGCGCGTGCCGCGCTGCGTTCGCGAAGTGTTCTAGCGCGGCCAACTACATCTCGAGGACCTGAGACCATACCGTGTTGTCTTGCTTTTCCAACGACATGTGGGGATCGCATGTGAGCAAAGGGCATCTCCAACGTTGCCACAACCGCAGCTGACTACGCTGGCACACCAAAAACCCTCGTCCCTCGCGCCATCGCACGCATGCGTTCCCATCTGGCACCAGCTGCCCGCATTCATGCTGTCCGTTCATATGCTGTCATTAAGGAGGCTTGCTGCCCGAGGAACCAACTCCGGTGACTTATTGACGCACCCGGACGGTTGGCCTCACCAGGATGCGCTACTTAAAGCGGCAACTCCTAGCTAATTAAACTCCACACCATAGCGCATCCTCCTACCTGGCACCACATCCACCATGATCGCGAGCGGGAACGCTCTGCAGGAGAGCTTGTCTTTGGGGATGAAGCTCGAGGTCGCCACCCTTGCTCAACTCCTTGCTCGCAATGCTAGTCGGACATGGATGGTGACGGGAGCACCGTCAGCCATGCGTCCTACTTGCCGTTGTCCAACGTTCGATGGTGCATGTAGCAGGTGAAGCGACGGACCGTCCATGTTCATCATCATCTACCTCATGTCCACTGGCACCGCCGAGGTTGAGGACTCCTCCGTGGATGAGTAGGGCATGGGAGGCGGCAGGGCATGGTGTGCCAACTGGCCGGTCCGTCTCCCGTGTTCTACTCTTCCTCGCTAGAGACCGCACCTTCACTTCACGGGTCTTGAACCCCGCCCCGTACATGGAGACGGCAGATGGAGGACGTCGGTCGCTGCCGTAGAATAGGTTTAGGGTAGGGTTTATTTTCTTTTTCTATCCTATAAAAGTTCAAAATGTAATGAAAATCAGTCGTGTTTGCATGAATCTTGTCCGGTGTATATGAACTTTCACAATAATATTAAGATATATTGTATGAAAATATATGGAATGATAATTCACTATTGTGTGTGTAAACTTGGTATAAGTTTAGAAGGTTTGAACCGAGACAAATCTAACATGCGAACTAAATAAACACATAGGGTCTACATACACAATTTATCTTAGGCACTCCAATAGTACGTCCACTACACATTCACGCATTTCACATCTTTCTACATCTACGGGAACCTACGAAAAGGTTAACATAAATTGCCTCTCTCCCCCTTTGATTTTCATGGTGGTGGGCCCCTCCCTCCCCCCAATCTCCAATCAAGAGCCCACACGTTTCAAATTACATTAATTATGTAACTGGGATTATGTAGGTGTAGCATTACTCGTCCTAAAAAAACAACTAAACCAACCTCCCAGCATATCGCACGGGAAAAGACCCGGATGCGCCGTTTTAGTCAGGATTACCGAATTACTAGTAGTATCGATGGATCGCGCGAAGCACCAAGTTTAAAAGGAAAAGGTGGTACACTCACAGCACGCCTGTCGCGGTCGCATTGCACCCCTCACACGGTCGGTCCTGCACACGACTCACCCAAATGGAACGCGCTTCGACTTGCCTCTTCACTAACACGTGGGACCGCATTTGGAGAAACCGACCATGCACCAAACTCCCC
>NC_041393.1:431755089-431767571 GCF_002162155.2 Triticum dicoccoides | reverse complement strand
AAACCCCCCTCCTCCCGGCCCCCAACACTCCATTCGCTCCGCCAAATCCACCCTCCCCGCCGCACCGATACGCCGGTGTCGTGGTTCATTGAGGGGACGCGCGGCGATCCTCTCGCTCCCATAGTACATTCTCGTAGACTGTCGTCCTCCAGCCGCGCCGCCAGCGCTGGCGATGTTGTTGTGGAGACACACGGCAGTCAGCTTCTCCCATGGTACGTGCATTCTATACTGAGGCCCAGTGCATGTCGGAGTAGTGTTGAATGTTAGCTCATAAACGTTGTTAATCTCACTGCTTGCCGAAATAGTTTACAGGCAATATTCTCTGCTTAAGAAACTTCCTTGCCCTGTTCTGCACTCAATCTGCTTTTCTGAGATGCCATGCCACGCCCGATTAGTTGCTAAAATATCCTATTATATATTAGGACCATGTATGTATTGTGAAGTAGATTGCCATGGTCTAGTAGCCAATCTGTTAGGTGAAATAGCTCTACATCGTTTTATACTCAATCTTTGTTGCTAAGATGGCCTTAGATGGTTGTGTGCTTGGCCTCATTGATTGCTGAAATAGCCTGCCATAATTTAGCACTCAATCTGTTTGTTGAATTGCTTTACATATATTATAAAGTCCAAATATCTTGCCATATCTTTAGACATCGACCTAGGTTTTTTTCTGGACTTTCTAAAAAATATGCTTTTACTGTAATATCTAGTAGAAAAACTAATTTGTATGTCTAACAGATGGACAGGACTTGGATAACTTCTGCTTGAAGATTCTCCCCTACATATGTCGAGGGGTTGAAAACTTCATGAACTTTATCAGGCTGAGTACGGTGGTCCGAAATCAGATGTGCTCTGCCCATGTAGCAATTGTATGAATTCAGTGTCAAGACCCCAGTCAATTTTGCAAAATCATCTACACTTGTATGGGATGTCAGTCACATATACTAGGTGGGTTCATCATGGTGAACTTGTGAACGTCAATGTTACTATCTATGTGGAAGCAGCAGATCACCATCTTGATCTGCCTGATGCTCAGGTGGAAGAGGAGGAGGAGGTGGCGGCGGTGGAGCCAGTGAGTTTGACCAACATTGAAACAATGCTACGAAATGCTCGCACATTTCGTGAAATTTCACCCGCACAAGAAAAATAGTGGGCCCGCATGTTGGAACAATGCAACATGGCAGTCACCCCTGGAAATAAGCTGTCAGTATTCTCAGCTATGGTCACCATTCTTCGGGTGAAGACATCTGAGCGGATGACCAACAAATCATTCGATGCAATGTTGGCTGCTTTCCGCAAATCTTACCTAGATGTGTCTGAGCTGCCACACACCTACAGTAAAATGAAGAATTTCCTTCGTGTAGTAGGAATTGGATATGATATGATCCATGTTTGTAAGAATAACTATGTTCTGTTCTGGAAGGATTATGCCAACTTAAGTGAATGCCCAAAATGCAAATCATCAAGATGGAAAGATGGCTATGTTGTGAACATGATTCCTCATAATGTTCTGAGACATTTTCCAATTATACAAAGATTGCAGAGGTTGTTTCATGATGCTGAAATAAGAGAGGATGTATTATGGCATTCTAGGAATCAGGAGTACAGAGATCAGAATGTAATGAGCCATCCATCTCATGGTAGTGATTGGATATGCTTCAAACAGAAACATAAAAAGTTTGTTGCTGAGCCAAGAAGCATTAGACTTGGCTTAGCTACAGATGGATTCAACCCATTTGGCCACCAGAGCGCCACATATAGCATGTCGCCGGTGCTTGTTATCCCTTACAACATGCCACCAAATGTCTGCACCAAAGAGTCAAACTACATGATGGCCTTGCTCATCCCAGGTCCAAAAAGTCCTGGAAAGGATTTTGATTTATTCATGGAGCCTCTTGTGGAGGAACTTCAACAGCTATGGAGGGGTGTTCTCACTCGAGACCTATATAGCAGCCCACCGGCTGATTTCTTTCTCTGTGCTGTTATAATTTGGTGTATCCATGATTATCTAGCTTTGGGCACTATGTCAGGGTGAAGGACACTTGGTTATAATGCATGTATTCGCTGTGACAAGAGTCCACTATCATACGCAATACTTAGCAAGATCTATTACATTGGACACTGTCGTTTCCTTGCCAAGGACAAGCCGTGTCCTACAAAATATCGAAGACATGTGTTCGCTGCAAAACATGAAAATCGTGATGCGCCAAAGAGGCTCACCGGCATTGAGTTGTAAGTGGAATTAGAGAAGGTCAGGCATATTACACAAGGAGACCATCCTGATAATGGTAGCGGGAAAAGGAAGCATGGCAGGGTAGAAGAGAGATTATTATTTACCCGTAGGTCCACTTTGTGCATATTCTATTCCACCTATAGTGATATATCCATGGCTCATGCTCATGTATTGCGTGAAAGTTGAAAAAGTTTGAGAACATAAAAAGTATGAAACAATTGCTTGGCTTGTCATTGGGGTTGTGCATGATTTAATACTTTGTGTGATGAGGATGGATCATAGCCAGACTATATGATTTTGTAGGCACAACTTTCTTTGGCCATGTTATTTTGAGAAGACATGACTGCTCTATTAGTATGCTTGAAGTATTATTATTTTTATGTCAATATTAAAATTTTGTTTTGAATCTTATAGATCTGAACATTCATGCCACAATAAAGAAAATTACAGGGATAAATATGTTAGATAGCATTCCACATCAAAAAATTTATTTTTATCATTTACCTACTCAAGGATGAGCAGGAATTAAGCTTGGGGATGCTTGATACATCTCCAACATATCTATAATTTTTTATTGTTCCATGCTATTATATTATCTGTTTTGGATGTTTTATATGCATTAATTTGCTATTTTATATTATTTTTGGGACTAACCTATTAATCTAGAGCCCAGTGCCAGTTCCTATTTTTTTCCTTGTTTTTGAGTTTCGCAGAAAAGGAATATCAAACGAAGTCCAAACGGAATAAAACTTTCGTGATGATTTTTCTTGGACCAGAAGACACCTACGAGACTTGGAGTTGAAGTCAGAAGACCCAAGAGGCGGTGGCAAGCCGCAGGGGCGCGCCCCCTGGCTTGTGGACCCCTCGGGTATCCACCGACCTACTTCTTCGTCCTATATATTCACATATATTCCAAAACCCTCAGAACAAGCCACGAAAATACTTTTCCACCGCAGCAACCTTCTGTTCCCGTGAAATCCCATCTTGGGGCCTTTTCTGGTAATCTGCTGGAGGGGGATGCGATCACGGAGGGCAACTACATCAACCCTATTGCCCTTCCAATGAAGAGTGAGTAGTTTACCTCAGACCTACGGGTCCATAGCTAGTAGCTAGATGGCTTCTTCTCTCTCTTTGATTCTCAATACCATGTTCCCCTCGATGGTCTTGGAGATCTATCCGATGTAATCTTCTTTTGTGGTGTGTTTTTCAAGATCCGACGAATTGTGGATTCATGATCAGATTATCTATGAATATTATTTGAATCTCCTCTGAATTCTTATATGCATGATTTGATATCTTTGTATTTCTCTTCGAATTATCGGGTTGGTTTGGTCAACTAGATTGTACTTCTTGTAATGGGAGAGGTGCTTAGTTTTGGGTACAATCTTGCGGTGTCCTCACCTAGTGACATACTAGGGGTAGCGAGGCACGTATTGTATTGTTGCCATCAAGGATAAAAAGATGGGGTTTTCATCATATTACTTGAGTTTATTCCTCTACATCATGTCATCTTACTTAAGGCGTTACTCCGTTCTTTATGAACTTAATACTCTAGATGCATGTTGGATAGCGGTCGATGTGTGGAGTATTAGTAGTAGATGCAAAATCGTTTCGATCTACTTGACACGGACGTGATGCCTATATACATAATCATTGCCTTGTACATCGTCATAACTTTGCGCTTTTCTATCAATTTCTCAATAGTAACTTGTTCACCCACCATATTATTTGCCTTCAAGAGAGAAGCCTCTAGTGAAACCTATGACCCCCGGGTCTATTTTCCATCATATTTGCTTTCCGATCTACTATTTTGCAATCTTTTATTTTCAGATCTATAACCAAAAAACCTAAAAATATTTAGTTACCTTTTATTTTACCTATCTCTATCAGATGTCACCTTTGCAATTGACCGTGAGGGGATTGACAACCCGTTTATCACGTTGGGTGCAAGTGTTTGATAATTTGTGCAGGTGCATAGGTTGGGGACTTGCATGTACCTCCTACTGGATTGATACCTTGGTTCTCTAACTGAGGGAAATACTTATCTCTACTTTGTTGCATCACCCTTTCCTCTTCAAGGGAAAAACCAACGCAAGCTCAAGAAATAGCACCACTCCCTTTGCAGTAGAAGCACTCAGTTTCAGGCTTGGGTCTAGCTTTGGGCTCCTTCCCAGGATTGGCAACTTGCTTGCCATTCTTCTTGAAGTTCCCTTTCTCTCCCTTGCCCTTTTTCTTGAAACTACTGGTCTTGTTAACCATCAACACTAAAGGAAATATGCCCTAGAGGCAATAATAAAGTTATTATTTATTTCCTTATATCATGATAAATGTTGATTATTCATGCTAGAATTGTATTATCCGGAAACTTAGTACATGTGTGAATACATAGACAAAACAAAGTGTCCCTAGTATGCCTCTACTTGACTAGCTCGTTAATCAAAGATGGTTATGTTTCCTAACCATAGACATGTTTTGTCATTTGATGAACGGGATCACATCATTAGGAGAATGATGTGATGGACAAGACCCATCCGTTAGCTTAGCATTATGATCGTTACAGTTTGATTGCTATTGCTTTCTTCATGACTTATACATGTTCCTTAGACTATGAGATTATGCAACTCCCGAATACCAGAGGAACACCTTGTGTGCTATAAAACGTCACAATGTAACTGAGTGATTATAAAGATTCTCTACAGATGTCTCCAAAGGTGTTTGTTGGGTTGGCATAGATCGATATTAGGATTTGTCACTCTGTGTATCGGAGAGGTATCTTTGGGCCCTCTCGGTAATGCTCATCACTATAACCTTGCAAGCAATGTGACTAATGAGTTATTTGTGGGTTGAAGCATTACGGAATGAGTAAAGAGACTTTCTAGTAACGATATTGCACAAGGTATGATGATACCGACAACCGAATCTCGGGCAAGTAACATACCGATGACAAAGGGAACAATGTATGTTGTTATGCGGTTTGACCGATAAAGATATTCGTAGAATATGTAGGAGCCAATATGAGCATCCAGGTTCCGCTATCGGTTATTGATCGTAGATATGTCTCGCTCATGTCTACATAGTTCTCGAACCCGTAGGGTCCGCATGCTTAACATTCGATGACGATATGTATTATGAGTTATGTGTTTTTGATGACCGAAGTTTGTTCGGAGTCCCGGATGAGATCACGGACGTAATGAGGAATGTCAAAATGGTCGAAACATAAAGATTGATATATTGGAAGGCTACATTCGGACACCAGAATGGTTCAGGTCATTTCGGATAAGTTGCGGAGTACCGAGGGTTACCGAAACCCCCTCCGGGAAGTTATTGGGCCTCATGGGCCTTAGTGGAGACGAGAGAGGGCTGGCCAGGAGGTGGGGCGCGCCCCCCTTGCCCCAATCCAAATTGGACAAGGGGAGGGGTGGCACCCCTGCTATGTCTTAAGCTTGCGTTGGTTTTCCTTGAAGAGGAAAGGGTGATGCAGCAATAGTAGCGTAAGTATTTCCCTCAGTTTTTGAGAACCAAGGTATCAATCCAGTAGGAGGCTCCTCAAAAGTCCCACGCACCTACACAAACAAACAAAGAACTCGCAACCAACGCAATAAAGGGGTTGTCAATACCTTCACGACCACTTGCGAAAGTGAGATCTAATAGAGATAGTATGATAAGATAAATATATTTTTGGTATTTTATAATATAGATGCAAAAAGTAAAGATGCAAATAAAAGTAGATTGGAAGCAAATATGATAAGAGATAGACCATGGGGCCATAGGTTTCACTAGTGGCTTCTCTCAAGATAGCATAAGTATTACGGTGGGTGAACAAATTACTGTCGAGCAATTGATATAAAAGCGAATAATTATGAGATTATCTAGGCATAATCATGTATATAGGCATCACGTCTGCAACAAGTAGACCGACTCCTTCCTGCATCTACTACTATTACTCCACACATGGACCGACTCCTGCCTGCATCTAGAGTATTAAGTTCATAAGAACAGAGTAACGCATTAAGCAAGATGACATGATGTAGAGGGATAAACTCAAGCAATATGATATAAACCCCATCTTGTTATCCTCGATGGCAATAATACAATACGTGCCTTGCAACACTTTCTGTCACTGGGTAAGGACACCGCAAGATTGAATCCAAAGCTAAGCACTTCTCCAATGGCAAGAAAGATCAATCTAGTAGGCCAAACCAAACTGATAGTTCGAAGAGACTTGCAAAGATAACTCAATCATACATAAAAGAATTCAGAGAAGATTCAAATATTATTCATAGATAAACTTGATCATAAACCCACAATTCATTGGATCTCGACAAACACACCGCAAAAAGAGTTTACATCGAATAGATCTCCACAAGAGAGGGGGAGAACATTGTATTGAGATCCAAAAAGAGAGAATAAGCCATCTAGCTAATAACTATGGACCCGTAGGTCTGTGCTAAACTACTCACAACTCATCGGAGGGGCAAGGATGATGATGTAGAAGCCCTCCATGGTCGATTCCCCCTCCGATAGAGTGCCGGCGAAGGCTCCAAGATGAGATCTCGCGGATACAGAAGGTTACGGCGGTGGAAATTGTGTTTCGGGTTCTCCCTGGATGTTTTCGGGTACGTAGGCTTATATAGGAGGAAGAAGTACGTCGGTGGACGCCCGAGGGGCCGACGAGACAGGGGCGCGCCCTATAGGGGGGGGGGTGCCCTCCTATCTCGTGGAGGCATCAGCTGCTTCTTGACTTGCACTCCAAGTCCTCTAGATCACGTTCGTTCCAAAAATCACGCTCCCGAAGGTTTCATTCTGTTTGGACTCTGTTTGACATTTCTTTTTTTCGAAATACTGAAATAGGCAAAAAAACAGCAATACGGGTTGGGCCTCCGGTTAGTAGGTTAGTCCCAAAAATGATATAAATGTGTAAAATAAAGCCCATAAACATCCAAAAGGGGTAATATAATAGCATGGAACAATCAAAAATTATAGATACGTTGGAGACGTATCAAGCATCCCCAAGCTTAATTCCTGCTCGTCCTCGAGTAGGTAAATGATAAAAAGAGAATTTTTGATGTGGAATGCTACCTAGCATAATTCATAATGTAATTTTCTTTATTGTGGCATGAATGTTCAGATCCAGATGATTCAAAATAAAAGTTCATATTGATAAAATAAATAGTAACACTTGAAACATACTAATCAAAGTAATCATGTCTTCTCAAAATAACATGGCAAAAGAAAGTTCAACCCTACAAAATCATATAGTTAGGCTATGCTTCATTTTTGTCACACAATGATGTTCCCAACTTCTATACCCCCGATGACAAGCCAAGCAATTGTTTCATACTTAAATAATCTCAAAGTTTTTCAACCTTCACGCAATACATGAGCGTGAGCCATGGATATAGTACTATGGGTGGAATAGAATATGATGATGGGGATTGTGTGGAGAAGACAAAAAAGGAGAAAGTCTCACATTGACGAGGATAATCAATGGGCTATGGAGATGCCCATCAATTGATGTCAACATGAGGAGTAGGGATTGTCATGCAATGGATGCACTAGAGCTATAAATGAATGCTCAACAAAAGAAAACTAGTGGGTGTGCATCCAACTTGCTTGCTCACGAAGACCTAGGGCATTTGAGGAAGCCCATCGTAGGAATATACAAGCCAAGTTCTATAATGAAAAATTCCCAGTAGTATGAAAAAGACAACTTATGAGACTCACTATATGAAGAACATGGTGCTACTTTGAAGCACAATATATGAGACTCACTACATGAAGAACAAGGTGCTACTTTGAAGCACAAGTGTGGAAAAACAGATAGTAACATTGCCCTTTTTATTATTTTTTTATTTTTTTTATTTTTTTCTTTTTTTCTTTTGGGCCTTTCTTTTTTTTTGGCCTTTCTTCTTTCTTTTTTTCTTTTTTTTTCTTTGGGCAATGCTCTAATAATGATGATCATCACACTTTCATTGATTACAATATACGAATTACAACTCGAAACTAGAACAAGATATGACTCTATATGAATGCCTCCGGCGGTGTACCGGGATGGTGCAATGAATCAAGAGTGACATGTATGAAAATTAATGCATGGTGGCTTTGCCACAAATACGATGTCGACTACATGATCATGCAATGGCAATATGACAAAAGTAAAGTATGTCATGATGAAGAACGAAACCGTGGAAAGTTGCTTGGCAATATATCTCGGAATGGCTATGGAAATGCCATAATAGGTAGGTATGGTGGCTGTTTTGAGGAATATATAAGGAGGTTTATGTGTGATAGAGCGTATCGTATCACGGGGTTTGGATGCACCGGTGAAGTTTGCACCAACTCTCAAGGTGAGAAAGGGCAATGCACGGTACCGAAGAGGCTAGCAATGGCGGAAAGGTAAAAGCGCGTATGATCCATGGACTCAACATTAGTCAAAAGAACTCATATACTTATTGCAAAAATTTAGAAGTCATCAAAAATCAAGTACTATGCGCATGCTCCTAGGGGGGATAGATTGGTAGGAAAATACCATCGCTCGTCCCCAACCGCCACTCATAAGGATGCACAAGCCAGGTACACTTCATGTTTCAAATTTGTTACACAACTTTAACCATACGTGCGTGCTACGGGACTTGCTAACTTCAACACAAGCATTCTTTAAATTCATAATCACCCAACTAGCATGACTTTAATATCACTACCTCCATATCTCAAAACAATTATCAAGTATCAAATTGATCATAGCATCCAATTCACTTCCTATGATAGTTTTTATTATACCCAACTTGGATGCCGACCATTCTAGGACGAATTTTATAAACATAGCAAATACCATGCTGTTATAAAAGACTCTCAAAAAGATATAAGTGAAGCATGAGATACTAGCAATTTCTTCAAAATTAAGTCACCACCGTGCTCTAAAAAATATAAGTGAAGCACTAGAGCAAAAACTATCAAGCTCAAAAGATATAAGTGAAGCACATAGAGTATTCTAGCAAATTCTAATCAAATAGGATTCTCCCAAAAGGTGTGTACAGCAAGGATGATTGTGGTAAACTAAAAATCAAAGACTAATATAATACACGACGCTCCAAGCAAAACACATATCATGTGGCGAATAAAAATATAGCTCCAAGTAAAGTTACCAATGAACGAAGACGAAAGAGGCGATGCCTTCCCGGGGCATCCCCAAGATTAGGATTTTGTATATCCTTGAATATCTTGGGGTGCCTTGGGCATCCCAAATCTTAGGCTCTTGCCACTCCTTATTCCATAGTCCATAAAAGCTTTACCCAAAACTTGAAAACTTCACAACACAAAACTCAACAGGAATCTTATAAGCTCCATTAGTGAAAGAAAACAAAACCACCACATAAGGTACTATAATGAACTCATTATTTATTTATTTTGGTGTTAAACCTACTGTACTCCAACTTCTCTGTGGTTTATAAACTATTTTACTAGCCATAGATGCATCAAAATAAGCAAACAACACACGTAAAACAGAATCTGTCAAAAACAGAACAGTCTATAGCAATCTGTAACTAACGCAAACTTCTGGAACTCTAACAATCCTACCAAAATAGGAAGTCCTGGACAATTTGTTTGTTGATCACCAGCAAAAAGAATCAACATAAAATCACGTTCTTGTAAATTAACAAAATTATTTTCGTGCGTGCAAAGTTTCAGTTTTTCAGCAGAATCTAATCAACTATCATCATAGGTTATCCTATAGGTTCTACTTGGCACAAACACTAATTAAAAGATAAAAACACATCTAAACAGAAAGTATATGCAAGATTTATTACTAAACAGGATTAAAAACAAAAAACACAAAGAAAATTGGGTTGCCTCCCAACTAGCGCTATTGTTTAACGCCCTAGCTAGGCATAAAAGCGAAGATAGATCTAATGAGTGCCATCTTTGGCACTAAGTTCATCAATAGAGTGCTTGTGATCTCTAGGGATTTCTCCCCTTTTAGCAATGGCTAAACCTTTAGGAAAAAATTCAAGAAATTCATTGGTAGCAAAAGGTTCCTTGACGATAGAGAGACAATTGGGATGAACACTTATGGATTTGAGATCCGCGTCTCCCTTACTAGAAGATTCACCCTTATTTTTAGGAACATAAATAAACTTGGCAGTTTTTAGTAGGGAGTTTTGGAGTGTTTTTCATGGAGGAAAACGCGGAACCTAAGTTTGTAATGATATCCTCAAGTTTACCGATTCTAGCAGAGTCTAGATCTATTTTTTCATTGACTATAGGTTCTTTTTCTTTAAGATTTTTCAAAGTAACTCCAACCCTAGATCCATATTGGGTAATGTGATTATGAATATTTTTATCCAAATTTTCAATCAACTCAACAATGGCAATTTTATTTTCAATAATCTCAAGCCGTTGCATAACGTGTTCCAAAGTTAAAACAGTTCCATTGATCAAAAGAGGTGGTGGGCCAAACAAATCTAACATAGCATTATAAGCATCAAACGTATGGCTACTCATGAAATCACCTCCGGTAGCAATATCAAGAACACATCTATTCCAAGGAGTGATGCCTACATAAAAATTGCGGAGAAGAACGGAAGTACAAAGCTTCCTAGCAGATTTATATTGGGCATTGCAAATTCTATGCCAAGCATCTTTTAAATTTTCTCCCTCCCTTTGCTTAAAATTGAGAATTTCCTATTCGGGAGTAATAATAAGGATAGGAGTACTAGCCATGACGACGAGGTAAATGAACTAGCACACGAGCAAATGGAAAAAGGAAAGCGAAAGAGAGAGAGAGAGAGAGAGAGAGAGAGAGAGAGAGAGAGTGAGAGAGAGAGAGAGAGAGATTGGGAAAGAGTGGGCGAATAAAACGACAAGGGTGAAGTGGGGGAGGGGAAAATGAGAGGCAAATGGCAAATAATGTAAATGCGAGGGAGATGGGTTTGGGATGGGTACTTGGTATGTCTTGACTTGAGTGAAGACCTCCCCGGCAATGGTGCCAGAAATCCTTCTTGCTACATCTTGAGCTTGCGTTGGTTTTCCTTGAAGAGGAAAGGGTGATGCAGCAATAGTAGCGTAAGTATTTCCCTCAGTTTTTGAGAACCATGGTATCAATCCAGTAGGAGGCTCCTCAAAAGTCCCACGCACCTACACGAACAAACAAAGAACTCACAACCAACGCAATAAAGGGGTTGTCAATCCCTTCACGGCCACTTGCGAAAGTGAGATCTAATAGAGATAGTATGACAAGATAAATATATTTTTGGTATTTTATAATATAGATGCAAAAAGTAAAGATGCAAATAAAAGTAGATTTGAAGAAAATATGATAAGAGATAGACCCTGGGGCCATAGGTTTCACTAGTGGATTCTCTCAAGATAGCATAAGTATTACGGTGGGTGAACAAATTACTGTCGAGCAATTGATAGAAAAGTGAATAATTATGAGATTATCTAGTCATGATCATGTATATAGGCATCACGTCCGCAACAAGTAGACCGACTCCTTCCTGCATCTACTACTATTACTCCACACATGGACCGACTCCTGCCTGCATCTAGAGTATTAAGTTCATAAGAACAGAGTAACGCATTAAGCAAGATGACATGATGTAGAGGGATAAACTCAAGCAATATGATATAAACCCCATCTTGTTATCCTCGATGGCAATAATACAATACGTGCCTTGCAACACTTTCTGTCACTGGGTAAGGACACCGCAAGATTGAACCCAAAGCTAAGCACTTCTCCAATGGCAAGAAAGATCAATCTAGTAGGCCAAACCAAACTGATAGTTCGAAGAGACTTGCAAAGATAACTCAATCATACATAAAAGAATTCAGAGAAGATTCAAATATTATTCACAGATAAACTTGATCATAAACCCACAATTCATTGGATCTCGACAAACACACCGCAAAAAGAGTTTACATCGAATAGATCTCCACAAGAGAGGGGGAGAACATTGTATTGAGATCCAAAAAGAGAGAATAAGCCATCTAGCTAGTAACTATGGACCCGTAGGTCTGTGCTAAACTACTCACAACTCATCGGAGGGGCAAGGATGATGATGTAGAAGCCCTCCATGGTCGATTCCCCCTCCGATAGAGTGCCGGCGAAGGCTCCAAGATGAGATCTCGCGGATACAGAAGGTTACGGCGGTGGAAATTGTGTTTCGGGTGCTCCCTGGATGTTTTCGGGTACGTAGGCTTATATAGGAGGAAGAAGTACGTCGGTGGACGCCCGAGGGGCCGACGAGAC
>NC_041393.1:431754112-431754942 GCF_002162155.2 Triticum dicoccoides | reverse complement strand
CTCCTATCTCGTGGAGGCATCAGCTGCTTCTTGACTTGCACTCCAAGTCCTCTAGATCACGTTCGTTCCAAAAATCACGCTCCCGAAGGTTTCATTCTGTTTGGACTCCGTTTGATATTCCTTTTCTTAGAAATACTGAAATAGGCAAAAAAACAGCAATACGGGCTGAGCCTCCAGTTAGTAGGTTAGTCCCAAAAATGATATAAATGTGTAAAATAAAGCCCATAAACATCCAAAAGGGGTAATATAATAGCATGGAACAATAAAAAATTATAGATACGTTGGAGACGTATCACCCCCTCCTTCCTTCTCTCCTCCTCCTCCTTCCCTCCTTATCCTACTAGGAATAGGAAAGACACTACAAAAAAAGACACATCCGTGACATTTTGGGCCGAACGAAAAAAAATCTGTCATACTTATGACACTTCTATGACGATAATTGTGACAAAACCCGGTATCATCATAGATGTGGTGGGCTCCTACTTCTATGACAAAAAATCATGACAGAAAATGGGCTTTTTGTCCTGGGCGGGCCGGACACGCAGCTGCATGACATTCTTTGGGCCGTCCATGACGAAAAAAACCATGATAGAAGCGAGGGCGAGGAAAATTTCGGGGAGTTCCCGGTTACAGTGGGTGGTCGGGGGCCGAGCGATGCACGTTTCTCTCGTACACGTACGCGCATGTGTGCGAGGCGTTGGCTCTAACTGAACTCGAGCGAGGCGTTGGGCTCTAACTGAACCCGAGCGATTGCACTGCAGGCTACGCGTTACTGAACCCGAGCGATCGATCGATGGCTGTTAACTGAACCTGATCGAGCGATTCCTTCA
>NC_041393.1:431728294-431753868 GCF_002162155.2 Triticum dicoccoides | reverse complement strand
TGAACAGGACCCCGTGGCGTTGCCTCTGGATGAACAGGACCCCGACCGATCGAGCCGGTTGGGGCTAGATGAACAGGATCCCGTGGAGGGCTGGATGAATAGGACGACCCCATGGAGGGCTGGATGAACAGTAGACGGTGGAGGGGTGCCCGTGGAGGGCTGGTTGAATAGTAGCCGGTAGAGTAGCGCACGGTAGAGGCTGGATGAACAGGAGCCCGTGGAGGCTGGAGGAGGTCGACGGTAGCACATGGAGGCTGGAGGAGGTCGACGATGGAGATGAACAGTATCCCGTGGAGTCCCATTTTGCGGTACGCCACACCCCTCCCGATGAACAGGACCCCCGTTCCGACCGTAGCGCTCCAACACAAGTCCGTTTCATCCGTTTTGCGGTATGCCACACCCCTCTCGATCAACAGGAACCCCGTTTCGACCGTAGGAGGTCTGTTTCCTCCGTTTTGCGGTATGCCAGACCCCTCCTGATGAACAGGATCCCATTTCAAACCTGGCTGGTCAAATACAAGGTCGTTTCCTCCGTTCTGCGTTACGGCAGGCCTCGTTTCCATCGCCTGTACCGTCCAAGCCAGTTGGCTCCTACGTGTTCCGTTGCCTCCCGATGAACACGACACATTTTGTTGCCTCCCCATGAACATGATGCATTCTGTTGCCTCCCCATGAACACGACTATGACGCAGTTTCTCCGTTCCAACCCAGCCATGTACACGAGTCCTGGCCGTACGTATGCGCGAGTAGGCATTCGAGACCCCGCCCGTATGTACGTACGTGGCCGTATTTACTTTCTTGCACCCTGGCCGTTGTGCGTACGTGTACATGCTACCTGTGCGCCTCTACTACAACACGTGTGCGCCTCTACATCGACTAGTATGTACGTGCACGTTCGCGACCAGAATGACAACACTACGTACGCTTCGACTAGGTGGGTCCCGACTGTCAGGCACTTCCTTGCTTGCGAAGATGTAGCTGGTGGGTCCCAGCAGTCAGGGGGGCGAATCGTTTTTTCGGACGCACTTCCTTGCGTGAGAAGATGTAGCTGGTGGGTCCCAGCAGTCAGGGGGGCGAATCGTTTTTTTCGGACGCACTTCCTTGCGTGCGGAGATGTAGCTGGTGGGTCCCAGCAGTCAGGGGGGATGTTTTTTTGCAAAATAAAGTGGCCCGTCTGGTGGGTCCCTGCTGTCAAGTGGAGCTACCATTATTTTCCGCATAATAAGGAGGCACTTCCTTGCTGCGGCCGTGGACCCAGCTGTTAGCCTCTCCACGTACAGTCCACATCCGATGGAAGTCGTTCCTTGACCACGTTGACCACACCGCGCCGAGAGCACCAGGGCAGTGGACGACGACGGGGCCTAGGAAGGGGACAACATGGAGCCGGGGAAGACGCGGCAGTGGAAGCCCGCGCAGAGAGGAGTACGAGGGTTCACTGGTTCGGCTGCGGTGTGAGGCTGTCGTCGCTGCAGGTCCTGGCCAGCGGTGGGAATAGTAGGGGGCGGTGAGGCCTCCGCGGCAGCACAGCCGGCCATGGGAGGCAGGAGCATGCGGCACGACCGGCGCTGCTTTGGGCGGCTGGAGCAAGAAGACTAGAGGTTGAAGAAGCACTACGGCCGTTGGATGGACATCGTACGGTCACTGGAGCTAGAATCGTTCATATTAACTAAGTTGACAAAGCCCTCCGTCCCCGTCAACTTAGTAGGCCCACAAGTCAGCCTCCCACCAAGGTGGGTCCCAGCTAGCAGGGGGAGTATTCATTTTTTGTGCGTAATAAGGAGGCACTTCCGGTGGGTCCGAGATGACAGCGGGGGAACGTTTTTTCGCGAAATACGGTGGCCCATCCGGTGGGTCCCAGCAGTCAGGGGGAAATGTTTTTTTCGCGAAATAAGGTGGCCCGTCCGGTGGGTCCCTGCTGTCAGGTGGAGGAATAATTATTTTGCGTGTAATAAGGAGGCACTTCCTTGCGGCCGCCGTGGACCCAGCTGTGAGCCTCTCCATGTACAGTACTCTTCCGATGGAAGTCTGTCGTTGACCACGTTGACCACGCCGCGCCGAGAACACCAGGGCGGTGGAAGACAGCGAGGCCTAGGAAGGGGATGATGCGGAGCCAGGGAAGACACAACAGTGGAAGCCCGCGCGGAGAGGAGTATGAGGGTTCACTGGTTCGACTGCGGTGTGAGGCTGTCGTCGCCGCAGAATAACAGGGGGTGTCGATGAGTAGAGGGATGGCCTGGCCAGAGGTAGGAGTAGTACGGGGAGGTGAGGCCTCCGTGGCATCACAGCCGGCCACGGGAGGCAGGAGCAGGCGGCATGACCGGCGCTGCTTTGGGCGGCTGGAGCAAGAAGACCAAAGGTTGAAGAAGCACTACGGCCGTTGGATGGACATCGTACGATCACTGCAGCTCGTTTATATTGACTAAGTTGACAAAGCCCTTGGTACGCGTCAACTTAGTAGGCCCACGGCTCGGATTTGGCAGAGAACATATAGCCCATTTGCGATTTGTAAGAATGTACAACCCATTTTTTAATTCTAATGGAATTTACTACAGCCCATTTACAGTTTGTTAAAAGTACAGCCTAACTTCTAGCTAGGAAAACGATTAATAATTTCAAACAACCACTCAAAACAGAATTCAAATAAAAAATCCCACATTTTTATGGTATCTGAAATATTTTTATCCGAAATTTCTAGTCAGGTTAAATATAATTTCAAAATAAAGTTATATTACGTTAAAATCCAACGAAATATTGCGCGTGCAACAAGTAATGAAATTAAAATTTTCAAATTCTAGAAATAATATATATTTTAAACTAATTACGCGTTTGGTGCATAGTTACTGCTCAGTTATTATAATTACATCCCATTTATTATTTCTTAAAGTCCATTTTCTTGTTAAGCCTAATGCATACCTCCTAGGAAAGTTTGCAGCCCAGCGGGGCGGAGAATCAAGTTGACCCCGATATTGTGTACAACTGTTGGCCCAGTTGCATTGTTGATGTTGAAAAAAAGGCATGTGTAGTACAGTACAACCCTAACATAGCTACTCAGCCCACATTAGCAACGCCTGAAAGGCCCAAACAAGGCTTCTGTACAACTTTTTCAAGTCACTGAGCTCAATTAATAAGTTAAGAAAAAAGTTAGATTACAGTGGAACCTAATTAAAAGCTGTCACGAGCAAATAAATAATTCAATGGGTCCCACTTGTGTGTGTGTGTGTGCGTGTGTGTGCGTGTGCGTGTGTGTGTGTGAGAGAGAGAGAGGGAGAGAGAGACCCATCGGTCGATGCTCGTAAATACATCTTTCAGCCATATGCATAGCTGATGCTCAGTAAAAACTTATATAGTTGACACAATCATATAGAACACCATAGCACACTGAACTTGCATACAAAAATTTCACGTAGGCGACACAATCAAGATGGAAGTAGTGGATCGCTACGGGTTGGGCTATGTTGAAACCAACCAAGTCATACATAGCAGTTCATCATCTTTATCAATGACGGGGAAATATCTTGAATGTTGTGCAAAGAAAACAGACACACAACACAATAAGTTCTGCTAGCACAATAAGTTGACGTACAGCCCTTTCTAAAAAAAGTTCAGGTACAAATTAGAACAGGTCACAATCAAGTGTACTGGCATATCAGTGCTTCACACCCATAGCTCGGATTTAACTAGTATCTGACAAGATTCAGTTGTTACCTCAAATTAGAGCACATCTAGGCAGCTAGCCCTGCCTCTTCTCCCAAAGAAGCAGTGGCCTCCGCCGCATGATGGAGTAGGCCCTGTGCCATCCATCGTTCCGAGCAACACGGGGAAAGTCTAACGTTGACTCCTATAATGGACGTCCTCGACGGACCCTGGCACCAGCAGCGGCGGCAGGACTTCGATTGATGGATTGACCACTTCTTCGACATGCACGAACACTCAATATAGGTACATCCCTAACGTGGTCCGCGGCGGCCTTGGTGGCGATGAATAGCACAACCCCGGTTCCTGCACCGCTATCTCAACACAAATCACCTTCAGTACGGTGGAAGGCTTCTTCATCCATGCCATAACCGTCAGAGCCCAGCTGTCTGGAGGAACAAACATACTTACGAGCTCACCTCCAAGGTCGTTGATAAGCTCGTTCATGGACTCATTGTTCCAAGCACGTCGAGGCATGCTGTGGAAGGTAAGCTTTGTTAAAAACTCAAGCTCAGAGGGCATCGAGCCCCATCCTGGGTGCCACCGATCAAAGCTCACTAGCGCGCCACTGTAGAACAAACGCCGGGAAGATTCGAACACACGACTGCAGTCGAAAGTTGTCCGGAACCTGATGAAGAAATCAGCCAGTGGCGGACAGACTTCGACGAGCAAGTCACTTATTTGGATGCCGTGCGCAATGCCAAGAGTTTTGACAAGGTCGTACAGCGAGATGGGAGGCCAGTCGCCGTTGATGGTTACCATCAGCACTTTGCCGGCAAACTGGTCGTCAAGCGCCGCCATGCCACTATTGAGCGACAGCACGCAACGACCGAAGGCAGGACGGACCTCAGGATCTCTGGCTCAGAGATCCGCGTTGACCGGCGACATGATAGTGCGCTTGAGTACAGGGAGTACAGGAGGGGGATTTGGGGGAACTGGAGTAAGAATCGAGATTCTAGAGGTGGGGGAGGGGCGGGAGACTGGGGATGAAAAGGTAACATGAATTTCGAGCACGCGCCAATATGCTCTCGGCGCGCAAGCGCACGAAAACACCGGTGGCGCCCACATGTCTGCCTAAGAGTCCTTATTCTTTCTTTTTTGGAGAGCCCGGCCTTTTTTTTCAGGATCTTTTGAGAGCCCGGCCTGAGAGTCATAATTGACCTGTTTGGCATTGCGTTACTACTCGACCCATATTCAACGACACCTCACTGGCCCAAACAAGTGTACATCATCGAAAAGACACTAAGCTCAAATTATATAACTTGAAAAAAGGAGATATACTCTGAACACTGGAGAATGGTGATGCCCTCATTTAGCCCACCAGTTGTTCGAGACAATAAACAGTTCGAAACAACGATATATACAACATTCAAACACTGACTAGTGACTAGTACTAACATAAACAACAAGACATGATAGTTCATAAGAAGTCTTGCTACACCACCAAAACACACCCATCTGTAGCAGTCAGACTCTCATGATCCAGACGAGAATGACATTCTAAATAGACGCAACTATTACATAGTAAGAGTGACATAGACGAGGATGACCAAATGACAAGGAATATGCATAACAAAAAAAAGAACTACCCATCCAGAACCAGCAGCAAAGACAACAAAGTCATTCAAAGAGATGATCCAACACCATCATAATTTGCAGCTCGGCTTCAGCGACCAGTGATCCGGAGACACCAGTACTCCACCCTTTTGATGCAACAGCCCAATTACCTATCAACCTGAAGGCTTGAACCACATCACTGCCTTTCATAATTTAGACATCCAAGGATCAAAGTTAATTCGGATGCCTTTGTCATTCTCACCTTCTTTTGGCTGCAGGCTGTATCGTTGACAATCAAGGGAGTTTGCTCCTAAACTCCTAGGCTCCTCGGCTTCTTCACCTCCCCTTCGTCTTCATTTGCATCCAAACCCCACTGCGTTCACATTGTTTTAACCTCTTTAAATAAGCATCTACTACTTCAGTTAGACTAGCCACCTAATCCTAATTCTCCAAACCATAGCCCTCCGTTCCAGCGGTTCCAAATGGCGAAAGAGATCGAGATGCAGGTTTTTAGCGTCCAACATGTCCTCGTCGAAGGCTCGATGAGCATAGTTGCCACCGTCACCGTCCACCCAAGGGTTGTTTGGCAGTGGATCCACAATGTATCCAACTCCCTCGAAAAGGTGGAGACGAGGGTCATCGGTCTCGACACAGAGTACATGGAGCGTGCCCCTGGGAAGATCCAACGCGCCTCCGTCCTTGAGCTGTGCCTCGAAGATGATGTTTTGGTGTACCACATCATACACTCGCCCTCCATACCAGACGAGCTTCCCGATTTCTTGTCTTGGGAGGATGTATACTTCTGTGGGGCAACCATCAAAGGGGACAAACAGAAGCTGGAGCCGTACAACCTTGATTTGAAAAGCATCGCTGACCTACAAACCAGAATCAAAATTCCTGTAGAAGAGTGATAAAAATACACCATCCCTATTCGATGTAGCAAATTTTGTGCTCGGTACAAATCTTCAGGATGGTGACGAGACGGTGGAATTATGGTCGTCTGGATGGGAGAATTATCCCTTGACGTACGAGCGGATAAAATATGCTGCCCTCGATGCCCGTGTGAGTTTTGAGATAGCTGCAAGGTCCAAAGAGCTTGTTGCGAAGCCGTCTCCCACAGAAAATGAGAAGCTGCACTAGCAGGAGGGCATTATGGATGGATGAACTAATTCCTCTCTTGTAAAAGATATTATTCCTGCACCAGCAGGAGGGCATTATGGATGGATGAACTATTTCCTCTCTTGTAAAAGATATTATTCCTGCACCAGCAGGAGGGCATTATGGATGGATGAACTATTTCCTCTCTTGTAAAAGATATTATTCCCTCTTGGTGTATATTGATATAGATGGACTATTTCGATGGTGTGCATGTCTTTGGAACAGAGTAGTAGCGTGGGTCCGCTTGACTATAAGGAACTATTTATCCGCATATATAGCTTTCTCTGGTACTCCTTCCAGTGATTGATATGTAGTGCATTTGTCCGTAGACATGACAGCTTGTCCATGGAAGTTCAACTACGGCGACCATCACGTGTCATCTCGCGATTCCCACGACGCTGCTCCAACCCATGGCACCACCTCCCCCGACATGCGCCTCACCCCTCTCGTCTGCACCGCCTCTCTGCCTTTGTGTGCATGACATGTGGGCCACCTAAAATGCCGCGAGCATCAAGTTTCTACCACAGGCACACGCAATTCCCACGACGCTGCTCGAACCCATGACAGCACACGTCCCCCGACCTGCGGCTCACCCCTCTTGGCCCCACTGCCCCTCTGCCTTCGGGAGCATTACATGTGGACCAGTCACCTATCGGGTCCACATGTTATTGACTCAAAGGTAGGTGTAGTAAGGCGCTGAAGCTCAGTCCCGACGGCCCTGAGAGGGAAATATAACTCCTGCGCCAGGGCTTGTGGTGCTACCGCTACACGAACTCATGCCAGACTCGAGATTTGTTTCTTTACTATACATGCACGCAACGATTTAATGGACATTGTAATCTCAACATGTGATGGGGAGCTCTAAATTTGAATTTGAAACTTATAAAACAAAAAGATTCAAAACAAATAAACTGGGAGAGAGGGAGTATATCGTAGGATGTGTCTCATACAAAATAAGTCCCCTGGTTTGTCACCGCGAAGATGCGGTTAGAAAGGAGCACAACATCTTCGTACTCGTACGGCAACAAATCGGCCGCAGACAGCATGGTCCGCCTTTGACCGCCATGTGCAAGGTTCATGCCATCTTATTCAATCTCACCATGGTTCCATCGTACCAATTCATGCGGTGGCCCGTTGCATGGCTGATACCAATGTTGGACAAAGGTTCTACGGGAACGGTGTCACCGTTGTAAATGTTGTGCAAATTGGTGTTGGTACCCTCCCGTACATATGCAAGCCAATCTCCACTCGCACCAAGCCTAACTTGTGAAATAGTGGGCAGGGGGAGAATTAGGAAATGGACACGGAAGTAGTCTTTAGAATGCATTTACTACATGATCAAACTCATCTTACCTACTCATCGGAGGAAATTCGAGTGCCCCTCAATGTCGGCATCTCAAGGGGCGTCAACTTGCAACTACGGCCACGCCGCGCTAGAGAGAGCCCCAAGGAAACATCCTCGTGCGTTCCACGGAACATCAAGATGCATTTGTATGAGTAGTTTATCTTGTGAGAGAAAAGGATGAATGAGGGAAAGCCTCTAGAGATAGAGATAGACACTACTACTACCAATGTGCTGGCTCGTGCGTTGCAATGGATCCAAAGTAGTAGAATAATACTTGTTCACGTGCTTGAAATATAAACACTCTAGTTTTGATATACATGTGTCAGTAGACATGATAGCTTGTCCATGGAAGTTGAACCACGGCGACCATCACATTTCTTGTTTCTACCACTGCCACACCCACACGCGATTCCCACGATGCCGCTCCAACCCACGGCACAACATCCCCCGACGTGGACATGGATCCTCTGATGTGGCATCACTGCCTTGCCCTGCCTTTCCTTCGCTGACAGGTGGGACCCATGCTTGTGGGTCCCACATGTTAGTGACAGAATGGTAGGATTGTTCGTGTCATCCCTCTCGGCCCCACCGCTCCTCTGCCTTTGTGTGCATGACATGCGGGCCGGCTGAACTGCGGCGACCATCGACTTTCTACCACAGACACACCCGATTGGACGCGGTTTTCCTGCTCCACTGCTGTGCTCCAATCCGTACTCCCGCACCATTGAATTTTCATCCAGCGGCTGTGACACATTTCGTCCCGGGCATCAATCCTCAGCTGGAGTACTTCTGTACTACAGGTAGTACCCGCCGGTGTGGCCATCTACGCCTCATAACGCCCCGACGCCCAGCTGTGGCACCCTCGCCACGGCCACGCCACCACTGGCCGGTTCATCTCAAATGAGTGAGTCGCGAACCACGCCACCACCATGAGAATGACATGTCGGCCAGCCGCATTTAAGGTCTGCATGTCATTGACTCATAGGCCGGGCACTAAGCCGCATTTAAGGGAAATGTAACTCCTGCGGCAGGCCTTGTGGTGCTCCCGCAGTACGAGCTCGTGCCAAAACCGGAATTTGTTTCTTACTACTACCAACTAGTACTAGTAAGGTACACGTGCATTGCACGCCTGAGATTCTGGTAGTTTGTGCATTATGCTTCTACATGTGGAGTTTTCTAGATTCTACATGTGGCAAAATCTGGTGGAATGTAGATCATATCCAACGGCAAGTAGTGCGTGGATTTGCCATCTTTGTACTGTCGGATTGGCTTCATCCAACGACCAACTTTCAAAGTTATTCACACACTATATAGGGGTATAGATATATAGATGTTTGGTTTGCAGCCTGAGGTTGCCACGCCTAAGCTTAGGCATGACACAATATCTTAGGCATGTGTTTGGTTCATTGCTACACTTGTGGCTTGCCACACTTTTCTAGCTACATGGTCCACATGTCATAGACTCAACTTCTTGCCAAATCTTGCCACACTTGTGGTGCCCATTTTGTTAGCCACATTTATTGTGGCAGACACAGGGGTTGTTTGGTTTTAGGCCTAGCAATGCCACACTTTATCATACAATGTTGCCAAACTTGCCTAAGGTTAGGGGTTGTTTGGTTAGTATGGTTGTTTGAATTGTGACTATCTTTGCCATATATTGCCACATGATTTTTGCCACACTTGCCTTAGTTGAGTTGCTTTTGTTAGGCACACTTTGGTTTGCCTAAGGGAATCTTGCCACATAGTTATTAGGGCATGTTCAGTCTGCGACTAACTTTGCCAAAGATTGCCACACCTAAAGTTAGGCAAGTTTGACCAACTTAGGTGAGTGTTTGGTTCAAGCCACATCTTAGGCAAGCCACACTTGGGCCCCACATGGCATACACATAAAAAATGTGGCAAGATTCCCTTAGGCTTGCCAACTTGTGACTCTCATTTTGATGAACTAACCTTAGGCAAGCTTGGCAAAAATGTGTGGCAATGCTAGGCCTAGAACCAAACAGCCCCTTTGTGTCTATGACATGTGGGGCTCACTGCTCATAAAAAAAATATTTGCCTTAGGTGTGGCTAGAAGCAAACACCTACTCCCTCCGTCCCATAATGTAAGACATTTTTTGACACTACACTAGTGTCAAAAAACGTCTTACATTAATTATGGGACAGAGGGAGTACCTAACTTGGTCAAACTTGCCTAAGGTTAGGTGTGGCAAAGTGTGGCAAGGTGTGGCTAGGAACCAAACAGCCACTAAGATTGCCACACGTAAGGTTAGGCAAGTTTGACTAACTTAGGTGAGTGTTTGGTTTAAGCCACACTTTAGGCAAGCCACACTAAGGTCCCACATGACATACACACAAAAAATGTGGCAAGATTCCCTTAGGCTTGCCAACTTGTGGCTCTCATTTTGAAGAACTAATAACTTTGCCCAAGCTTAGTTGTGGCAAAGTTAGTCATGAATTAAGTTCAACCATGGAGTCTTCTAGATTATACACATGGCAGAATCTGGTGGATGATATCCAATGGCCAATAGTGCTTGGATTTTCCATCTTTGTACCGTCGGATTGGCTTCATCCAACGACCAACTTTCAAAGTTTTTCACACACTATATAGGGGGTATAGATATAGATGTGCCGGTCCGTTGCAATGGATCCAAAGTATAACTATTTAGTGGAGTGCACTCTAAACACATTATCTATTTATTTTTCTCTAACCTTTCGTAGCCATGCAACCAAGCCACATAAGCTTCATGGGTTCCCCCCATATTATATTATTCATACTACGTTGATTGAAAAAAAGATAAATCACCCAAAACAAGATCTTCCCTTTTTTTGTTCCTACGATGTTGTGCCGTGCACATACCTACTAGTTGTATAGTGGTAGTACTAGTAATATAGTATTAGTAGTACAAACTTGGTACTAGTAGGAGTAGTATTAGTACGGAATGCTCCTACTCTATCAACGAGCCCCATCTCACACCAAATTTCTTGGCTTCCATGCAACAACTAGATCTTCTCCTCGTTTCTGTTTTCCAACCCGGTGGCGGGCGGAGTGCGGTTTTCCAATAGTCAGTTTGCTCAACGGTGGTCCCATATGAAAGTGAAAATGCTAGGTAACACGCCTTCCCTAAGCTATGTGTCTTGCCGGACGGGCCGTGGAGTACTCCCGATTCCCGGGCGTGTGGGGGTGCGACGCGAACGCGGCAGGCCTTTTCCTTTTAGTAGCAATGTGCCCGTGCATTGCGACGGATCCAAAGTAGTAGAATAGTAGTACTTGTTCACAAACTTGAAAGAAATCACTCTTGTTTTGATATACTCCTAATATATTACTCCCTCTGTACCTAAATATTTCTCTTTTTAGAGATTTCAATTGGACTATCACATACAGATTATATAGACATATTCTAGTGTTTCTAGCAAGATGGCCGCGCGTTGCATGAAGTTAATGGAAAAGGTAAGCACAACTTATAAATTGACGGATGGAGTACTAGTTATAGTGATGCATATAATTAAGCAAAGGGATCGCACATGTCGGTATTGACTGGAGTGAGAATGCAACAGCACAATAAGAATTAAGGCCACGATGATGCAATCGCAGTGGTTGTTACAGAAGGCAAGAAGAAAGATGGATCCATGAACGTACGACCTCCTCCTCAACTTAGTGCACCGGGCCACCGGCTGGCGGCTAAGGAGCGGCGGCTTTTGTGGTGAAGTCGAGGTGCTTCTCAGCAAAGGCATCCAAGGCTTCCAGCCAGTTGACGAAAGCCAACGTCATAGCGTCCTCACTGGCCTTGGAGATACCTATGTACACGATTTGCTCGTACACGTGGATGTGTAGGTCGACGAATTCTTGCAGGGTGAGGCACCTCGCGGCGAGCGCGACCTCTAGGTGGACATTCTTCGTGGCCTCGGCGGGCAGTCGCAGGGCCACCAGTGCTTGAAAGAGGTTCCGACCATGGAGGCCGATTAGGGTGGCAGGCAATGAGGAGCCCGGGCGCGCGGGCTGGAGGAGTACGGCGATGTCATCCGCGAGCTTCTTGAGGACGGTGAACTTGTTGCTGGTGGCAATGATCATCTGGTCCAACTAAGAGTCGTAGTTGGCGTCGACGGCGGCCATCCACCAGCCGGTCTCCAACACCGTCTGCAGACGATCCTCGGCGCCATGCCGCAGGCCAGTGTCGTGGACCATCTGGCATAGCTGTTGGCCGCTCACGCGCATCGTCGCCATGGGTCTGGAGTGAGCTCTTTTGTTCTTAGTGTAGGTGTTTAGGCAAATGCTTAGGTGCGTATGATGTGGTGGATGCATTGGAATGGAGGGGCGCCTTTATATGAGGGCAATGAGGGCAAACTGCGTTGCATTCACATCGTGCAGCCTCTTTTCCCGGACCTCCTCCCATTACTTCCCTCATGCATTAATTGAAGGAGGATGCATTGGCCGTTCAACATCTCGGGAACCGCTACTCCCTCCCTCGTCTACATTATAGCTGTATCGAGAATGAGAGTACCTAGAAATCATCTAGATGAGATATAATTTAGTCTCATTCACTTTGAAAACAAGAACAAATACAACCCACGTCAGCACACACGCATCTTATAGCATCACATCCAATGGCTATAAAAGATGAATGAGACCAAATTATATCTTTCTTCATTTAATTCTATGACACCTCATCAAAATTGCCTAGTTGGCATGCATGATATAGCTATGATACTACCATTGCAACCAGCCTTAGCAAATAAACATTAAGTTCTCTCGTTTTTCTCTCCACCTTGGTCACCTAGACCTCCTCCCATTACTATTTAAAAGTCGAGGGCGGGGCTTTTCCTGCGCGGTAGGCGGGGCAGTTCCGCCTAGTCGGTTCGATAGAGACACGAGAAGATGAGGGAATAGGCTGCTGCAAACGTAGGGCTGTGTGATTTGACAGCGAGTTACTACTGGACAGGTGGGGCCCCATGATTTGACTTGCCATTATCATATTAACTGCGGTGCTACGACCGGTGTGAGTCTCTCGATTCCTTACCACCTCCATATAGGTGCCTCTCCCAATGCTCCACCATGTAGTTGAGGATGGCTCTTGCAAGAGAGCCCACTTCTCCACTTTTTCCTTGCCTCTCTTTCCTCCACATATAGCCCACTATTGTAGTACTACTACTTACTTGCTCCTACAGGTGCTAAGCTTGCCACATAGGCATAAAGTCTGATGTGGCAAGTTAATCAAGAAGAGAGAGACTAGTTTGGTGACCCATAGAAGAAATGATGCAAAGCACGTGTACCTAGGTGAAAAGACAATTTTGAGTCTATAGCTAATTAAATGAAGCAAACTTAGCAACAAAAAACTAATAAGCACACCATTTCATTGGAAGAGGTCACTCCTTGGCAAATGCAATAAATACTAGTACTCCCTGTGTCCCATAATATAAGAATGTTTTTGGCACTACACTAGTGTCAAAAACGTTCTTATATTATGGTACGGAGGGAGTATGAAGAAAGAGATAGAGAGAAGTAAAAAAATACACTTATAGCTAACCTTATAGCTAACCTTGTTGTAGTATGAGTGACTAAGTGATGACTATGTATGACATGCCAACATCACATAGCCTAACGCACCGTGTTAAATCTCCAAGGGCGCGACCGGGCGAGTGACGCGACGGTCGTGGTAGGCGCGACCATGATACGGGCTGCTGGCAGCCCTTGGATCTGAGATCAAACGGTCGCATGCTAAGTTGCTGAAAATTTGTAGAATAACCCTCCAGGATAGGATATTCACCCATAGGTCTAGAATCACGCCATGCAACTGTTCGATCTCAGATCCAAGGGCTATCGGAAGCCCGTATCATGGGAGAATGGAAAGCCACTACCCTGCCGTTCGCACGCTGGTAGTTTGTTCCTACTCGTCCCCGCACATCCTTCAATACTACGACGGTTCGCTCCTAGTCGTCCCGTCCTTTCACATTATGGCAGTTCCACTAATCCTAACCCTCCTCCCAAATCCATGGCGTCCCAAATCTCCATGATCGGCTGTGAGTACAAGGTTAGAACCATCACCGGTGATGAGTTTGACATCATCTACACCCGTTCTTCCGCGACGGTGAAAGGGTGCCTTTCTCGCTTCAGACGCATGTTCGAAAACTCAGATGATGAGTGGGTCGCTGGGCTAGATGTTGAGTACACCATAGTACTGGGACGAGAGAAGGATCTAAAGGACGAAGAGAGGAAGAAGCCCACCGTGATCCACCACATATGCCATGCCGATGTTGAATGCCTGGATTTTAAGAACTTCCTCGAGAGCAACCTAGTCAAATTCATTACTGTAGACTTTATGAACGACAAAGAAGTTCTGGGTCGGATAGGCCTCATTGTAGGCAACCCCTTCGACCTCCAAAAGAATCGGCTGCCGCCCTCTCGTCAGCCTTCAATCCTGACCCTGGCAGGAGCCATGGTTCATCCTTCGTACCATAAACTGGAGAAACCTCCATACATGTTTCATCGTTATGCATGGCAGCAGAATGTACTAGATATAGACCACATCCACTATGTTGCAATGGATGGCTACCTTTGTTTCAATATCTACAAGGGTTGGATGAAGAGCAAGAGCCAAGTGTGCGGTTCAAGCAAAGAAGTTTCGGCCAAGAGGAAGAGGGACAAGGACGAAGTTGAGGACGTGGACGAGGACTCCGAGTAAGGTGGCAGTGTCGTTGCTCATGGTGGTTCTAATGTAGTGTCTACTAAAGTAGTTGCAAAGTTTAATTTTAGGTGTGCTTAGTTTAATTTGAGGGGTGTGCTGTGCTGAACCCCAGCAGAACTATGTTATGTCTGTTCTCGTTACTTTAACTCTTAAGTACGTACATACTAGTATTTCTTACATTTCATCTTTTAGTTGGTATAGTACTACCACTCGTTTCTTCACATTATATACGTACAATATATATGGCCAACATCATATAGCCAGCAGTTTAGTTGTTAAAGAATTTCAGGGTGCTTAGTTTTGTCAAAGAATTCCAGGGTGCTTAGTTTTATTTGAGGGGTGGGTTGTGCACTTGTGCTGGACACCATTATTATGAGTAGCCATTTTAATAGTACTATATGCATAATTTGGCGATGAGCGCTCTCTATATGTACCACCTTTTTTTTAATTTCAAGTTTTGCTCCATGGCGCAATCCATCGATACTACTACTGTACAAAAGTGGAGTATATGCATTTTTTAAAAGGCTAGAGGGCGGGGCAGTCTAGCTTGGTCGGTTTCACGAGAGGCGAGGGCCTTTGTTATTTGACGGCTCATTATTGCTGTCAAATCGAATAGTACTTGTCGGCATTCTGGGAACTAGGGTCCCCATACTTGCCTGCCTGCGGCCTGCGGCATGGCTCAAGCGGTGGCCTAGTACGGCCCGTCTTCATCAACCCAAGCTCAAGACCCTCACGAGGGGCCAAGCCTCGCGGGGCGGACAACACAAGGCTTCCTCAGGGGCGGCCTCACCATGCTGGCTCGCGAGGAGGCGGAGAGATCAAGGTCGGGGTACCTCGCGAGGTGCTCATGACGCAAGCCATGACGATCGAGACCAGGCGAGCGCTAGACCAGCGTAGTGTCCTCGTTTCCTCTTTGGTGCGAAGGGGGACAAGCGCAGGTGCGGAGTGCCGAGGTGTCAAGCAAAGGTTACCATTTCGGTGCAATGAGACCAAGACCAGCAGAGCGGTAGGATGGAGGTCACCGTGGAGCCCCAGGCGGCGTCATCACTAGTGCCTTTGGCAGCCGAAGACCAACTTTAGTCAGGATAACTTGTACTAGATGTTCCCCTTCAAAATGGCCGTTGTTGGCTCCCTTCCCGCTCAATATTTTGGAAGAGGACAAGGGCCTCTATATATAGAGATAGCCACCACAGTAGGGGGGATGGGGTTCTCATCAGATCCAGAGGCGATCGAACTCACCCATGTAGTACACCGCATTAGCCCAAGAACAACTCTCACGAGGCTGTTCTTCCTCTGTACTGTTCATCATCAGCCCCTGAGGCAATCCACCACACCACACACTGGATTAGGGTATTACACCACAACGCTGGCCCGAACCAGTATAAATCTTGTGTCCCTTTTGTTGCTCATCGTGTAGCTTAGATTCACAGCGAGGCATTGGGATGTGGATAGGTAAGGGGAAGATCTTCGCGCGCACCCCAGAGTTCAAACATTAAGGTTTTGACGGAACACGATATCTGACATTTGGCGCCCCAGGTAGGGGTGCGCTTGTCCCACGTTCCACCGCTTCGTCGCATCCATGTCCGGCGACCCGACGGCCAATGCCGACCACTGGGCAGCATGGCCTGCCCACACCGCACCGCCTTCCCAAGGTGGCCTCAACCCCGCGCCTCAAGCAGCCCGTGCTCCGCAGAATGCTGCGGGGCGCGGGCGACGCGGTCAAGCTCCGCCTGCCCTCACCCCGCGGCATGTACGATCAGCAGCAAGGGCCTCAAACCATGCCACGGCCACAGCACCGCACACTCGATGGGAGCAGGCGAATATCAAGGCCGCGCTCGCGGTGGCTCGAGAACTGCGACGGTGTAGGCTGCAAGAAAGCGGCCATGACGTGCTACTAGAGCGCGTCGCCGAGCTCCTCGATGCCGCTGCTTCAGGGGCGCCCCCTTTCTGCGTCCAGCTTCCACCCCAGGCCCTGGGCGGATCACACGGCGGGCCCATCCGCACCCGTGCGCCCTCAGGCGTGCCTCAAGGCTTCATCAACACCAGCTTGGCCATCAGCGCCGGCCGATAAGCTGTACCAGCACCGCCCCTGGTAAGCGAGGGCATGCACATCGCTTCCTATAGCCCGAGCGGGCCGCCGCCCTACCACCCCCAAGATGGTGCTTCAATCCAAGCTGCGTGGAGCGTGGGGCGCTACGGTGAAGCCTTTGGGGTGGCGACCCTAGAGGCTTACGTGCCCCACATGGTGGATCGGGAGTATGCACTGGAAGAAGACCACGGCTCATTCCTTGAGCCAGGCTGGGAGGAAGAGACTCCAGAAGCCGAACCCTTTCAGGAGCCTCAAGGAAGCCTCACCAACCGCACCGGCGGCAGCAGCTATCGGGTACCGCTAATTCCTCAGGAGCAAGCTTATGGTAACCATGGGTCGCAGGAAGTCCAGGTCACTGCAGCAGAAGGCTGCCGAGGTGCGGTAGCCTCCCTTCCCTCAGGAGGAGGGCACTGGGGGCTGCAGGAGAGGGGCCGGGAGCCAGGCCCCTCCCCACGGTGCACGGAGCAAGGTGTTTCTCGGAGGTAGGCCCTCTGCTGGGGAGGTGCCGTAAGGCCTGCCCCCGGCAGAGGACCCGTGGTCGTCAGGGGAACTGCTGGCGTCCCCTTTACCCCATTGGTGTCGTCCTTGGTTTCCGGTCACTGTCAATGGTGGTTGAGGGTGGTGCAAGGCAGGGCCCTCATCTGGCGATATGAAGCAAGGTCGGTACATGTGAAGAAGGCCCAGTGCCTGTGAAGCTCGCCGCCCGTGACACTATCACGTAATAATGAGTTGGGGTTGTACACACCCCGGAGTCTCCGGAGAGCTGCCCTCGGGCCTCGGGGGCTCCCTCCCACGCCCAATGGCAGCACTTAGCTCCGCGCTGGTGAGAAGACATCGAAGACTAGACTAGGTGCCATACATGGCCTTTTGTTTTTGCATCTTTTTGTGTGGTCGAACTTTTTCGCCTCGGATTTAAGTTGAAGTTGAATTTGTGTTTGCATATGCGGGGAGGGGTGGCTTGTCTTGTTTGCGTGCTTTCTCGTGTTCTGGTTTCTGCTCAAGTTAGAATTCGCACTAGCTGCCTCCCCCTCGCGAGCCTCTCGCGGGCGGGGCTGGACTCAGCGCGTGCACGCATGCCGTCCGGCGGCCGGCACTCGCACTCGCAAGGCTCTCGCCACATGGTCAGCAGGTCTCCCGAGGGACCCGCGGAGAGGCACCACAAGCCTACCCAAGCGACCCACTCATCGCAGGGCCTGTAACATCATGCGGGCGCCCATCCGACGCCGTCCTTAGTAACGCATCGACAACGGTCCTTTTTTACATGAGGGGCTCCCGTTCCCAAAATGCTCTTACAACCTTCAGGGCCACGCCCGAGCTTTCTCCGTGCAGGATCAATCAGACATGTTGCTCACCACATCCTCTTGGTCGCCTCTGGAAGCGTTGCTGGTGCCACCATTGCTGCCACTGGCTTCGCCATTGCCGTCGTTGGCGCCGTCTTCGTCGCCGTTCACCATGTCACCTTCATCCGCAGCAACTACCACCCCGTCATCATCAGAGGTGAAGGCCCAGACAAGTGCATCCACATTGTCCTCCACCCACCATGCCAGGTCGCCTCGGATGGCCTCGGGCACCGGGGCAATGACATCGTCGAAGTCAAAGTGGGGGTAGATGTTCTGAAGATGGTTGAAGACACGGGAGAACGCATGCGCAAGTAGGTCGCGGCTCCTCTCCTCGACAAGCTAACGAGCCCTCTCAGAGCGATTCCCCAGATGCATCACCACGTCAGTGAAGAACTGGAGATTACCGGCGTAGTTGGTCACGTGAGGTTGCCCAGCGGCCGCGTCGCAGATATCGCCCAAGGCCGCGTTGGCCATTTCCCTGAATGTTTGGAGCATGGGGCCATGCATGTGCTCCAGTGTCTGCCACTGGCGAATCTCATCTTCGTTCCACCGTGCAACAGACTCGGCGTCATCGACCCTCCGTTGGAGAAGGAGCAGATCGGCGCAGGAGGATTCCAACTCAGCCTGCGCCACGCCTAGGGCGGCCGCGGTTTCCTCAGCACGCGGCGTCGCTTCAGTCAGCTTGGTCCTAAGAGCGGCAGTCCTGCCCACAGCCTCAGCCCTGATCAGCTCCAACCTCTCATCATACTCGCGCTCAATACCCACGCGAGCTTCCGCCACGCGGCGGTCCATCTCTTCTTGGATTTGGACCTCCCGCGTGCCAACATCGTCCTCTGCCTGGGTAACCTGGCACTCCCTCGTCTCCAACCGTTCAAGATCGAGGTTGCGCTCGGCAGCTTCTAGCGTCAGTGCTTCCTCACGCTTCCGGAGCTCCTCCTCTTCGACGGGCACCCCCTTCAGCAATGCAAGGGCGGCTTGGCGCAACTCCACTTGTTACTCCAGGGAATTGCACCAGGCTTGGAGCTCCCACGCTCGCTCCTCCGTGATCTCGCGTCGTCGGTCTGCCTCTTGAGCCTCCTCAATGGCTCGAGAGCAGGCCTGTCACGAGGCCACAAGCGATGCTTCGGCCTTTGCATTGTCAAGATCACGCTGGTGGCGTGCAAGACTGACGGCCACCTTCAGCTTGCGCCGCTCCTCGACCAGCGCAAACCTTCGGCTTCAAGATGCGCGTCTGCGTCTGCGAGCTCTCCATCGAGCCGGCTCATCGCATCCATCGCCTTTTGGAGAAACTCCTGGCGGATGGCGCTGCGCTCCCGCGCATGCTTGAGCATGTCGTCAACTTCGTCCTCCGCTATTGACATCGTCGGAAGGCCCTGAGGTGGTTCGCCCCCTCTCGGCAGGGGGTTGGGGGCTGGCGCCCCCACGATCGCCGGACGGGCCCCACAAGGGACCCTGCCCGACGCTGATCCATCCCCAGAAGAGGAGCCGAAGATCGACTTCAACCACTCGCAGTCCATGATCAGGGGAGGAGCCCGGGGCAAGCTGGTTGTGCGCCGGGCAAGCTCACGAAGGAAGGACGGCAAGCCCACCTCTCCAGCCGAACTCACGTTGGGGGTGGCGCACAGGCTTGGGACGCTCAAGGTCAGCCATGAAGATGAAGCTTGAGGAGTTGAATTCTTGACTGGCTCCGCAGGCTCAGTGGGAGGGATCCTGAAAGGCCACAGTCGGCAAAGGGAACAGCGAACAAGGACTTACAAGAAGGAGGAACTTACTCGTCCATGGCGAAGTACTTCCTGTGCTTCAACGGGCGGCAGGGGTGATCACTGCCACCCGAAGCCTCCTTCCTCTTGCGGAGGGCGTTGAAGTCTATGCAGAACCGACCCAAGCTCTCAACATGAGGGTCAGCGCATGGCATGGACGAAGGAGCACCAAGGCGACTTGCATCAGGGGCGCCAGGCTGGGAGGAGCGAATCAGGTACCACCTCTTGGTGGCCTGTCGAGGCCTCGGGAGTTTCGGCCTCGGGAGCCGCAGGTTGCGTCCCCTCATCAATTACCACCTCGGGACAGGTTTCGCATGCTCTAGAGGATGACACCACGAGAGCCCCGCGCGACATCGGCATCTCGACACCAGATCCCCCAGCCTCCGGTGATGCTTGCCTCCCTGCACCATCCCCTGAGGCAAGATCGACGTGGGTGACGGGGGGAGGAGCCACAGCAATTGGATTTTCGCGGGGCCCCACAAGGTCAGCTGGGTGCAACCCCCATTCATCGAAACAGGGCATCTGCCTTGTGAACTTGGCCTTGCCCGAGCAAAGATATAGGAGGCCTCCCCCATGCCGGATGTCGCCCAGAGAGGGGTCGCCTGTCAAGACCTTCAGCACCTTCCTCAGTGTTTCAGGCGCAAGATCCCCCTCCTGAAGCCTCACGCGGTCTTGACGCCCAGTCAGGGTCCACATCGGTCAAGAGTGGCGCTAAAGAGGGGCGAAGCAACACTGGAGGAACTCCTTCACCACCTTGGGCGCAGTCACGCCAAGCTTCCTCAGCCTCTCGAATCGGCGCCAGATGAAGGCAAGTTGGGGGCTCGCGAGCCTCCCATGACCCCAGCCTAGATTGGGGATAGCAGGCAATGTCGGATGCGCGAGTAGGGGGCTGGGCACCCCGACGTCCACGTATAGCTACCGCTCCTGGAACCCGCTCATAGAAGGTGGAAGACCAAAATCAATCCCCGAGGCGGCAGTCTCCGGCACGGCCTGGAAGCTCACACACCCCAAGCACTGTGAAGGGTCGGACAGGCACAGAGAGAAGAAGTGGCACAGGAAGGCAACGGAAGGGGTAATGCCCACCATGGCTTCGCAGACGAAGGCGAAGACATCAAGAAGAGTATTAGATTGGGGGTCAAGATGCATCATATGGATCTGGTAGTGGGAAAGCACCGCACTGAAGAAGGCAGAGCAGGGAGGAATCAGGCCAGCCCATAGGGTGTCGGAAAAGAATCGAACCTCCATGACGACCTTGTCAAAGGAGGCATGAGACGCAGGCCAAGCCATCGTCCTTCCGCACTCGTTGAAGCTAGAGGCGAGGGCGCAGCGGACCTTGTCCAAGGCCTCCGGATTGAGTATCAGCTACCGGCCGACGGCGGGCGCGATTGCTGGAGGCGAGTTGGCCGAAGGTGCGGGCTTCTTCCCTTTTTCCCTTTTTGTTGGCGCCATCGAAACGGCAAGGGGCAGAGCTCAAGTTAGATTGGAGGTGGAAGCAAAGGTTCAAGGAAGAAAGGGGAACAGGAAGCTCGCGGGCAGCAAGGAGGGAATAACTGTGTACAGTCTCGTGGCCGCCTAGCCAGGCGCATAATGGGGGAGTGTGGCGAAGCGGAGACGCCCATGTCCAATCAACCGCCACGCAGCGACCAAGGCCACAGGCTGTTGGGGCCTGCGGTGCTCCGTAATTGCCCTTTCGCTTTGCTGCTAAGCCAAGTCCAAGCGCGCCTTGGGCCCGGGGGCTACTATCGGTGTTCTGGGAACGGGGGTCCCCAGACTTGCTTGCCTGCGGCCTGCTGCATGGCTCAAGCGATGGCCCAGTACGGCCCGTCTTCATCAACCCAAGCTCAAGACCCTCGCGAGGGGCCAACCATCATGGGCAGACAATGCCAGGCTTCCTCAGGGGCGGCCTCACTAGGCTGGCTTGCGAGGAGGCGGAGAGATCAAGGCCGGGATACCTCACGAGGTGCTCATGATGCAAGCCATGACGATCGAGAGCAGGCAGGCGCCAGGCGGGCGCCAGACCAGCGCAATGTCCTTGTTTCCTCTTTGGTGCGAAGGGGACAAGCGCAGGCGTGGAGTACCGAGGCATCAAGCAAAGGTTACCATTTCGGTGCAACGAGACCAAGACTAGCAGAGCGGCAGGACGGAGGTCACCGTGGAGCCCCAGGCGGCGTCATCACCAGTGCCTTCGGCAGCCGAAGACCAACTTTAGTCAGGATAACTTGTACTAGATGTTTCCCTTCAAAATAGCCGTTGTTGGCTCCCTTCCCGCTCAATATTTGGGAAGAGGACTAGGGCCTCTATATATAGAGATAGCCACCACAGTAGGGGGGATGGAGTTCTTATCAGATCCAGAGGCGATCGAACTCATCCAAGTAGTACACCGTATTAGCCCAAGAACACCTCTCGCGAGGTTGTTCTTCCTCTATACTGTTCATCATCAGCCCATGAGGCAATCCACCACACCACACACTGGATTAGGGTATTACACCACGACGGTGGCCAGAACCAGTATAAATCTTGTGTCCCTTGTGTTGCTCACCGTGTAGCTTAGATTCACAGCGAGGCGTTGGGGCGTGGATAGGTAGGGGGAAGATCTCTGCGCGCACCCCAGAGTTCGAACCTTAAGGGTTTTGCCGGAACCTGATATCCGATAGTACTGCATCGCCCACTGCATGCCCGGCGCCTCCATTAAACCCCTCCATTAAACCCGCATGCAAACCGAGAATCCTACTCCGGCCACACGTCCGTTCATGAGCAGGCCAGAATTAAACGCAACACCGGCCGAGATCCTCCCGTCCACCCTCAGTTTAAACGAGGCCAAACGCCAGCCAAGCTTGTACCGTCCGCCCTCTATTTACACGAGGCAGACAGACAGCTGGCAAGAATTGCACCCCTCTGCCGCTCCCTCATCTCCTTCTTCACCATTTTCTCCACTCTTCCGATGGCTTCCAAGGAGCCGTTCTCCGGCATATTACCTGGCTGGGTGGCCCGCCGAGCCCTCCGGATATGGGCGAGGCCGCTCGGTGCTTCACCAACCTCCCTTGGCCCGACGGAGCCAGTTGCCGCCCCAAGCAGGCGCGTGGTTCAACAACTCGCCGCTCCAGTTCAGCTCGATGAGGAGTGGCGAGTTGCTCCACGCCGGCACGGCTACGGGCATCATCACTGCCGTGTCATACCGCGCCGCCAATGTCTGCGGTGGCTGCGCCTCCCGTGTCTGTGGGTGCGCCTCTCGTGCCTGCGACAGCACCATGCAGGCAGAGACAGAAGCCGGGTGCGTGGAGAGCGACGAGTCAGTGGCCAGCTTCTCCGTGTCCGCCGCCATCATCGAGGAGAAGTAGAACATGGGAGGCCGCCGCCACTTGGGACCCATGAAGGCCACCGCCGAGGCGACGACCGTGCATTCAGGTGGTTTCTTTGCTGCTTCGTCTCCTCTGAGGACCTTCGTCGACCCCGCAAGTGTCTGACGTACATGAGGAAGACAAAGGGATCCGCGGGCGGCCATTTAGATTATGCACTCCCTCTGTAGATGGCAGGAAATATTTGTTCTAAGAATGGATAAATTCTATGTATCTATAACTAAAATAAGTCTAGATACATCCATTTCTAGGACAAGTATTTCCGGATGGAGGGAGTATTAATTACACCAAGAGAGCCGGATTGGCACCGCTTAGTTCATGTAAATGTAATGAAATCCATCATGTTTATAAGAAGATCTGGTTTTTTTATACGAAATCCTTCATGCTTATATGGAATCAGTCCGTGTTTGCACGAATTTCATCTGGTTGGTTAGAGTTGTAAAAATGTATGCTGCACGCGTTTGATGTCGTCCTCCGCGGAAGGAAGCGGGAGGAAATTTGCCGGCTGCCGTTGGAGATGCTATTATGCTGGAAATAATAGAGTGACATCCAATCCATTTGAGTTAATTGCATGTATGATTGTCCCTCTATAAAAAGTTAATTGCATGTACAGTGTACACGTGACTTGCAGGGTGGCTACAGCTTCGTACAGAAAGTTAAAATGAAACAAGTCCATCCTTAATCTTGTATTCTAAGTACTCTGTGGGTTCCACTGTCAGTACAGTAGCGAAAGAAGTATATATTAAATAAGTAATATATGATATAAAAATCTAAAGTTAAAAGACAGAATTCAAACTCATGTCATCATGTTGCGAGCATCCGGCGCTAACCAGCCCGGCACACATTTTTGTTGTAGACCATGCTGGAGATATATCTCCATGTCTACTCTTATACTCCATTCGTTCCTAAATATTTGTATTTTCATATTTCAAATGGACTACCACATACGAATGTGTATGTAGACATATTTTCGAGTGTAGATTCACTCATTTTGCTCCATATGTCTTTTCAGGAAGGGGTCAGATTTGTGCTTGATTTATTTATGAGGTATCCAGATGGCACTGCACCGCCAAAAAAAGAGGGTAACATCAAAATTATGGACTACTTTTTTGAGTATGTTGGTAAGGTCCGGTCATAGTCACTTGTTGAAATCTTTAAAAAGACAAATACTCCCTCCGTCCGGAAATACTTGTCATCAAAATGGATAAAAGGAAATGTATCTAGACGTATTTTGGTTTTAGATACATCTCTTTTTATCCATTTTGATGACAAGTATTTTCGGACGGAGGGAATATTTAGGAACGGAGGGAGTAGAAAACAGAGTTGGTGATGATCGTGTGCGTGCCATCCTGCAATATAGGCCGTCGGATTTATATCTAACGGATAGGAAAGAAACTATGGCAATTTTGCAAAAATAAACCCACACGCCTCTCCATGTTCGCAAATAAGGCCTTCCCTCATTCAGCCTTTTCTCTCACAAGATAAACTACTCATACAAATGCATCTTGATGTTCCGTGCAACGCACGGGCAGCTAGCTAGTTTCTTTTAAAATAGTTGCTGCGATAATTGGGTTGAAGTGATATATTTTATGTCTGCCCCGAATGATTTCAGATTCACTAGTAGTAACAAAGAAAAGGTTGCCTTGTTAATTAACAAAAAATAGGGTGAAAACTATCACATGAGGCCGGTAAAAACAAGGACACTTGGTTCAGCATCATCATCACTATAGCTGTACGCGTGCGAGAAGTCTACATATCGAGGGGGCTACCGAGCGAGGCACCGAGACACAATGTTTGAGAGAGAAACCAATTGACAGATTATGATCAGATCGAGTTGTCACCCTTTTGTTGTCATTGTTGGGGGGGAGGGAGAGAAAGACGTATCAAGAGTGTGCGGTAGGCACAAAGGCACAACTAGCGAGTGTGTGTGTGTTTGAAAGAGGAGTAGATAGATTATTATCAAGAACGATGTGCCACCCTACTCCTTCGGTGCCGGGTAGTGTGTGTGTGTGTATGTTTGAGAGAGAAGCCAGTCGATAGATTAGTATCAAGATCGAGGTGTCACCCTACTCCTTCGGTGTTGGGAAGTGTGGGTGTGTGGGGGGGGGGCAGTGACACTCACATATCTCTACTCTTATAAAAAAACAGATTTGGTGATGATGGTGTTCCTGCCATCCTGCAATATAGGACACTCACATATCTCTACTCTTATAAAAAACTATGGCAATTTTGCAAAGAGATACCCACACCCCTCTCTGCATTTGCAAATAAGGCATTCCCTTGTTCATCCTTTTCTCCCACAAGATAAACTACTCATACAAATGCATCTTGATGTTCCGTGCAACGCATGGGCATCTTGGTAGTAGGGAGAAGGAGTTTGTGTGACACATATCTAGCTATATTAAGGGATAGGTAGATAGCATTTGTGTGAGGCATACTTAAAGCATCACGAAGATAAACAAACGGTGTGCATGCAAGTGCCGAAAAAAATGAAGCGAGAAACAATGTGTGTGTGTGTGTGTGTGTGTGTGTGTGTGTGTGTGTGTGTGTGAGAGAGAGAGAGAGAGAGAGAGAGAGAGAGAGAGAGAGAGAGAGA
>NC_041393.1:431717815-431727691 GCF_002162155.2 Triticum dicoccoides | reverse complement strand
AAAACAAAAGGTGCTCTGTTGGAATCCCATTATATGTATTCATATGGTTCCGGAACTCGAGTTAACCTTAGGCATATGTGTGAGAGACATTATTATACTTTGAGACATTAGTGGCTGTGGGTTGGTGGAATTAAAGGGGTGGGCGTGTTAGACAGAGGGAGCGTGTGTGTTTCTGCGTGAGAGACTTGTAGGACGGGATAGAAAGACGAATTTAAGCTTGATGAAGGGAGAGAAATACACGAAGTGCGTGTGTGTGATTCCGATGCCCACAGGGAAATGAGATATGTATGCGTCTGAGAGATATTGCACAATTCATTCATGTATCACTATCTAGCGATCGTGGACGTGCATCGCTTGAACATAAGTCAATACCTACTTCGTATCATGGCCAAAGGTGCAATATCGATTCAACGCTATAAAGATTGGACACTCACATATCACATTTTTTCTATTTAAATAAACCTTTTCAGTTGTGCATGCCAAAGTTGCAGTGTTGTTTCTTCAAACAACCAATGTAGCTATCATGTACATGTACCATTGTTACTCTTGCATTCAAATTCATTAGTCTTGGATGATTTAAGTTTCTATTTTGAAGTAATATATGTAATATTCATATATGAATTCAACGGGTACGCAATTTATGAAATGGAGGCTATGTGATCATATGACGTAACACTTTTAAGTAGCGGACTACAATATCCATTTCTTTTTGTGCGCCTCTACACTAACACGTCAATGCATTATGTTTAACGTAAATAACCAATGGCACTAAATTATCTATTTACACGAGAAATACATAGGCTGAGCGTTTGATCCCTTTTTTGTGAACGCGCCACTACACCCATACAATTGGTCGCGCACGTGTGAACGTCCAAGTTATCAGTGCATCATCCCGAGTTATTGTCTTTTTTTGGGGGGTGGACTTCACACCAGTTATTAACTGCTGAAGCGTGCCCCGTGTACACAGTCTAGCATGACCTTCCCGCTAGCACGGTCCAAAATTAGTTGAATCTAGATACGAACAATCCCGCAGGCGGCAAAATCTCCCGCCTCCTTCTAAAATTTCTGCCACCTTAGTATTTAGCATGCGAAATTCCCCTTTTGTCCTTGGTGAACGGAGACCAACAGTTACAATACCGCCCTCATCTACATGATAGGTCGGGGCTGCTTTGGTAAATTCCGGTTCCCCCCACTACACGGCACCCCTATTTCCTCTCCCCCTCCCGCAAAAACGACTAACTCCACAGCACCAGAGCGTATTACATCACGCCATCTGTACTTCATCACCATTTCTCCCCTCCCCTCTAGAAACCCTAGACTGCTCATCCACCGGCGTACCATAGCCCATTCACTGCCAGCGGCGTCCACCTCGCCGGATATGCTTCTGCGGCCACATCTACCCCTCCCACCTCCCCTAGAAACAAGTAGACTGCTCATCTACCACTGTACCACAGCCTATTCAGTGCGGGCCTTGTCCGTGGAGCCGGATCTCCTACGCCAGTACTCTTGTCAACCGCCGCGCATCTGTAGCGGCTCATTCGTACTCCCCACCGGAGACGCTTCGTCCACACCCCCCGGAGCCGCCCCACCGACACCCCCGTCGACGGCCTCTGATCCTCTTTGCCGACACCTTCCTCAACCCTACCGGAGCCGCTTTGCCGACACCATCGTCAACCCTACCGGAGTAGCTTCGCCTATACCATTCTCAACCCTATCGGGGATGCTTTGCCAACTCACAAGTCCACGGCCTCAGATCCGCTTCCTCGCACCCTCATCCAACCTACCGGAGCAACTTCTGACGCCCCATCCACGGCCGCAGATACGCATCGTCGACACCATCCTTAACCCAACCACCGGAGCAGCTTCTGACGCCCCGTCCACGGCCGCAGATCCGCATCATCGACACCATCCTTAACCCAACCACCGGAGCAGCTTCTGACGCCTCGTCCACAGCCGCAGATCCGCATTGTCGACACCATCCTTAACCCAACCACCGGAGCAGCTTCGCCTATGCCCTCATCCAAGGCCATAGATCCGCTTCGCCCACATCGTAGTCCACCCTACCGGAGCCGCTCCACAAACACCCTACTCGACGGTTCTAGATCTCCTTACCGAACCCCGACAGCCAGTGCATCGTCATCACCCTTGACGTTTCTAACCTGATTCCCACCATCTGGAGAGATGTCAAGCACCCGCCACGGCCTAGGTACTTTTCACCTTTAAACCCGTCTAGCATCACCTGCCTGATATACTTCAAATATACTAACCGGTCGTTGTTACCTGTTATGCAGCTGGCAAAAACTACAAGGATGATGTTTCTTCTAGATCTAACAGCTTGGCCAACCAAGATCCTGGACTAAGGCATTGCTATGATCTTGTAAGTGCGTCTCTCTCTTGTATTGTTCTGTGCCAGCCAGCATGCTTTGCTAGGATTTTTGACCAGTAATCCCTTTGTGCAGACAATGATTTCTACTACTGGCTGCTAAATTAGATATGTAGATGTCATACATGATACTACCTCGTACCTCCGTTCCTAAATATAATTCTTTCTAGAGATTCCACTATAGGCTACATACGGAGCAAAATGAGTGAATCTACACTCGAAGATGCATCTATATACATTTGTATCTGGTCCATACTGGAATCTCTACAAAGACATATATTTAGGAACAGGGGCAGTACATTACACAAAATCTTAGGTGGCATGTAGGAATTCCAGTGCACTACATTAGCCTCCCTCAGAGTGTCTGCTAGTCCAGCACACAGAGTCATGGCTAGTTTATGGTACGCACACAATCGTTAATTGGTGGTTTAAATATGTGCAAGGGATGTGCAATGTAGTATCATGTAGAGATGTCTGAAGTTAGCCATGTCAACTTGCAGATAGGGTTACAGAATGAAAAAGTACAAGATGTATGTGGCAATTTCATGGAACATCGCAAAAAAAAGAGGCAGCAGTGAGCCTATACAGTGTGTATGGTACGTCACTCCTCCATTGCAATCATCGTGACATGTTATTTGTATGTCAGTTCTATTAGCCAAGTTTCTTAGGGACAGTTATTACGAGTTATCCTAAGAAAATAAGCACCTATGAATATAAGCTCCATGTAATAAGCCAACCAGTTCTTTTCATTGCGTTTTCAGCTTATCTTTGGTATGATCAGTGGAAAGTCTAGATTGCATTATATATTTTTTATTTTGCTACCCATATGAAAATTAATTTGACTTGCAAACATCACAAATTGAACCCAGTGCAGTAATTAATATGATAGGAAAACAGACCATCACTATTTGCTCAAAATGCAAATACAAAGATACCATCTACTTGGCACAATCTAATTTGGTCAATGTTTTCCATAGAGATCCCATTGCCTAATTTAAACGAAGAACGCATGACCCACATTTAAATGAAGAACAATTATTTATTGAAATTCAATGGTCCAAGTGGCTGGTTATTATCATATAGCAGCACCACCTGAAAGCATCATATAGCAGCAGCAACAGCTCATAGCAACTCATCATACAGCAGCAGCAGTCTGCAATTCATCATATACCAGCAGCAGCTCATAGCAATTCATCATATAGCAGCAGCAGGAGCAGCTCATAGCAATTCATCATATAGCGGCAGGAGTAGCTCATAGCAATTCATCATATAGCAGCAGCAGGAGCAGCTCATAGCAATTCATCATATAGCAGCAGCAGGAGCAGCTCATAGCAATTCATCATATAGCATCAACAGGAGCAACTTATAGCAACTCATCATATAGCAGCAGCAGCAGCTCATAGCAATTCATCATATAGCAGCAGCAGCAGCTCATAGCAATTCATCATATAGCAGCAGCAGCTCATAGCAATTCATCATATAGCAGCAGCAGGAGCAGCTCATAGCAATGCATCATATAGCAGCAGCAGAAGCAGCTCATAGCATTTCATCGTATAGTGGATCAGAATGAAAATTTGGCAAAAAATCAGAGGAGATCCTCACCTTGTTGGATGAGCTCATCCTTCAACAGCACCTCAAGGCCATGGCCTGGGAGGAGGGGAGGGGGAATAAGGTGCCTTCTGCCGCAGTGTGGCATCAGCCGTAGTTGTGCAGCGCCAGCCGGAGTAGTGCGTTGGACGAACCATAGTGGAGCAGCTGCTCAAGACCATGAGAATGAGGGGCAGCGCCAGAGGGAGGAGCAGCCAGGGAGATTTGCCCCTACCCGCCGGCCATGTAGCCTAGCTGGACAAAGCATCGTCGAGGACCAGCCCAGATGGGACCAGTGGCGACGGCTTGCTGGAGGAACCCTAGTGCTGAAGGCAGGGGATCGAGGTAGAGGGAAAGGGGAGAGGAGATGCAAGCGGGCAGGGCAATGCATGCTTGCGTGTTTGTTTTTACCTGAGGGTCAGGTGTGACACGGGCGTCAGCAGTTGCATTTTGAGTGTAATATAGGCAGACAACAAAGTCATTTCACTATTCCCCTTCCCTTCAATTTTTAGTGAAGTTCTACCCAAAACACCCCCCTCCAAAGCAAAATTAGTTAAGCCCAAGCCCATAACTCAAAAATGACTTCTTTACATCTTTCATGGCTTATTTTGACAATAAGCCCTGAAAAGGCGGAATCGAACTGGCCCTTAACCTGCAATTCAATTGTGCGTGCAATGATGAATCACTCATGCCTGCTATAGTGTACATTTAGGCATCATCATACATGGCATAACCTAATACGTGTGCATTCCATTGTAGAATCTGGAATATGCAATGTTTATGTTAGTTCATACATTGCACATGATGTTTAAATGCCCCTTAAATCTTGTCAGTCAAGTGATGGTCTTTAAGCCTCCTTCTTTGCTTCTTTTCTTGATATGTGAGATTATCTCACACATCTGTTCAATTGCTTGTTTGCATCAGCCAGCCATACTAGGACTGTTTGCTTTGATTACTTGTTGTTCTTGACCTAACACTCTAACAGAGCTTGTCAACGATTTAAACACTAAGGGATGTTGTAGTGGGGCCTTGTCTAACTCATAGGTGACATAAAGGTTTGGTTGTACACTAAAGTAGGCTCTCCAAGAGTACCTGGAGATCCAGTTCAAAGGTATGCCTAGTTTTTACATAGTGCAGACATAGTAAATGCTCATTTCATTGTGTGCAAGTGCAAGAGATGCGGCATGTTTCATTATGTGGTGTTGTTTTGTTATAATCTCATCCTTTTGTGTTCATAGACTGGAAAGTATGCATATTTATCTTCCAAGGAGACGAGTAACTAGTTTGTGTCACCTTGCAGACGGGGTGCAATGAAGATAAGATTGAGGATTTCCAAGTACAAGATGTTAGGAAGGAGCCTTGCAAGAGAAGTAGGAGCTGCGTTGAGCCTCTTCAACCTATTAAGGTAAGTCACTGTAGCCAACTCAACAGTTCAATTCCTTGTTTGTTGCAGGATAGTTAATTTGCTCTTATGAATTGCTTTATTTGTCCTCAGTTAATGAGATGCCCAAAGAATCATGGCTGATGTTGGGTACTTGTATAACTATTAGTTGACATAATTAAAGGCCTTACCATTTAATTACTCTGCCGAAGTGTGCCTGAAGCTTTGAAGTCTATTAACCAACTATTATTGCATGAGGCTCACAATCTAGTTTATACTAGGCTAATGATTGCATTGTTTTGCCTAATGTAGTATGTTTGTATGAAACCCTCTTCTGTTCATTATGCTCCCTAAGACTTTAATTGAGCTACAGAATGGCCAACTGCTTGCTTACTTATACGCAACGTGCTATCTAAATTTGTAACTTGTTTGTGTTTTGGATTGGGCCCCAACATCATGCTCCTCTGGTGAACTAAGAGAGATTTCTGTATGCAGGCTGCACAAACTATCTTTTTAATAATTTTTAAAATATCAACTGCTTATGCTTCATGACGTGTAACATTATTGTTAGTCCTGTTTTGCCATGTAGTACAAAATAGTGTCTTGCTCGCTTCACTGTTCTAACTATATTTTTGCCCTAGTCACGTGTACTTACAGAAACATTTCAGGATGAAGTGACATCAACACAAAGATCTGCGAGCAGTGCAGCATGGCCGTTACCGAATGATTATGGATTGGAATTGGAATGTGTTGATGTTCTCGGGCATCAACTAGAGGTGGCAAGACAACGTGTACATGATTGTCAACGTATAATCAACAAGTTGAGACTGGACATGTAGGTATTAGATGCAGGAGTCAAAAAAAAAGAAACAAGACACTGAGGTAACCACGAAGGAATTGGGGATTTTGCAGACTGAAATTTGGGCTATCTGAATCCGGCCAATCCTATTTTCTAAAGAGATTATAGTTCAAATGGAGTTAAGTTGATGCGTGTCCATGATGTATGAGCTGTATTTGCCCAGTGTATGTAATTTGTTGTTTGTGTATGCTTTATTATCACCTGTGCCGAACCATAATGTCCAGTGGGTATAATCGGCTGTAATTTCTTTATTGTATAGTGTAGGATTATTCTATGTTTCTATACCTTGGTCTCTTTGTTGTATAGTGTATGTTTTTTAGAGGTGATAGTATTGAGTAGGATAATTATTTGAATATGCTATATCGTTCAAACGGGGGCCAACTCGCCCAAACGTTGTAGTGAAAATGGCCCTCCACGGGCCATCGATCCATGGGCCATGTACGGGCCGTCAGATCCATGGCCTTCAATGGGCCGTCGGATCCATGGGCCTTCTACGTCTCATAGGATCCATGGGCCTTCTACGTCTCGTAGGATCCATGGGCCTTCTACGTCTCGTAGGATCCATGGGCCTTGTAAGGGCCAACTCATCTATGGGCCTTGTACGGGCCTTTAATAGGCCATAGACGGGCTAGAGTGGAAATCGTACGTTTTATGGGCTGACCATAACAGGCCGTTAATAGGCCGTATTTGGTGATGCTATGAAAATGGCCCACAGATTAACAGTCCTCAAACGGGCCGACTGTAACGACGGGCTGAATTTGGCCCGCAAGCAGAAAATGACAGTAACGGGTCGTAAGTACCTGAATGCTCCAAATGAGCCCAAGAATAAATGGGCCCTTAGAAGGCCAAAAGATAACTTGGGATGGGAACGGCCCAACGGAATAGCGGGCCGTTAATGGGTATAAAGTGATACACTATTCATTACGGGCCAGTTTCACCACGGGCCATTAATGGGTGTAAAGTGATACACTGTTCATTATGGGCAAGTTTCACCACGGGCGGTTAATGGGCCGAGAGTTACAAAGGTTCTCATATGGGCCGAAAGACGTCATGGGCCATACATGGGCTAGAAGTGAAAACGGGCTGGAATCATATTGGATGGCCCAGATGGCGCTACTAGGCCTAATTCGGATAGGGCGTAATGGGCCTTGGGTTAGCGGGCTGTAAATGGGCCATATGCGAACAGGCCGTTAACAGGCTTTCCATGGGCCGGCCCGCCACCTTTTGACCAAGTCAAACGGGCCGGCCTTTTCACAGGAATGGGCCTCTGTTGGGCCGTGCCATGTGTCGACATATCATAGGCGCCTTCTGCCCAATGGGTGGATGACATATGTCCCAACGATGAGCCAACACGTGTTTCCTCCAGCCAATGATTATTTTACACATGGAAAATCCCCATTGGTCGGGGTTGTTAACGGGTTATCGGATCCAAAACCCGACCCGATAGCTTAACAGTTACGTTACGGTGGATGCCACATGTCGGTAACCCTTGACGAAAGCACTTCCGTGATGCGCTATTTATCGTCATGGAAGTGGGCACTTCCGTGATGATAATTTGGTAATGTCATGGAACACTTCTGTGACAGCACAGATATGACTATCTTGATTATGTCATAAAATCGTCATGGATCTACATGCATGACAGAAAATGCGACCTACTGTGACAAACACGTATCATCACGGATATGTATTTTTTTTGTAGTGAGAGGATGAAAGCAATTAATGTCAACATATCTCTTGTTGTACTAACACCTCTACCTAGTATGTTTCAGACAAGTTCAACAATGGAGTGGCATGGACTAAAGGATGTGGAACCCCTTCAAGATGCTAACGACAAAGGATTGGCTCAAGCTCCAAGATCAAGACTCTACATTTTATATTTTAGTGATCCAAGATCACATTGAGTCCATAGGAAAAGCCAATACTATCAAGAGGGGATGAGGTGTTGCTTAATGACTTGCTTGCTCAAAATGCTTAGTGATATGCTCCAAAGCCCTCAACTACTTTCTCACATCCACATATGTCCTAAACCAAAAGTCTAACTCGGCCCTACCGATTCTCCGGCATCACCGAGTTCAGATGTCTTAGCCACTGCCACAAACCCTAGGCAAATCTGTCTCATCGATAGGGATCTCGGTTCACCGAGATGGGATTGTAATCTCTCGGTGTATGTCCATTACCAAACTCGGTCTCACCGAGTTTGAGTAATCGGTACTACCGAGATTACAATGCAAACTCTCTTGTTAACTTATTACCAAAATTGGTCCCACCGAGTTTGTGTAATCGGTCCTACCGAGTTTGTGTGACCAACTCTCTGGTTAGCTTATTACCAAAATCGGTCCCACCGAGTTTGTGTAATCGGTCTCACCGAGATTACGTTATGCCCTAACCCTAATCATATCGGTCCTACCGAGTTGCATGTCGGTCCCACCGAAAATCCTAACAGTCACATTATTTGCTGAATCGGTCTGACCGAGTTTACCAATTCGGTCCCACCGAGTTTGGCAAGTTGTGTGTAACGTTAGATTTTGTGTGGAGGCTATATATACCCCTCCACCCACTCTTCATTCGTGGAGAGAGCCATCAGAACGAACCTACACTTCCAGCATACATTTTCTGAGAGAGAACCACCTACTCATGTGTTGAGGCCAAGATATTCCATTCCTACCATATGAATCTTGATCTCTAGCCATCCCCAAGTTGCTTTCCACTCAAATCTTCTTTCCACCAAATCCAAATCCTGTGAGAGAGAGTTGAGTGTTGGGGAGACTATCATTTGAAGCACAAGAGCAAGGAGTTCATCATCAACACACCATTTGTCACTTCTTGGAGAGTGGTGTCTCCTAGATTGGCTAGGTGTCACTTGGGAGCCTCCGACAAGATTGTGGAGTTGAACCAAGGAGTTTGTAAGGGCAGGGAGATCGCCTACTTCATGAAGATCTACCGCTAGTGTAACGCCCCGGATCCGATGCGCTAGGTGTCTTCCAGTTATTCGCCGTAGTTGCCATGTCATTTGCTTGCGTGTTGCATTTTTCCATGTCATCATTTGCATCATGTCATCATGTGCATTTCATTTTGCATATGTGTTCGTCTCATGCATCCGAGCATTTTCCCCGTTGTCCGTTTTGCAATCCGGCACTCCTATGCCCTCTGGCGTTCCCCTTTTGTCTCCTGTTGTGAGCGGGTGTTAATCGCTCTCGGAATGGACCGAGTCTTGCCAAGCGGCCTTGGTATAGCACCAGTAGACCGCCTGTCAAGTTTCGTGCCATTTGGAGGTCGTTTGATACTCCAACGGTCAACCGCGTAGCCCGAAAGCCCCTTTTGTCTTGCAGCCCAACACCCCTTCCAAAGTGGCCCAAAACCCAGCAAACTCCCCTCCATGCTCTCGGTCGTTCGATCAGGATCGTGTGGGCGAAAACCGCTCCTCATTTGGACACTCCTAGCTCCCTCTACCTATATATTTGTGCCCCTCCCAGATTTTTCGCGCAGTCCAAACCCTAGCCCCGCTCCCCTCGCCCGTCGGACATGTCCGCTCCCCCGCCGGACATGTCCGCTTCTCCGCCCCCAGCCAACCGGCGTTCGCCACGTGGCCCGTCGCCGTTCCCCCGCGCCGCGGCCCGTCGGGGCCCATCCGGGGCCCGCCCGGACCGACCGAGCGCCGCCGCC
>NC_041393.1:431709877-431717125 GCF_002162155.2 Triticum dicoccoides | reverse complement strand
CTCTCCCACCAAGGCGCCCGCCCGCGGGTGCTCTAGCCCCGCTGTCCGGCGCTCCGCTGCCGCCACGAGGCCCGGCCTCCCCGCGCCGGCCCACCTCTGCGCCATCCCGCCGGTTCCTCCTAGGCCGCGCTCCACCGCCGGCCGCCGCCGCGACGGCTGCGCCGCGCCGCCCCGCCATCGCCCGTGGATGCCGCCGTCTCCGGGGAACCGCGCCGTCCCGGATCCGTCCTCCCCGACTCCTCTCCGCCCCGCCGGCCGCCTCCCCGTCCTCTGCTCCGGCGAACTGCTCAGGCCATCCTCGGATTTCGTGCCCGATTCAGATCTGCCAGAGGTTGACCCCGAAAATCGCCTAAGTCCTTTTCCTGTCATATTTTCATGCCACGTTCATCGCATCATATCTCTGCATCCGTAGCTCCGTTTCGTGCGTGTGATATGTCAAATTGTTCGTCTCAGCGAGGGCTTCATTTCATTCCATTGCATCAGGTTCATTTGAGTTCATCTTGATGCCTGAATCATCGTTGCAAGAGTGCTTCATAATGTTGTCTGTTGTCTGTTAACAGAATGTGTGCTTTTGTCATTTTTGCCATGATTGATGTGTGCATCTTATGAGGTTGATGTCTACATGTGTTTTGATCTATGCCATGCCATCTTTACATAGGTGCTTACCATGTATTTTTGTGATCAATGTGATGACTAGCACAAGCATGTAAACTAGGCTTCGTGATGTTGCTGATTTCAGTCCCTGTTCTGCTGTTATTTTCATGCCATGTAAACTTGATGCTACAGAGAGGTCCATGCATATTTTGAGATACTTCAGTAAGGATGTTTTGAACATATGGTTTTTCTCTATCCATTCATGCCCCTGTTTGCAATTATGGAGTAGTCTAGCATGTCATTTTCGTGCTCTACTTTTGCTACAAAATGTTTCCTGGCAGATTGTTCACATGTGATTCATTTTTGCCAAGGTTGTTGTAGTTGATCCTTGCATGCTATGAACTTGTTCTTGCCTTGGTTTGTTTCATAAACATGTCTTCTTGATGATTCTATGCTTATATTGTCATGCAATGACTTGTGGTGAGTGAATCAAGCTTGTTAAGTAGGGAACTTGCTGTTACTGTTTTGCTAGGCTGAATCTGTTATTTCGTGATGCTATGTAAACCTGCTCCTACTAGTCATTCTATGCATAATCTGGAGATGTTCACTAAGGGTGTTTTGTTATACATGTTATGCTCTATCCATTCATGCCCCTGGTCGCAATTATAGCTTGTTGTAGCTTGTTGTTATCTTGCTCCAAATTTGCTATATAATGTTGTTGTCAGCCTGTTAACATTAAGTTCAGTTGTTGCCATGATTGTTGCTAGTGTTCCATGCACCCTATGAACTTGCTATTGCCATGCTTAGCTTCATAAACATGCCTTCTTACTGTTGGTTGCCTTTCCATGCCATGTATTGCTCTGTGGTGAGTGGTACAAGCTCATCTACATGCCTACTTATCGTTGTTCCTGCCATGTATGAATCTGTATTATAACTTGCTATGTTTACATGGGTGCCATCATATTTTATAATCCTTTTTCGCTTATGGTCATTAAAGGACTTTTCTTCTATGCATTTAGTAGTATCATGCCATGCCTTTGTTTACCATGATAAGTTCCTGTAACATGTTGTTTGATAGCTCTACACATTGCAACCTGATGTTATTTTCTGCAAAGTCTGAACTGTTATTATTTGCAATCTTGCCATGTGTGTTTGAGCATGTTCTAGTGATTTCTGGAGATAGCTCAGTGTTCATGTTTTGTTATGCTCTACCTGTACATCATGACCATGCCTTTTGTTTTCTTGTTGAGGTCCTGTAGCATATTGTTTTGATGCTTTCAATATGCCTAGTTGCTGTTTTGGACAGATTGTTATTATAACTTGTTTCATGTGTGTGTTGAACCGTTGCTCCGTTTTGAGTGTGCTCTATATGAAACTTGCTTAGAATTGCATGTAGTTCCATATTATCATATTGCATCCATGTTTTGAGGTGTTTGCTTGATGTTTGGATGCATTTTGCATCAATGCCATGTTTGACTTGTTTTGCTCATATCTTCTAGGCCGTAGCTCCGAACTAAATGATCTTTATATGTAACTTGACTAGAATCTCGTGTAGGTCATCTTTGTGCATCTTAACTTGCTGTTTAACAACTTAAACATAAGGTTTATTCACATCTGGACCAACTTCGAAATTTGCATATGAGGACTTACCGGAATTGTTATATGTTGTTCCCGGCCTCATTCAAACTTGCCTTGATGTGTTGCTCTTGTTCGCATCATCCCTTGCCATGAGTAGACTCATCTAGATTTGTCATGCATCATGCTTGTTGTGCATCATGCCTTGTTCATGTGTGGTGTGTTTACTATGTTGTGTGCTTCTTTTCGATAGTTCCTGTTTCGTTGCGATCGTGAGGGTTCGTTCGTCTACGCTTGGTTCGGCTTGATCCGTTCGTCTTCTTCATGGGCTCGTTCTTCTTCCTTGTGGGATTTCAGGCAAGATGACCGCTACCCTGGATCTCACTACTATCATTGCTATGCTAGTTGCTTCGTTCTATCGCTATGCTGCGTTACCTATCTTTTGCTCATCAAGCCTCCCCAAATTGCCATGAACCTCTAACCTTTGACACCCTTCCTAGCAAACCGTGGCTTGGCTATGTTACCGCTTTGCTCAGCCCCTCTTATAGCATTGTTAGTTGCAGGTGAAGTTGAAGATTGCTCCATGGTGGACAGAATTATGTTGGGATATCACAATATCTCTTATATTATTAATGCATCTATATATTTGGTAAAGGGTGGAAGGCTCGGCCTTATGCCTGGTGTTTTGTTCCACTCATGCCGCCCTAGTTTCCGTCATACCGGTGTTATGTTCCCGGATTTTGCGTTCCTTACGCGGTTGGGTGATTTATGGGACCCCCTTGACAGTTCGCTTTGAATAAAACTCCTCCAGCAAGGCCCAACATTTGTTTTACCATTTGCCTCACCACCACCTACATTTCCCTTGGGAGTAATTAACCCAAGGGTCATCTTTATTACAGCCCCCCCCCCCCGGGCCAATGCTTGTCTAAGTGTTGGTCCGAACCAGAGCCACTTGCAGCGCCACCTCGGGGAAACTCGAGGTCTGGTTTTAGTTGTACATAGTGTTCATCCGGTGTTGCCCTGAGAACGAGATATGTGCAGTTCCTATCGGGATTGTCGGCGCATCGGGCAGTCTTGCTGGTCTTGTTTTACCATTGTTGAAATGTCTTGTAAACCGGGATTCCGAGTCTGATCGGGTCTTCCTGGGAGAAGGTATATCCTTCGTTGATCGCGAGAGCTTATCATGGGCTAAGTTGGGACACCCCTGCAGGGTATAATCTTTCAAAAGTCGTGCCTGTGGTTATAGGCAGATGGGAATTTGTTAATGTCCGGTTGTAGATAACTTGACACCAGATCCGAATTAAAATGCATCAACTGTGTGTGTAGCCGTGATGGTCTCTTTTCGGCGGAGTCCGGGAAGTGAACACGGTTTCTGTGTTATGTTTGACGTAAGTAGGAGTTCAGGATCACTTGTTGATCATTGCTAGTTTCACGACCGTTCTGCTTGCTCTCTTCTCGCTCTTATTTGCGTATGTTAGCCACCATATATGCTTAGTCGTTGCTGCAGCCTCACCACTTTACCCCTTCCTTTCCCTTTAAGCTTTGCTAGTCTTGATACCCATGGTAATGGGATTTCTGAGTCCTCGTGGCTCACAGATTACTACAACAACAGTTGTAGGTACAAGTTGTGCGATGATCATGACGCGAGAGCGATGCTTGCTTGCGTTGAGTTCTTCTTCCGCTTCTTCGATCAGGGGATAGGTTCCAGGTCGGCAGCCTGGGCTAGCAGGGTGGATGTCGTTTGAGTTTCTGTTTGTATTTCATCCGTAGTCGGATGATGCTCTAATGTATTGTGATGTTGTATTAGTGTGGCATTGTATGCCTCTTGTATGTATCCCCATCTATTATGTAATGTTGATGTAATGATATCCACCTTGCAAAAGCGTTTCAATATGCGGGTCTATCCTTGGTGGGACCTTCGAGTTCCTTTTGGATAGGGTCGCATATTGGGCGTGACAAGTTGGTATCAGAGCCTCGATCGACCCTAGGAGCCCCCTTGATTGATCGTGTAGTTTGGCCGTTGTCGAGTCTAGAAGAAAAACTGCTTTTCGGAGTCTAGTTATAACGGAGAGTAGGAATTCTTTTTACTCCTTAACCCCTTCATCGCTCTGGTCAGGAATCTTGACGTAAGTGTTTTGAATTACTTCTCTTCCCTTTCAATTTTTTCTTTAGGATCACGCAGTTGGTTTTCCGATCGTTGGTTCTCAGCTCTTTTTATCCGGTGCAGTTCTCGTCAAGGTGACTCGAGCCTCTTCATCTTTGAGTTCAATCCTCAGTTGTTTTCTTTCCCACCTGCCCACCCTTCTTCTTCTCGGAACCGGAGTCCGTAATCGAGTATCCATCCTACTCGTGCGAAGTTTTTGCTCTCTCTCCTTAATGATTTCAACCGGTGTTTTCTCTTCAAGATATTCGTCGATTTCCCCTTCCAAGTTACCTTTGTTTTCCCGCCCTCGTACCTTTTTTTCTTCCCGGAGATTGAGTCTGTTTCGAGCATCAATTTCATTCGTGTGGAGCCTCTTCTGGTTTCCCTCTATTGTTTCAATCGGTGAATTCTTTTTTGTTTGGCATTCTTCATCTCTTTTCCGGTGGACCCAATTCAAGTTTTCGGTTGATTATATTCTTTCCCTCAGCTCAAGTGTCTTCCCTGCTCGTTCGCCTCTCGCCAGTTTATCATTCCGGAGTGTTCAAGACATCCCAGGAGATTCTGTGTTCGAATTAATTCGAGGTTTTCACCTCATTCAAATATTTCAATTTTTCTGGTGCTTCATCTATCTATTCATTATCCCTTTCCAACGGTGTTTTTCTCTTCAATGGGCCTAACCCACAGGTCTTTTCTCAGGATCTTACCTGACTCTTCTAATCCCCCCGGAGTTATTCTAAAATCTTTTCAAGTCTGACGTAAGAATGGATCCCATCAGTTAGATGCTTGCGAAGATCGATTTCAAATCATTTCATTGTTGGTTCAACCCCTTTGCTTTCCATTCTTCCGCAGTATCTCAGTAATTTTGGTGGTGTTTCTCGTCGTCATTTGAAGATCGAAGAAGAGTTTTCCCTCTCAACCTTGTCCGTCATCCCGAAGATTCATGGTTCTAGCTTCATATCATCCTCTCGAATTATTTCAGTTTGTCAGATATTCTTTCTTACCTATCCGGAGTATTTCAGGAGTTGATTTCTGTTTTGCTTCACCGGAGGCCATCGTTCCAGAAGAATTCTTAGTCCTATCATTCCAGCTACCGTTATCCAATTATTCCGGTTCTTCCGTCAAGTTTTCTTTAATCAGCTCATGATCTCTTGGTTCTTTTGCATCAAAATCCTCTCTAGCTTATTTGTTCTTCTAATTCTTCCCGGTGATTAGTTCAAGATTCTTTTTCCTTGTTTATCATATCAATCCATTCGTTCTTTCCAATCCTACCAGTGGTTCATGAAGACCTTCTCAAGTTTGCGATATGTCACTTCTAAATCCTTTTCAAGAAGAATAAGTAGTATGTAAAATCCATTGCTTGTCATCAATTTAATTTGATGAAGGATAAGCATACAATAAATCTTATTCTTATTTCATCAGAGTGAATAATCCCTTCCTTCGGAGTTTGTTCTTGATGAATAAATTCTAGTTCCAAGTGTCTTCATCTTTTCTTTTCCGGGGTTCAAATTTCATCGGCCATGTCATCGGAACCTCCATCCAAATCATCGCAAGGCTCATCTTATTCTTTCTTCTTTCAATTCTATCTCATCATCCTTTTGTTACCGGAGTTCTTCATGGTGGTTCTTCATGATTTAATTCATCTCTCAAGTGTTCATCAAAATTCTTGTTGGCAGAGTTCAAGTATCCTTTCTTCTCGCGTCTCAAAGTGCAATTAATTCTCCATATTCTTTTGAAGTGGAGTTTTGCATTTCTTCGTCCTTCTAAGCTATCAAATCATTTCAATTTGTGGCCGGTTATCACCTTATGATCTTGACATGTTACCTATAACACCACAACAAGCTTATTCTTTCGTTGTTGATTTTCTCAACAATTTCGTTCAATCCTTCCTTCTAAGTTCTTTTCATTCAACTCTTTTAATTCTTTCCGGAGGTTTTGTGTCATTTCTTCATCAACTATCATTCCATCCTCTCAAGTTCATGTTCTTTTCCTTCCATTTTCAGCCGGAGTGCTGCCTAAATCCTTTCAGTCTTATCCGTTTCTTATCTCGTTCTAACCAGAGTGGTTTCATAGTCTATCTGATTCCATGAGCTTTCGATTCTTGTCATTCTTGTTGTTCCTCTCTTATTTTCGAGTTCTCTCGATTCCTTGCTTCTTCTCTTGAGTTCTTGTTTCACCTCATCCCTTTTCCCTTCCGTCTCGGTCCTAAGATCTCGGGACGAGATCTCTTGTTAGTGGAGGAGTGTTGTAACGCCCCGGATCCGATGCACCAGGTGTCTTCCAGTTATTCGCCGTAGTTGCCATGTCATTTTCTTGCATGTTGCATTTTGCCATGTCATCATTCGCATCATGTCATCATGTGCATTTCATTTTGCATACGTGTTCGTCTCATGCATCCGAGCATTTTCCCCGTTGTCCATTTTGCAATCCGGCACTCCTATGCCCTCCGGCGTTCCCCTTTTGTCTCCTGTTGTGAGCGGGTGTTAATCGTTCTCGGAATGGACCGAGTCTTGCCAAGCGGCCTTGGTAGCACCGGTAGACCGCCTGTCAAGTTTCGTGCCATTTGGAGGTCGTTTGATACTCCAACGGTTAACCACGTAGCCCGAAAGCCCCTTTTGTCTTGCAGACAAACACCCCTTCCAAAGTGGCCCAAAACCCAGCAAACTCCCCTCCATGATCTCGGTCGTTCGATCACGATCATGTGGGCGAAAGCCGCTCCTCATTTGGACACTCCTAGCTCCCTCTACCTATATATTTGTGCCCCTCCCGGATTTTTCGCGCAGTCCAAACCCTAGCCCCGCTCCCCTCGTGCCGACGGACATGTCCGCTCCCCCACCGGACATGTCCGCTTCTCCGCCCCCAGCCAACCGGCGTTCGCCACGTGGCCCGTCGCCGTTCCCCTGCGCCGCAGCCCGTCGGGGCCCATCCGGGGGTCGCCC
>NC_041393.1:431692928-431709802 GCF_002162155.2 Triticum dicoccoides | reverse complement strand
TCCCGCTCCCGCTCGCCGCCTCCGGCCGCCGCCCGTCGCTGCCGCCGCGCCTCCCGTCTTCCCCGCTGTCGGTCGCCCCCTCGCCTCTCCCGCCGAGGCACCCGCCCGCGGGTGCTCCAGCCCCGCTGTCCGGCGCTCCGCCGCCGCAGCGAGGCCCGACCTCCCCACGCCGGCTCGCCTCTGCGCCATCCCGCCGGTTCCGCCTAGGCCGCGCTCCGTCGCCGGCAGCCGCCGCGACGGCTGCGCCCCGTCGCCCCGCCATCGCCCGTGGACGCCGCCATCTCCGGGGAACCGCGACGTCCCGGATCCGTCCTCCCCGACTCCTCTCCGCCCCGCCGGCCGCCTCCCCGTCCTCTGCTCCGGTGAACTGCTCATGCCATCCTCGGATTCCGTGCCCGATTCAGATCTGCCAGAGGTTGACCCCGAAAATCGCGTCCTTTTCCTGTCATATTTTCATGCCATGTTCATCGCATCATATCTCTGCATCCGTAGCTCCGTTTCGTGCGTGTGATATGTCAAATTGTTCGTCTCAACGAGTACTTCATTTCATTCGATTGCATCATGTTCATTTGAGTTCATCTTGATGCCTGAATCATCGTTGCAAGAGTACTTCATAATGATGCCTGCTGTCTGTTAACAGAATGTGTGCTTTTGTCATTTTTGCCATGATTGATGTGTGCATCTTATGAGGTTGATGTCTACATGTGTTTTGATCTATGCCATGCCATCTTTACAGAGGTGCTTACCATGTATTTTTGTGATCAATGTGGTGACTAGCACAAGCATGTAAACTAGGCTTCGTGATGTTGCTGATTTCAGTCCCTGTTCTGCTGTTATTTTCATGCCATGTAAACTTGTTGCTACAGAGAGATCCATGCATATTTTGAGATACTTCAGTAAGGATGTTTTGAACATATGGTTGTTCTCTATCCATTCATGCCCCTGTTTGCAATTATGGAGTAGTCTAGTATGTTATTTTAGTGCTCTACTTTTGCTACAAAATGTTTCCTGGCAGATTGTTTACATGTGATTCAATTTTGCCAAGGTTGTTGTAGTTGATCCTTGCATGCTATGAGCTTGTTCTTGCCTTGGTTTTGTTCATAAATATGTCTTCTTGATGATGCTATGCTTATATTGTCATGCAATGACTTGTGGTGAGTGAATCAAGCTTGTTAAGTAGGGAACTTGCTGTTACTGTTTTGCTAGGCTGAATCTGTTATTTCGTGATGCTATGTAAACCTGCTCCTACTAGTCATTCTATGCATAATCTGGAGATGTTCACTAAGGGTGTTTTGTTATACATGTTATGCTCTATCCATTCATGCCCCTGTTCGCAATTATAGCTTGCTGTAGCTTGTTGTTATCTTGCTCCAAAGTTGCTATATAATGTTGTTGTCAGCCTGTTAACATTAAGTTCAGTTGTTGCCATGATTGTTGCTAGTGTTCCATGCACCCTATGAACTTGCTATTGCCATGCTTAGCTTCATAAACATGCCTTCTTACTGTTGGTTACCTTGCCATGCCATGTACTGCTCTGTGGTGAGTGGTACAAGCTCATCTACATGCCTACTTATCGTTGTTCCTGCCATGTATGAATCTGTATTATAACTTCCTATGTTTACATGGGTGCCATCATATTTTATGATCCTTTTCGGCTTATGGTCAGTAAAGGACTTTTCTTCTATGAATTTAGTAGTATCATGCCATGCCTTTGTTTGCCATGATAAGTTCATGTAACATTTTGTTTGATAGCTGTAAACATTACAACCTGATGTTATTTTCTGCAAAGTCTGAACTGTTATTATTTGCAATCTTGCCATGTGTGTTTGAGCATGTTCTAGTGATTTCTGGAGATAGCTCAGTGTTCATGTTTTGTTATGCTTTACCTATACATCATGCCCATGCCTTTTGTTTTATTGTTGAGGTCTTGTAGCATGTTGTTTTGATGCTTTCAATATGCCTAGTTGCTGTTTTGGACAGATTGTTATTATAACTTGTTTCATGTGTGTGTTGAACCGTTGCTCCGTTTTGAGTGTGCTCTATATGAAACTTGCTTAGAATTGCATGTAGTTCCATATTATCATGTTGCATCCATGATTTGAGGTGTTTGCTTGATGTTTGGATGCATTTTGCACCAATGCCATGTTTAACTTGTTTTGGTCATATCTTCTAGGCCGTAGCTCCGAACTAAATGATCTTTATATGTAACTTGACTAGAATCTCGTGTAGATCATCTTTGTACATCTTAACTTGCTGTTTAACAACTTGAACATAAGGTTTATTCAGATCTGGACCAACTTCGAAATTTGCATATGAGGACTTACTGGAATTGTTATATGTTGTTCCCGGCCTCATTTAAACTTGCCTTGATGTGTTGCTCTTGTTCGCATCATCCCTTGCCATGAGTAGCCTCATCTAGATTTGTCATGCATCATGCTTGTTGTGCATCATTCCTTGTTCATGTGTGGTGTGTTTACCATGCTGTGTGCTTCTTTTCGATACTTCCTGTTTCGTTGCGATCGTGAGGATTCGTTCGTCTACGCTTGGTTCGGCTTCATCTGTTCGTCTTCTTCATGGACTCGTTCTTCTTCCTTGCGGGATTTCAGGCAAGATGACCGCTACCCTGGATCTCACTACTATCATTGCTATGCTAGTTGCTTCGTTCTATCGCTATGCTGCGTTACCTATCTTTTGCTCATCAAGCCTCCCCAAATTGCCATGAACCTCTAACCTTTGACACCCTTCCTAGCAAACCGTGGCTTGGCTATGTTACTGCTTTGCTCAGCCCCTCTTATAGCGTTGTTAGTTGCAGGTGAAGTTGAAGATTGCTCCATGGTGGACAGGATTATGTTGGGATATCACAATATCTCTTATATTATTAATGCATCTATATATTTGGTAAAGGGTGGAAGGCTCAGCCTTATGCCTGGTGTTTTGTTCCACTCTTGCCGCCCTAGTTTCCGTCATACCGGTGTTATGTTCCCGGATTTTGCGTTCCTTACGCGGTTGGGTGATTTATGGTACCCCTTGACAGTTCGCTTTGAATAAAACTCCTCCAGCAAGGCCCAACATTGGTTTTACCATTTGCCTCACCACCACGTACATTTCCCTTGGGAGTAATTAACCCAAGGGTCATCTTTATTACAGCCCCCCCGGGCCAATTCTTGTCTAAGTGTTTGTCCGAACCAGAGCCACTTGCAGCGCCACCTCGGGGAAACTCGAGGTCTGGTTTTAGTTGTACGTAGTGTTCATCTGGTGTTGCCCTGAGAACGAGATATGTGCAGCTCCTATCGGGATTGTCGGCGCATCGGGCGGTCTTGCTGGTCTTGTTTTACCATTGTCGAAATGTCTTGTAAACCGGGATTCCGAGTCTGATCGGGTCTTCGTGGGAGAAGGTATATCCTTCGTTGATCGCGAGAGCTTATCATGGGCTAAGTTGGGACACCGCTGCAGGGTATAATCTTTCGAAAGCCGTGCCTGCGGTTATAGGCAGATAGGAATTTGTTAATGTCCGGTTGTAGATAACTTGACACCAGATCCGAATTAAAATGCATCAACCGTGTGTGTAGCCGTGATGGTCTCTTTTCGGTGGAGTCCGGGAAGTGAACACGGTTTCTGGGTTATGTTTGACGTAAGTAGGAGTTCAGGATCACTTCTTGATCATTGCTAGTTTCACGACCATTCTGCTTGCTCTCTTCTCGCTCTTATTTGCGTATGTTAGCCACCATATATGCTTAGTCGCTGCTGCAGCCTCACCACTTTACCCCTTCCTTTCCCTTTAAGCTTTGCTAGTCTTGATACCCATGGTAATGGGATTGTGGAGTCCTCGTGGCTCACAGATTACTACAACAACAGTTGGAGGTACAGGTTGTGCGATGATCATGACGCGAGAGCGATGCTTGCTTGCGTTGAGTTCTTCTTCTGCTTCTTCGATCAGGGGATAGGTTCCAGGTCGGCAGCCTGGGCTAGCAGGGTGGATGTCGTTTGAGTTTTTGTTTGTGTTTCATCCGTAGTCGGATGATGCTCTAATGTATTGTGATGTTGTATTAGTGTGGCATTGTATGCCTCTTGTATGTATCCCCATCTATTATGTAATGTTGATGTAATGATATCCACCTTGCAAAAGTGTTTCAATATGCGGGTCTATCCTTGGTGGGACCTTCGAGTTCCTTTTGGATAGAGTCGCATATTGGGCGTGACAGCTAGTGAGGCAAGTCCTTCGTGGGCGACGGCCATGGTGGGATAGACAAGGTTGCTTCTTCGTGGACCCTTTGTGGGTGCAGCCCTCCGTGGACTCGCGCAACCGTTACCCTTCATGGGTTGAAGTCTCCATCAACGTGGATGTACGATAGCACCACCTATTGGAACCACAACAGAAACATCCGTGTCTCCAATTGCGTTTGAATCCTCCAATCCCTTACCTTTACATTCTTGCAAGTTGCATGCTTTACTTTCCGCTGCTCATATACTCTTTGCATGCTTGCTTGTTGTGTATTGTGATTGTTAAACTTGTGCCAAAACTCCACTCCAACTTAAAGAAGTTAAAAACTATAACTTTTGGTACTTAGTGTCTAATCACCCCCCGTCTAGACACCTCTTCTCGATCCTTTCAATTGGTATCAGAGCTTTGGTCTCCATTGCTTTGGTTTAAACACCATTGGAGGAAGATGGATGAGTCTACAATTGGGAGTCTTAGAATAGAGTGCCTATACTTGATGGAGAGTATTTTCATGAGTGGAAAAATGAGATGCTTGTGATTTTCAATCAATATCATTTGAACAAGTACATTGCTAGTCCTTGTGCACCTCATGTTGATCCTATGCATCCTACTCTTGATGAGTCAATTGACATGATTTGCAACCTTAGAACTGTTTAACTTATCACTAGAGGCTTGCCTAGAAACTTGATTGGATGTTTGCCTACTCTTAAGTGTGCCTACACCATATGGAAATTTCTTGAGGAACGTTTTCCAAATTATTCCTTGAAAAATCTAGATGAAATTCTCCATAAGTCTATTGCCTTGAGTAAGATGAATTCCAATGATCCTATGTTTGGTGATTGTCTATTTTAGCTTACAAACCTTATGCGTGCCAAAGGAGATGTTGGAATTATTAGTGATTTTATTTCCGAAGCTATTAAAATTCATAAACAAGATCATTGTCGAACTCACTATAACAAATCACCCTCTCTAGGATTTGATCCACCACATGACGATGTTGAACATGGATACTATGATGAGGATGATGATAGTGAATTTGATCTTGATGATGCAATGAGACACTTTGGTCTTATGGCAAATCTTCGGGGATATATGGCAGAAGAAAAGGAATGGTTTCTTGATAGTGGATGTACCAATCACATGACCGGAGATAAAGACATGTTTCGTGAGCTTGCTGAAAACAATGGTCCTCGAAAGTATGTCACTTTTGGTGACAACTCAAAGGGTAAGGTGGTTGGCCTTGGTAAGGTGGCCATATCACATGATATCTCCATACAAAATGTCATGCTCGTTGAATCTCTTGGCTACAACTTACTTTCAGTATCTAGACTTGCTGATTTCAGCTTCAATGTCCTATTTACTGAAGTAGATTGCCAAGTGTTTCGTAGAGATAATCATAAAATGGTCTTTACCGGTGTATGTAGAGGTGATCTATACATTGTTGATTTCACTAAAAAGGCTCAACCTAGAACTTGCTTTATTGCTAAATCCTCTAAAGATTGGTTATGGCATAGACGATTAGGTCATGTCGGCATGCGAAACCTTGACAAGCTTATTAAAGGAAATCATATCCTTGGTGTTAACGATGTCATATTTGATAAGGACAAACTTTGCAGCGCTTGTCAGGCAGGTAAACAGGTTGGAGGAAGGCATCCCGTGAAGAACATCATGACCACAAGGAGGCCACTCGAGCTACTTCACATGGATCTTTTTGGTCCCAACGCCTACAAAAGTCTCGGTGGAAATTCTTTTGGTCTAGTTATAGTTGATGATTTTTCAAGATTTACGTGGGTGTTCTTTCTCGATAATAAATCGCAGGTTCAAAAGATCTTCAAAAACTTCGCTAGGAAGGCCCAAAATCAATTTGAAGTGAAGATCAAGAAGGTTCGCAGCGACAACGGAACGGAGTTCAAGAACGCAAATGTGGATACCTTTCTTGACGAAGAAGGTATTTCACACAAGTTCTTGGCTACGTACACACCTCGACAAAATGGAGTTGTTGAGAGGAATAATCGGATGCTCATCAAAATGGTGAGAACGATGCTTGATGAGTACAAGACACCGAAGCACTTTTGGGCAGAAGCAGTTGAGACACCTTGTCATGCAACAAATTGCTTGTATCTTCACAAGCTACTCGGCAAGACGGCATACGAACTTCTCACTGGTAACAAACCCCAAGTTGGATACTTTTGAGTTTTCGGCTCAAAGTGCTACATTCTTGATAAGCATCGTCATTCTAAATTTGCTCCTAAGTCTCATGAAGGTTTCCTACTTGGTTATGGCTCAAACTCTCACACATACCATGTCTACAACAATTTCACTCGAAAGGTTGAAGAAACGGTATATGTGAAGTTTGATGAATCTAATGGCTCGCAAGTAGAGCAATTGCCAATTGATGTAGGAGACAAAGACCCCTCGGAAGCAATCCAAGACTTGTCTATTGGCAAGATTCGTCCAACGGAGGTGAAGGAGAGTACCTCATCCGTCCAAGTGGAAGCTTCTACCTCATGACAAGGTGAACTAAGAGTTGATATGGAAGCATCCACAAGTGGGACACACCAAGATGAAGAAAACGAGGAAGGCACCAAGATGAACGTCAACAACCTCCTTCTCCACCACGACAAGAGAACGACAACCCCAACAATGAAGAAGGCCAAGAAGGAGAACAAGATGAAGAAGATGTTCAACCAAGACCCAAGCAAAAGCTTTCACGAGTTCGAGCAAGAATTGCTAAAGATCATCCCGTTGAGCAAATCTACAAGGATAAACAAACCGGGAGAATCACTCGCTCCAAAACTCGTTTAGCTAACTTTTGTGAACACTATTCATTCATCTCTAGCATTGAACCTATGAAGGTTGAAGAAGCATTGGAAGATCCGGATTGGATAAACGAAATGCATGAAGAGCTACACAACTTTGAGAGGAATCAAGTTTGGACATTGGTTGAGAAGCCCGACAACAACCACAACATCATCGGTACCAAATGGGTGTTTCACAACAAGCAGGATGAAGATGGACAAGTAGTTCGCAACAAAGCACGTCTTGTCGCCCAAGGCTACACATAAGTCGAAGGCATGGACTATGGTGAGACTTATGCTCCCGTTGCTAGTCCTGAGTCCATTCGCATCTTACTTGCCTATGCTAATCACCATGATATCACCTTGTACCAAATGGACATTAAAAGTGATTTTATAAATGGTGAAATAGAGGAGGAAGTTTATGTTAAACAACCTCCCGGCTTTGTTAATCCTAAGAAACCTGACCATGTTTACAAACTTCACAAAGCTCTTTATGGTCTTAAACAAGCTCCTAGAGCGTGGTATAAATGCTTGACCAAGTTCCTTATTGAAAAAGGCTTTGAAATTGGAAAAATAGATTCTACTCTTTTTACTAAAAGGATCAATGGAGAACTATTTGTATGCCAAATTTATGTCGATGATATTATATTTGGTTCTACTAACCCTCATTTTAGTGAAAAGTTTGGGAAGCTAATGTCGGAGAAGTTTGAGATGTCTATGATGAGTGAACTCAAATTCTTTCTTGGTTTGAAAATCAAGCAAACTAAAGAAGGTACCTTTATCTCTCAAACGAAGTACACCAAGGACTTATTCAAGAAGTTCAATATGCAAGAATGCAAAGGTATGACTACACCCATGCCTACTAGTGGACATCTTGATTTGACCAAAGATGGTGAACCGGTCGATCAAAAGGTTTATCGCTCCATGATTGGTTCATTTTCATATCTATGTGCTTCACGTCCCGATATCATGCTAAGTGTGTGCATGTGTGCATGATATCAAGCTGCTCCTAAAGAATGTCATCTTAAGGCCGTGAAAAGGATAGTGAGATACTTAATCCATACACCAAATTTTGGCACTTGGTATCCTAAGAGGGCCTCTTTCGATCTTGTTGGCTACTCCGACTCGGATTATGCCGGTGACAAGGTTGATAGAAAGTCCACTTCGGGTACTTTTCAATTTCTTGGTAGATCTCTTGTGTCTTGGTCTTCCAAGAAACAAAACTCGGTATCCTTATCCACCACCAAAGCGAAATACATTGCCGCTGGTTCATGTTGTGCTCAATTACTTTAGATGACCCAAACTCTAAAAGATTATGGGATATATGTGAAACATGTTCCATTACTTTGTGACAATGAAAGTGCTATCAAGATTTCTCACAATCTCGTGCAACACTCTTGAACTAAGCATATTGAAGTTCGTCATCATTTCATTCGAGATCATGTTGCTAAGGTTGACATTAATCTTAAGCATGTTCGCACCGAAAAGCAATTAGCGGATATATTCACTAAACCACTTGATGAGAAAGTGTTTAGCAGGTTAAGAGGTGAATTGAACATCATTTATGCTTCAAACTTGGAGTAGGAACTCCATTGGATACATGCAAGACATGAGCTTATGACTAATCCTTGATATTTCTCTTATGATTGATGATCTTATGTCTTGGATATATTTGCACCTTGCATGTCATCTAACCCATGTAGGTACTTGGATGAATCTAATTCCATGAGATTGTAACTCACTCACATCTTGAGCAATCTCTACATCACCAAGTCTCTACACAATGGTGGTTGAAGACAAGGAAGCACAAAAGCATTCAAACATATCCTTTGACAAATTCTATGTTGAGTTTCGTGATTGTCATTTTGGATACACAAGTGCTCTTCCTTGCAAGAACTAACCCATGTAGATAGATGAACTCAAATTCCTAGTGGTGCTCCTAACTCTTGATGAGCTACATCAACCTTGAGCAACCCACACAAGTTCAACTACATGATCACGATCAACACCACCACCCAAGGTATGTTATTCCATCTTAGATAAGCTTTACTCCATGTCATGAGTCAAAGCAACTCAACAAGATGTGAATACATCAAGATGCTTAAACGAAAAATGGTAACCCCATTTTGAGCTTAAACGATGAGTATGACCTATGATCAAGTGATCTCACTTGACTCCTAAGTCAATATACTCTAACATAGGTGACTTTGTCGCTGACCAATTCTAGATGAAGTTCTCTTGCGTTTTCTATGCTCTTGCATTTGTCTCATGCATATTTGTTTCCCCTTTCAAAAAAATCTTCATCTAGATTTCTCTTCTTTTCTATTTGTTCTGCATTCCCTGCATCCAAATCATTGCAAATCTTTCAGTTAATTCCTTGCAAATCCTTGTTAGATCTTACTTGTCTAGTGAGCTGAGGTGACAAGTGTATTTCTCTATGATGAACTCGGTCAGACTGGTCTCCTGTTTTCGGTCCAACCGAATTTTTTCGGTGCAACCGAAGCATACAACTTGGGGCCACCGATTTCACTACAGGAAAAACATTTTGCCATTCATGCCTGCATTACTCTTGATCCAACTCCACTCAATGAATCTTGTCCTCTACAAGCATCACATTTACCTTACTGCTTTGTGCTGTGACTCAAGGACCAAACCCATTCACGACAAATTCTAGAAGGCCCTTCTTGGAAATTGATGTCAAAGGGGGAGAGAGAGATCACATCAAAGCTTAATCACATCTCTAGGGGGAGAGAATACTCACATATCTAGGGGGAGAGAATACTCAAAGAGAGAGTAATCTTCAAGGATCCCAGATGCTTGGTGTTCAAGAGGAGAGATGCCACATGTCTTCTTGAGGGGAAAGATATGTTCATATGTGCTTATTTGCATTAGCTCTGTTCATTTGTTTCCTTGAACTCTAATTTTCTGTTCCCTATCTTCTCCCAGTATCCCATGCTAGATTTAGGGGGAGCAAGACATCTAAGGGAAAGAAATTCTTTAAATTCATTGCACATATTTACCTTTGGGGACATGTCTATATCAATTGTGGTACTTAGTACTCACTCTCTACATGTCATCCCAGTCTTGGTACTCTTGTGGTTTCTTCTGTTTGCTCTGGCTAGTAGGTGTATCTGTGTTATCTAACCTTGTTTATGCAGGTTCATTCCATCCCAAGCCAACTCAAGACCACAAGGTAAGTATATGCATCACAGTCATGTGTATGAGGAATTCTTGCTGATGTACATATTGTTTGCAAGGACTCATGAGCATGAAGGTACATTTCCCACATTCACATCTTTTGCTATCTTTTGCTCTGATGCATATAGCCAAGATACATGTAAAACATTGCCTACTCAGTCATGGCTATGCTCTCACATGCTTCTATATTCCACATTCACATGATTGCATACATGTAGGGGGAGCCTATGCTTGTTACATGTCTTTCCAAAGCTTTACTTGTTATTCTCTATATCTTTATCTAAAGCTTTGATGTATGTTGTCATCAATTACCAAAAAGGGGGAGATTGAAAGCACAAGTGCTCCCTGGGTAGTTTTGGTAATTAATGTCAACATATCTCTTATTGGACTAACACCTCTACCTAGTATGTTTCAGACAAGTTCAACAATGGAGTGGCATGGACTAAAGGATGTGGAACCCCTTCAAGATGCTAAGGACAAAGGATTGGCTCAAGCTCCAAGAGCAAGACTCTACATTTTATATTTTAGTGATCCAAGATCACATTGAGTCCATAGGAAAATCCAATACTATCAAGAGGAGATGAGGTGTTGCTTAATGACTTGCTTGCTCAAAATGCTTAGTGATATGCTCCAAAGCCCTCAACTACTTTCTCACATCCACACATGTCCTAAACCAAAAGTCTAACTCGGCCCTACCGATTCTTTCTATCCGGCGCCACCGAGTTCAGATGTCTTAGCCATTGCCACAAACCCTAGGCAAATCGGTCTCACCGATAGGGATCTCGGTCTCACCGAGATGGGATTGTAATCTCTCTGTGTATGTCCATTACCAAAATCGGTCTCACCGAGTTTGAGTAATGGGTACTACCGAGATTACAATGCAAACTCTCTGGTTAACTTATTACCAAAATCGGTCCCGCTGAGTTTGTGTAATCGGTCCTACCGAGTTTGCCTGACCAACTCTCTAGTTAGCTTATTACCAAAATCGGTCCCACCGAGTTTGTGTAATCGGTCTCACCGAGATTACGTTATGCCCTAACCCTAATCATATCGGTCCTACCAAGTTGTTGTTGGTCCCACCGAAAATCCTAACAGTCACATTATTTGCTTAATCCGTCTGACCGAGTTTACCAATTCGGTCGCACCGAGTTTGGCAAGTTGTGTGTAACGGTTAGATTTTGTGTGGAGGCTATATATACCCCTCCGCCCACTCTTCATTCGTGGAGAGAGCCATCAAAACGAACCTACACTTCCCGCATACATTTTCTGAGAGATAACCACCTACTCATGTGTTGAGGCCAAGATATTCCATTCCTACCATATGAATCTTGATCTCTAGCCTTCCCCAAGTTGCTTTCCACTCAAATCTTCTTTCCACCAAATCCAAATCCTGTGAGAGAGAGTTGAGTGTTGGGGAGACTATCGTTTGAAGCACAAGAGCAAGGAGTTCATCATCAACACACCATTTGTTACTTCTTGGAGAGTGGTGTCTCCTAGATTGGCTAGGTGTCACTTGGGAGCCTCCGACAAGATTGTGGAGTTGAACCAAGGAGTTTGTAAGGGCTAGGAGATCACCTACTTCGTGAAGATCTACCGCTAGTGAGGCAAGTCCTTCGTGGGCGACGGCCATGGTGGGATAGACAAGGTTGCTTCTTCGTGGACCTTTCGTGGGTGGAGCCCTCCATGGACTCGCGCAACCGTTACCGTTCGTGGGTTGAAGTCTCCATCAACGTGGATGTACGATAGCACCACCTATCGGAACCACGACAAAAACATCTGTGTCTCCAATTGCGTTTGAATCCTCCAATCCCTTCCCTTTACATTCTTGCAAGTTGCATGCTTTACTTTCCGCTGCTCATATACTCTTTGCATGCTTGCTTGTTATGTATTGTGATTGTTAAACTTGTGCCAAAACTCCACTCCAACTTAAAGAAGTTAAAAACTGTAACTTTTGGTACTTAGTGTCTAATCACCCCCCCCCCTCTAGACACCTCTTCTCGATCCTTTCAGAGGAGGGGAATCCTACTTGGACTGGGGAGTCCTAGTAGGATTCCCCACACCTGGCGCGCCCCCCTTGGGCCGGCCACCTCTTCCCTCCCCTCCTTTATATACGTGGCCAAGGGCACCCCATAGACTCACAACATTGTCTTAGCCATGTGTGGTGCCTTCCTCCATTGTTTACTCCTCCAATAGTATCATCGTAGTGCTTAGGCGAAGCCCTGCACGGATCGCATCATCAACACCGTCACCACACCGTCGTGCTGACGGAACTCTCCCTCGGCCCTCTACTGGATCAAGAGTTCAAGGGACGTCATCGAGCTGAACGTGTGCTGAACATGGAGGTGCCGTATGTTCGGTACTTGGATCGGTTGGATCATGAAGATGTTCAACTACATCAACCGTGTTAACTAATGCTTCCGCTTTTGGTCTACGAGGGTACATGGACACACTCTCCCCCTCTCGTTGCTATGCATCTCCTAGAAAGATCTTGCGTGATTGTAGGATATTTTTTTGAATTACTACGTTCCCCAACAGTGGCATCCGAGTCAGGTCTATGCGTAGATGTTATATGCACGAGTAGAACACAAAGAGTTGTGGGCGATAATAGTCATACTGCTTACCACCAACGTCTTACTTTGATTCGGCGGTATTGTTGGATGAAGCGGCCTGGACCGACATTACATGACCGCGTTCATGAGACTGGTTCTACCGATGTGCTTTTTGCACACAGGTGGCTGTCGGGTGTCTGTTTCTCCAACTTCAGTTGAATCGAGTTTGACTACGGCCGGTCCTTGTTGAAGGTTAAAATAGCACACTTGACAAAAAAATGTTGTGGTTTTGATGCGTAGGTAAGAATGGTTCTTGCTAGAAGCCTGTAGCAGCCACGTAAAACTTGCAACAACAAAGTAGAGGACGTTTAACTTGTTTTTGCAGGGCATGTTGTGATGTGATATGGTCAAGACATGATGTGATATAAGTTATTGTATGAGATGATCATGTTTTGTAGAAGTTATCGGCAACTGGCAGGAGCCTTAAGCCGGTGATGATGGAGATCATGTAACACCCCAAAAATTTAACCAGGTTTTAGTTATTAAAATTTTGCCAGGAGTTTAAATTTTTTGCCTGCAAGAGTATCTCTGTTGTTTTCAAAACTTTTCTTTTAATTTTAAGGAGATTTCCCAAGTGGGTCCTTCCAAAACATATTGGACTTATATGCCCTCTCTTTAGAAACATCTCTTAATCAGTAGATTTATTTATTGAATTATTTCACCCTGAGCCATATTCTTTAAAATGACTTGTTATAAGTTTTGGAGCTCCTTTTTGTACTACAACCAGTTGATAAACTTAGCTAAAAAATTCCACCAAAATTTGGAGATGTCATGTGATGTCTCTAAATCACTTTTGTGCATTAATATATTTATTTCATTGCATATTTTGAGTATTACACATGTTTTTCCTCCTCTGGTCCAGTGGACAATTTTGCACTTCAACCCTTTTAAATACTTCTTTCCAGCTTCCACCAAAATTATGGTATGTTGGTAGTATCATATGATTCCACTTTATGCAAGAATCCAGGGATGTTCTTCGAAATTTTTGAGTGAACCAACCTCATCTTCATTCTGGTCCATCAAGATGGTTTGTACAGCAACCTTAGTCTTACTTGCTCTCTGGCCCTTAATTCTTTCTCCTGCTTGTAGTCCTCCATGCTAAACCCCTAAGTCCAGGAGCATGCACTCATTTGATCATTTTTGGTTCATGAAATAATGCCTTTCACCTCCTGTCCAGAATTGAAGTTCTGCAAAACTTGCACTAGCAAGTTTGTGCTTTTCACAAACTAACCTCACCACCCTCTTGTGCATCTAAAGAGACACTGATCTGGAAGTATTGGCCACTCCAAGAAAAGCCTAAGTGCCTGTGGCATTTTGTCAAACACCTGGAGGGCATGAACTGATTTGGCATGAGTTTTGTTTGCATTATGAACTTGACCACCTGACCAAACCACCTTGTCCCTTGAGTTTCCCTCTATCTCTAACCTAGTTCTGTTGCTTGCCAACCTCACCTGTGACCTGTAGCATGCCACGGCATTGTATCGAACACCTTCCGTGCGTGCACTGGACGCGCCCAGAGCGCGCGTATTGCACGAGCCGCGCCCGAGCCGACACGTCGCGCCCATGGTATTTGGCCCGCTCTGTAGCGCCACGCCACGCACTCCCCTTCCCACAGCAACGCGCCAAGCCGCCCTGGCAGCCAACAGCGCCGCCGTCAGAGCCTTGGCGGGACACCGGCGTCCGTAGCGCACCCTTGCCTCCGTCGGTGCCGACAAGCCGCCAGCGCTCGCCAGCTGCCCCCTTAAGCATCTCCAGCTCAGCCGCAGCTTCGTCCCCTAGCGCGCGTCGCCGCCACGTCGCCATTGCTACAGAAAGATGGTTCGCCGTCGTCCTTATCGCCGGCCGCCTCAGAACCGACCTCCACCGCCTATATAAGGGCCTCGGAGCTCAATCGAGTACTCGAGCAACCTCATATGATCCCCCTATAGCTATCGCGGCCAGCAGTCGAGGAGGGGAAGGCCATCTTCCCCGAGTCCGGCCGGTTCGGTCGCCGCCAAGTTCTGGCCGATTCCGTCACCACCAGTGCCTCTCCCTCTCCATTCTCTCCACCAAGAGCTCTCGTGAGTGCAACCCCCCGCTCAATTTTGGTCGGAAACCACCATAGCCCCAAACCCACTATCCACCCGAACGCCTCCTCCGCCGCGAAGCTCGTCGTCGGCAACTCCGTTCACATCGGCGACCATGGCGGGTACCCACAGACTCGTCTCAACCCCCTGAGCACACCCATGTCCTCAGATCACCAAGGGACGTCCCCGTTTGCCGGTAAATCCTCGCCGGAGCTCCGCCTCTGTTCGGTCCGAGGGGAACGACGCGCGCGTGGCCGGTCAAACCTGACCAGTGGGCCAGGCGGGCCCATCGTCAGTGACCCAGCGCCTGTCCACGCAGGAGTAAGTGGAAGCGCCTTTCCCGAATACGCCTTCGACGTGTTTTTCTTTTAAAACGTTTTCTTTTCTGTTTTGTTTTAAATAACAGATTTTTGACCAAACTTTGACTGGCTTTATCTTTTTAAATACAACTCCAAATGAAATAATTCCTTTTCCTACCTCTCTCAATTTTGATCTAGTTTATTTTAAGATTTATTTGAAAAAAATTCAAAGCAACTTTTTGTGCTATTTGAATTTGTGTTAATTCAAATTTATTTTAAAATAGGACCTTGGAGAGAGGGAAGAGACTTTCAAAAGTTTTGGAGTGCACCCCTGCCTTTACACCCATTGAAGGCAAGAATTCTGAACCCCGGCATATTATTTTTGGTGTGTTCGTTGACACGTTTATATCATCACCTCATTTCGGAGAACTCGTTATTTCATGTGATATGATCATGTGCATGGATGCATATTAGTGATTTCCATGCTGTTGGGAATGAACACACTGGTGATGATGATCATCCTCATGTGCCTTGCATGCATACTGGAAGGAATCCGGGGAAACCTCTGCCTTGGGTAGGCATGAGTTTGTCACCAGTCTCTGTCGGGACGGTTATGTCCGGTATGGCGTGGTAAGGTATAATGAGCGGTGACTCTGTTGGTTGAAATATATTCGTTATGCTAATCATGCAGGGAATACTTAAACCTCCTGAGTCGACCATAGATCGAGTCTTGTTCCAGTAACCCCCATACTTGTTTCGTACTACCACTCGTCTCTACAACAAGTAGAGTATGGTTCAGTAAGTTGTCAACCTCTTTCTAGCACACACCGTACAGAGAGGCCAGGGTGGAAGATACCGGTTGTAGCTGGTAGGTAGGCCACCTGGTCCGGGGGCATGGGTGTTTCCGGTTGAGACCAAGAGGGCAGGCCACCCCTTAGAGCGCGCAATATAAATTTGATCCCATGCTACGCGAGGTTGTAGCCTCCCCACTTAGAGTTTGCTTGACAGGTGTCGTGGGTGATTCCACACACGTGTGAGTTAAGCTGGTGTGTGCAAGTTAGGTGTGTTTTCAACAAAAAGGCCGTAGACGGAATTAGTCCCGATGGACTAAAGGAATCCGTTACTCGTCGGTAAAGAGTACACCCTCTGCAGAGATTAAACCTATTCGAATAGTCGTGTCCATGGTTAAGGACTACAGTCTGGGACGGGTCAAGTGTCGGTCTTAGTGTCGGTCTTTGGAGGTGAAACTGTTAAATCAGAACTGATATTACGACTTGTGACATGTGATAATGATGATTATTATTTTGTTATGGACTAAACCGTGATATTATTGGTATTATAGAATATCCCTGGGACGGTTCTACCCCCTGGATATTCACTATGATTGTTTTTATTTTAAAGCCCTTTATGTGGTGTCGCTCAGACACCCGACTATGGTATTTCTTTTAAAGCCATGTATGTGGTGTCGCTCAGACGCCCGACTGTGGCATTTCTTTTAAAGCCCTGTATGTGGTGTCGCTCAGACGCCCGACTGTGGCATTTCTTTTAAAGCCCTGTATGTGGTGTCGCTCAGACGCCCGACTGTGGCATTTCTTTTAAAGCCCTGTATGTGGCGTCGCTCAGACGCCCGACTGTGGCATTTCTTTTAAAGCCCTATATGTGGTGTCGCTCAGACGCACGACTGT
>NC_041393.1:431692657-431692907 GCF_002162155.2 Triticum dicoccoides | reverse complement strand
TATGATCATTGTTATTGTTGACTAACCCGTGTTATTATTGTTATTATCGAGTATCTCTGGGATGGTTCTACCTCCGGAATATTCACTATGATTGTTTCTTTTAAAGCCCTGTATGTGGTGTCGCTCAGACGCCCGACTGTGGCATTTCTTTTAAAGCCCTGTATGTGGTGTCGCTCAGACGCCCGACTGTGGCATTTCTTTTAAAGCCCTGTATGTGGTGTCGCTCAGAAGCCCGACTGTGGCATTTCTT
>NC_041393.1:431671981-431692517 GCF_002162155.2 Triticum dicoccoides | reverse complement strand
TGTATGTGGTGTCGCTCAGACGCCCGATTGTGGCATTTCTTTTTAAGCCTTGTATGTGGTGTCGCTCAGACGCCCGACTGTGGCATTCCTTTTAAAGCCCTGTATGTGGTGTCGCTCAGACGCCCGACTGTGGCATTTCTTTTAAAGCCCTTTATGTGGTGTCGCTCAGACGCCCGACTGCGGCATTTCTTTTAAAGCCCCTTTATGTGGCGTCGCTTCAGACGCCCGATTGGTGCCTTTTATTATTAATATGTTATTGTTTTTTTATAAATAACCTGCTTACATGCATCAGAGATTTATTTACCCTTTTGTGACTGACGTCATGAGCATAGATATTTCAAAACATCGTTGTTATATTATTCCTGTGTTCATAATGTTTGCGAGTACATTCAAAGTACTCACTGGCTTGTCCCTGGCTATTGTCTTGGCCAGATTTCTTACGCGAAAAGGAGCGACCGTGTTGACAGCCCCGAAACCTAAGCAACGGTGATAGCAGCCTCGCAAAGATAGGAGTTAACCTGGTCAGCTGTTCCCGTGGTAAATGGAGTCCCATAGACACTGATGATTTACAACCCGCTTCCGCCATCAACCGCTAGAAACCATTTGTTGTACTCACAGACCAGAATGGTCTTGTACTACATATTTTTATGTTTTGCTTGGAATTTCTGTATCAAGTTGGTGCCTCATCAGGTAACAGTTATCCTGGGGCTGATGAGCACAAGGGCCATTTTCTGGGAATTAATACCCGGAGAATCGGTCCCCACAGATCATGATGGTGCTTTGGAGATGGAGATCAAAGGCACAAGTTGATGATGGCCATATCATGTCACATATTTTGATTGCATGTGATGTTTATTTTTTATGATTCTTATTTTGCTTAGTACGACGGTAGCATTATAAGATGATCCCATACTAAAATTTCAAGGTACAAGTGTTCTCCCTGAGTATGCACCGTTGCTACAGTTCTTTGTGTTGAGACACCACATGATGATCGGGTGTGATAAGCTCTGCGTTCACATACAATGGGTGCAAGCCAGTTTTGCACATGCGAAATACTCAGGTTAAACTTGACAAGCCTAGCATATGCAGATATGGCCTCGAAACACTAGATACCAAAAGGTCGAGCGTGAATCATATAGTAGATATGATCAACATAGAGATGTTCACCATTGAAAACTACTCCATCTCACGTGATGATCGGACATGGTTTAGTTGATATGGATCACGTGATCATTTAGATGACTGGAGCGATGTCTATCTAAGTGGGAGTTCTTAAGTAATATGATTAATTGAACTTTAATTTATCATGAACTTAGTCCTGATAGTTTTTTGCAAATTATGTTGTAGATCAATAGCTCGCGCTGTAGCGGTCGGTGTCAAAACCGGAGAATCTCGGGTAGGGAGTCCCGATCTATGCGTCTTAGGCTGATGGTAATAGGAGGCAAGGGACATAATGTTTACCCAGGCTTGGGCCCTCTCGATGGAGGTAAAACCCTACTTCCTGCTTGATTGATATTGATGATATGAGTAGTACAAGAGTAGATCTACCATGAGATCGTAGAGGCTAAACCCTAGAAGCTAGCCTATGATGATTATGATTGTGATCGTCCTTCTAAGGACCAACCTCTCCGGTTTATATAGACACCGGAGAGGGCTAGGGTTTACATGGAGTCAGTTACAAGGAAGGAAATATAATATCCGGATCACCAAGCTTGTCTTCCACGCAAAGGAGAGTCCCATCCAGACACGGCACAAAGTCTTGAGTCTTGTATCTTCACGCTCCAACAGTCCGGACAAAGCATATAGTCCTGCTGTCTGGATACCCCCTAATCTAGGACTCCCTCAGTAGCCCCTGAACCAGGCTTCAATGATGATGAGTCCGGTGCACAGTCTTGTATTCGACATTGCAAGGCGGGTTCCATCTCCAGATACTCCAAAGTAATTATCGAACACTTAGACCGTGTCCGAATCTGCAAGGTGATCCTACCATTATAGAGAGCATGATATTTCACAAGCGTTATCTGCCGACAACTTTAGACAAAGCGACATGATACTACGGTCGAGTCATTATTCGAACCGTTTTCCAAAACCTGCCTCTGCGCATATCGCGAGGCGGTTTCCTCTACACGTCTTGCCGAAGCAGAGATCGTGTCCCCTTATTGCGGGATTCTCATCAATACAGATATGGGTAACTCAAACGCACCGCTAATTACGGCGAGTGGAGAACAAGAGGGTTCCACTAGGCAAGTGGGGAGGCGCAAAAGCTTTACTGCCCCTATAAAGAGATAAGATCTCTCCCTCTCTAGCCACTCCTTTTCCCCCTGCTAGTTCATTCCCCTCCGCTCGAGCCGTAGCGCCCAAGCACTCTTCTTCTCCACCGAAGAGAGGTTCTCCGAAGATGTCCGGATCTGGAGCAGGAGGCAAATGGATGGCCTCAACCGTCTAGGAGAAGGATATCAAGAGACTCCGGGAGGCCGGGTATCTAGCCAAAAAGATCGGCCACCATCTTCCGCCGGCAGGACAGATTGTCCCTACTCCGGAGCCCCAAGAGAGGGTCGTGTTTCTTCCTCATTTTGTCTGCGGGCTCGGGTTTCCCCTCCACCCATTCGTTCGCGGTATTATGTATTATTACGGGATTGACTTTCATGATCTGTCTCCCAATTCTTTCCTTAACATCTCGACATTCATCGTCGTGTGTGAGGTTTTCTCCGAATTTCGCCTCACTTCGGCCTATGGCTGAAGATTTTCAATGTGAAGCCCAAGGTGGTGAGCGGTGAGCACGCCGAGTGCGGCGACGCCATGGTGAGCAAGATGCCCAAGGTTATATGGCCGACGGGTGCCTTCAATGACTCCGTCAAGGAGTGGCAGAAGCAGTGGTTCTATATCACCGAACCGCGCGGCAAAAAGTGGGTTGCGGCTCCTGAGTTCAGATCCGGAGCCCCACTGCGGCTCACGTCCTTGCCCAAGAAGGGCCTGAGCTGGTCCTCGTCCAATGAGCTATCACTGCTCCAGACGTGTGTCCAGAGTGTGGTCGACAAGGACGTCAAACTCGTTGACGTAGTCCAGGTAATGTTAGTTCGCCTGGTTCTCCCTTGCCAGCGTCGAGCCTGTAATTTGTGGGAGTACGACCCAGCCGAGCACCAGACCCTTCAGGAGCTCTATGATTCCTCCCACAAGGATATCTGGAAGGTGCTCTTTAAGTCCGGCAAATCATGGCCGAGCTCCACCGAGGACCGTGGGTATCAATTATCCCATTCTGCAAGCCCGGTAAGTTATAGCTATGCTCTGTCCATCCATGCTTCAGTTGGCATGTCCTGAGGGAGACACTTTTATCATGTTTTATCATAACCCCAGGGATGGATAAAAAAGGTGGAGCGGATACATTGTCCGGCCCTGCTGCCGGAGGAACCGGCCGGACCTCTTCTGACGAAGATGCTGGTCCTAGCACCTTACGAGGCGCCAAAGAAAGAGGCCTCCAAGAAGGTCAAAAAGACCCGGAGTGGCCTCCGTCGTCGTGATGCTTCGGACACAAAATCCGAAGATTCCAGCGACCACCCTTCTTCCAAAGACGAAGAGGAGGAAGCGGAGGCAGACGAGCCTCCCGCGGGAGGTGGGAAGAAAAGGACGGCTTCCTCATCCCTGGAGGCTGAATCACCCAAGAGGGGGAGAGGTTCCCACCCAAAGGCATCCACCACGGCTGCCGATACCAGCTCGGAGTGGGATCCCAGGGCCCAGCCCCTGGAAAAGTCGTAATTATACGAAATCTGAACACGCATATGCGTCCGGGGTTGTTTGGGTATAGTGATTTTGACTGTCGCCATATTAGGTACAGCCCGGCGAGGTCTCGCGCCAGACAGTCCTCGTCGGAGGATTCGCTGAGCTTAGATGCTTTGGAGAGCGAGACGCCTCCAGAGACCCCTTCACCAAAGTCCAGGCGTGACACTGAGGTGTTGTCTCAACGGGACCCGGACCAGGGGGGCATTGTCACACCCTAGCTAGTTCATGCATTAGAGTGTTGCATCATGTCTATTCTTTCATCAGAAACCTGAAATGGGGATGACAGAACCCCCAGCCCCCTCTGAAACCAACTAGGGTTTACCAAAAACTTTTTCAATGAACCTGAAATGCCCTTCTAAAATGCCCATCATTTTTGTCTTGGTTCAGAACCTCTGCCAAAAGTGATGCACATTTTCCTAGGTCATCTTAGGGTCTTTGAATTAAATCATAGATATTTGAATTTGGGCATTTAAAATTATATAAAATATTCAAATGCTCAAATATCTCCAAACTAAAATGTTTCATGTTGGAAATAATCCAACTATGGACCAGGAGTAGTTTGGTGATTTTAGGAGTTGCCTAAGTATTTTTAATAATTCAACAAAGTTGCAGAAGTATTAAAAAATAGAAAACAGAAAGTAACAGGAAAACTTACCTGGCGCCCAGCACCCGGCCCACTTGCCGGCCCAGCCCAGCGCCGCGCCAGCGAGCTGCTTGCCGGCCAGGCAGGCAGGCAGGTGCTCGATGGCGAGCACCGCATGGGTGCCACGCACCTGCTCGCCGCCTCGCTGCTCCACTCGCCGGCTAACGTCGTGGATCACTCCCCCTCTCTCCCCCGAACCCCCCAGACACCCCCTCTCCTCTCCAGCTCCTCCCACTCGCGCTCCCCAGCCATGGCCGACGCCACCGCCGCCGTGCCTACGTCGTAGCCGCGCTCCCCGCCGCCCGTGCGTCTTCTCGTCGTGTCTAGGAGCTCCGCCGCCGTCCACTTCATCGAGCTAGCCGAGCCCCGAGCGCTCGCAAGGCCCGAGCCCACCGCATCGACCTCGACCGAACCGCCGTCGCCGGAGATCCCCTTCAACACCGACGTCGCTCCGGCCCGTCCCCGGCCGCACCAAGTGCTTTGTCGAACTCCCCGTGAGCTTAGCCATCTCCCCCTCCCTTCCTTTCTTGCTCCCGAGCTGTGTAGTGACCTCCCGGAGCTCAACCGCACCCACCGCCGCGGAGCTCGTCGCCGACGTGCTCCCAGTCACCCTCCGGCCACAAACTGGTGTCCATCATGTTCACCATGTCACGTAGCACCTAACCAGCTACTCCCCGCACCTCACCGACCCCTCTAGCGTCAAGTTCGTCTTCGGCCGAACTCTGGTGGCCGCCAAAGTCGTCGCCGGCGCCAACTCCGGCCACCCCGACCCCAACGGACTCCACCAAGAGCTGCGGCTCCTCCTCAGCTCCACTCCGATGGCCTCCGCGACTCATTTGGTGGCCGAAACGGCCAAAACCACTTCCGCCGCCGCGTCGGGCTCGCCGGCGGCTAAACACCGGTGCAGCCGACCTGGGTTTGACCATTGGTGGGCCCTAGTTGACTCTCCTGAGTCAATGACAGGTGGGGCCCAGCCCTGTTAATTAAATAGGTTTAGTTTTAATTAAACTTTAACTAAACTAATCACACTGACACGCGGGACCCACTGTCAGGTTTGACCGGACCGTGTCCCGTTGACCTGCTGATGTCACACTGACGTCAGGCTGACGCAGTAATTGATTTTCTGGATTTATTCTAATATAGGAAATTCCAGAATATAGTTTAAACTTCAAAAATTCATAACTTTTAATCTGTAACTCCAAATCAGACAAGTTATATATGAAAAATGATCAGAAAAATCCAATCTATCCATCTGTACTATTTTCATGCATGATTAAACAAGTTAACTTGATGTTTAATGCAGAACAAGGTAAAACACTTTAAAGGGCCATGTATGAGTTTGAAATTTGAATCTTTGGTTCAAATTGGTTCAAACCCTTCTGGTCTTAGTTGCATTAGCCCAACACACTCATATTGCCATGTTTCATGCATGCATCATATTGTTGCACATTGTTTGGTGATGGTTGTGTATCGGTGTTCTTTGCGGCAGGTTCTGTCTCCGAGGAGTACCGTGATTACCCTAACGAAGAACCGTATCAGTGCATCGAACCATCAGGCAAGCAACCAACCATTTGATCATATCGATAAAATCCCATGTTCTCGCTCCTGCTCTCTTTTACTGCATTAAGACAACGCGTTTCAAACTGCTGTGTGCTACGGTAGTTGAACCCACTTCCTCTGCATGACCTGTCATTGCCACAGTAACTAGATGAAACCCACTAGCATGTGTAGGAGTTGATTGAGCCATATGTATGTGTTGTTCCTACCTTGCAATGCCTGCTATGCTTAGAGTCGTGTCAGGTCTGGTTCATCTGGGTGATGGGCTAGAGTGAAATAATTATGTCGGTAATGAGAGTGGTGTGGTGAACACGATTTGGTAAAGGTATCGATGAGAGGCCATGTAGGAGTACATGGTGGGTTGTTTCATTGAAACCGACCTTAAGCACTTAGATCTGTATGTGTGATTTAAGATACAGCTACTACCATGCATTGGGCCCTGAAATATGACCCCGCTCGACTTCTTATCCACCCTAGTTCTCTGTCCAGGAGTTGCAACTAGTTTCTGGTGTTTGTAGCCTACTGGAGGCCGTGGACAGCGCTGACCGTAGGGGTGGGCTGTGATGCGGTAGGTACGTGGCACGGTGTACCGAATACCCGTTAGGTATCTCGGGAACCCTGTTCACATCGTTTGGGGCTGTGAGCGAAACCTCGGCCGGATCTCCTCATGGATGGAACCCGAATAGGCGATAAACCTGGACTAGAGACTTAGGTGTTTAGGTAGGTCGTGGTCTACACCCACGTCAGCTTTCGCTTGAAGTCTACCGAGCACATGTCGTGTGCAGACGCTAAGTGGTGGAAACATGTATGAAGAAGTACACCCCTGCAGGGTTATCATGATCTATTCGAATAGCCGCGTCCGCGGTAAAGGACTACTTGGTTGCCTATACAGCTCATAGACAAGTAAATGGAAACTACTAAAAGCCTCAAGATAAGTGTGAGTGCCAAGGATGGCTCCTCCGTAGGAAGACGAAGGTGGATCCTCGGTAGTGTATTGAAGTGGTGAGGAGTGGACTTGTGTGCGCAAAACCATTTCAAGTTGGAGTCTCGTAGGATAGCCTAGCCAAGAGTCAAAGCTGGCTTGCTGCAACAACTCCACCAACCCTTCTTGATAATGTGCATGTATGTAGGATCTGATGTAAGTCTTGCTGAGTACCTTTGTACTCATGTTGCTATAATTTACATTTTACAGAAGACGCTGCAACCCCTTCTGATGGGTTCTTCGTAGACGTTGACATCAATGAGTAGGCTAAGGCCCAGGTGGTGATCCTGAGCTTGTGAAGGACCATGTAGTATAGCTAGGCTTTCCAAGCCTCTTTTATTTTACTAGTTGTCTGTACTCAGACAAGTTACTTCCGCTGCTGGTTTGTATGACTGTATGACTTGAATGCTGGGTCGTGTGACCCGTACCTATGTGTATGTTATGTATGGCTCTCTGAGCCTTAAATAAAATACTTGTGTCGTAGAGTCATGTTGTGATGCCTTTTGTATTTGCACATATCGAGCATATTGTGTGTATGATTGAAATGCTTGGTATGTGTGGGATCTGACTATCTAGTTGTTTATCTTTAGTAGCCTCTCTTACCGGGAAATGTCTCCTAGTGTTTCCACCGAGCCATGGTAGCTTGCTACTGCTCCAGAACACTTAGGCTGGCCGGCATGTGTCCTTCTTCGTTCCTGTGTCTGTCCCTTCGGGGAAATGTCATGCACTGAGTACGGAGTCCTGTTAGCCCGCTACAGCCCAGTTTACCGGAGTCCTGCTAGCCCAGTGCTACAGCCCGGACCCACTTGCTGATGACCGACACGTTCGAAGCTGGGTCATGGATGCCTGTCCCTGTAAGTCTGTGCCACTTTGGGTTTACGACTAGTCATGTCAGCCCGGGCTCCTTATCATATGGATGCTAGCGACACTATCATATACGTGAGCCAAAAGGCGCAAACGGTCCCGGGCAAAGTTAAGGCGACACCCGTGGGGATACCGTGCGTGAGGCCGCAAAGTGATATGAGGTGTTACAGGCTAGATCGATGTGACATCAAGTCGGGGTCCTGACAGCGTTGGTATCAGAGCCGGACTGCCTGTAGGTTCTCCAAGCCAAACTGGTCGATGTTGAGTCTAGAAATTCTTTAGTTATATGTAGGGGAATTGTTTGTGGGTTGGAACGTAAGGCTCTTTTTACTCCTTTATCTTATGACATTCTGATCTGAGTCAGTCTATTCTTCCGCCGGGGGTTAAGGAATTAGGATCTTTTCTCTCTATCAGGTTCACGTGTTACTAATCAGTAGTACCTTATAGGTTTGATGGATACAAGCCTAGTTCAGTTCTACTACCACATTATGTTGCTAGGATGGACTCAGAACTTGATATGATGTTGTTGAGTGTGTATGAAATCCTTTGTCAAATGTCTCAAAACCCTTCTTGAGCATTTACAGCTGTTATGCTGCCGAAATTCTGCTAGAAATTCTAATGCCTTTGCATTATGGTTGTGCTTTCAGATGGCCACTCGCGACCTCAATCAAGTGGTTCGCCTGACTCGATGCCTAGATGTACCCGGCCATACCGCCATGTTGGTCAGGGTAATGACTGAGGCTGGATACCGTTGGTATCCTGAGTACACGGTCGAAGAGCAATTTCGAGACTTTAATCAAAGCCAGTATCTCTGCACTGTCAGGATATTTCCATCTTATCCTGGATCCACCGAGCCCCTTCACTGCTCCTATGGACTAGGGGTTACTATTGAGATGGCCGTGCAGGATGCCGCCTACTCTATGATGACCATCATGCGAGTCAGGTCTGGCCTATTTCGGGACTCTGATTTCCAGTATATGCCAGGATCACTTCCGGGAGCACAAGGGTATCTCCAGGCTATCTATGCTGACCCCACTCAGGAGGATTCACGGACTCGCACCACTGCTGAGATGCTCGAGGATAAGGACCGTGAAAATCGGGCCTTGAGGCTAGAGCTTTTCAATACCCGTGCTGACCATTGGGCCATGTTGACTCGGTTTGCACCGGATGTGCAAGCTGGATATTCGGATATGCGCGATCTCTATCCTGTGAGATCTGCTCTGCCAGACGTGATGGGTTGGCATGATGTAGGAGGCATCACCCCACCTCGCGGTCCCCGCAGGCCACCATCTGTTGGTCCAAGACCTCATCCTAGCCCCTATGGTCCACAAGCTCCGCGAGATCGTCTGTTCCCGGATGATCATGTTGAGCTTCCAGGCTATGGAGGTGACTTCTACGAGGACTACTACGGATCGGTCTGAGTTAGTGGTAGTATCACTAGTTCGTACTAGCTGTGTCGTCTATCGTCCTGCGTGACTCGTGGGATATGACCTAGTTTGTACCGCTTTCCGGAGGTGTAGAAAAATAATGTATAGGAGCTCGGAGTGCCTCTGATGAGATGTAATCTTCTTTTCACCGTAATAGTACCTTGTTTGGTCTTTTACTAAACCTTGTATGGTGTGTATGACGATGGAATAAAAGAAGCAGTTTCTGTATCTACCATGTCATACAGATGATCATCTTGCATTCCGAGTTATTCCTTACATTCTGTATCCTATGTCGGAATCTTATCACTCTGACTAAATCATTGTCTTGTTTACCTAGGATGGTCAACACGCGCAATAACCCTGCTCCTCAAGAGCAGGCCGAAGGCAGTGAAGTCAGGAATGCAAATTTGCCTCATCCTCCTTCCCTATCCGAGGTTATGCTGGAAGCCGAGAGAAACAAGCGGGAGACCAACCGTTTGTTGGAGCGTATTGAACAGAACACAGCACACCATCAGAGAAATAACTTGGTGTCACTCAGTGATTTCATCAAGTTACATCCACCCACGTTCCACCACTCCGTCGAGCCTCTCGACGCTGATGACTGGCTTCGCAGTATTTCTCACAAACTGCGTTCCGCGCTAGTAGCTGAGGCTGACAAGGTCACCTTTGGTGCATATCATCTTGAAGGCCCCGCCAGTCTATGGTGGGAGAATTATGGAGCTATGCGCCCAGCGGGCCATGTCACTACCTGGGCTGAATTCAGCGAGGCTTTCCGTGAACATCACATTCCGGAGGGTCTCATGGACCGTAAACGTGAGGAATTTTGCAGTTTCACTCAGGGCCGACTCTCTGTGGATGCTTACAGCAGGGAGTTCGGTAACCTTGCACGATATGCAACTGAGGAAGTTTCTACTGATGCCAAGAAGCAAGCAAGGTTCCGTAAAGGACTTAGTCCTGAGCTTCGTCGCGACCTCCGTCTGCATGAGTGCACATCTTTTCAGAAGCTTGTTAACAAGGCCATCAGTGCTGAGACTGGTCAGACTGATTATGACGCAACACGCAAGCATGGCCGTGACGTGGGTTCCTCATCCGGTGCTGGTCCTCAGAAGCGCCGCGTGTGGGTGCCTAACACTGCCCTGCCACCCAGGTTCACACCGAGGCCATCCTTCCAGGCGCCTCGCCCCGTTCAACAGTTTGCACCAGCCAAGCCCTATGGTGGTCCAACCAACAATGCTCCTCCACGCGCCAATTCCGTGACTTGCTTGAAGTGTGGGGAATCAGGCCATTATATGCGCGAGTGTCCCCAAACCAACCCCAACCAATCTGCTAAAGCTGTTGGCCGTGGCAAGCCGACAGGGAAAGTGTTCCACGCCAAGCCGGCCACCGCTACACGTGGCCATGTCAACTGTATCTCTGCCGAAGAAGCTCAAGAGGATCCCAACGTCGTTCTCGGTACGTTCCTTGTTAATTGCCACCCGGCATCTGTTCTTTTCGATACAGGAGCATCTCATTCATTTATATCCGAGAGCTATGCTCGTCTGCATAACACCACATTCTGTGAGATGCCCACCTCTATGGTAATTCAAACTCCGGGATCCAAATGGCAAACCTCTAGGGTAAGCCATGGAAATGAAATCCAAGTCGACAGACTTGTTTTCCTTGCATCTTTGATAGCTCTTAAATCTTCAGATATTAATATCATCTTGGGTATGGACTGGATGTCAGCCCATCATGCCAACATTGATTGTTTCTCTAGGACTGTTCAACTCACCCATCCTTCAGGGAAGATAGTCAATGTCTTGACCCGAATAGCCAAGCGACATTTAATTCTCTTAACGCCAGTCCTTTGCCAGACCTTGAGGACGTCCCAGTAGTCCGTGACTTTCCGGATGTCTTCCCAGAGGAATTGCCAGGTGTTCCACCTGACAGGGATGTGGAGTTTGTAATAGACCTCATTCCAGGAACCGTCCCGATTGCTAGAAGACCCTATAAGATGGCACCACTAGAACTAGCTGAGCTTAAGAAACAACTTGATGAGTCCTTGAAAAGGGGTTTCATCCGACCTAGTTCATCTCCGTGGGCTTGCCCCGTCCTCTTCGTCAAGAAGAAGGATGGTACGGACCGGATGGTTGTAGATTATCGACCTGTCAATTTGGTCACAATCAAGAACAAATATCCGCTCCCCAGGATCAACGACCTGTATGATCAGCTCGCTGGATCCTCAGTCTTCTCCAAAATGGATTTGAGGTTGGGCTACCATCAAATCAAAATCAGGAACGGGGACATTCCTAAAACGGCCTTTGTTACTCGTTATGGCCAATACGAGTACACCGTCATGTCCTTCGGTTTAACCAACGCTCCAGCCACTTTTTCTCGGTTGATGAACTCAATCTTCATGGAGTATTTGGATAAATTCGTCGTGGTTTACCTCGATGACATACTCATCTACTCCAAGAACGAGGAAGAACATGCCGAACATCTAAGGCTAGTGTTGAAGAAACTTTGAGAGCATCGCCTTTATGCCAAATTTTCTAAATGTGAATTTTGGTTGTCAGAAGTGACCTATCTGGGTCATGTAATATCTGGTAAAGGTATTGCTGTTAACCCTGAGCGAGTTCAAGCCGTCCTTGATTGGACTCCGCCTGAATCGGTCAAGCAAGTTCGGAGTTTCCTTGGCCTAGCGAGCTATTGTCGTCGCTTTGTCGAGAACTTCTCCAAAGTTGCTAAACCTCTCACCGAACTCCTCAAGAAAGATAAAAGGTTCGAATGGACTCCACAATGTGAGCATAGCTTTCAGGAACTGAAAAGACGCCTGACTTCTGCTCCCGTGCTGGTACCGCCAGACTTCTCTAAGGACTTTGTTATCTACTGCGACGCCTCGCGACAAGGACTAGGTTGTATTCTCATGCAAGATCGACACGTAATTTCTTACGCTTCATGGCAATTGCACCCACATGAGGAGAATTATCCTACTCATGATCTAGAGCTTGCAGCTGTAGTCTATGCACTTAAAACCTGGCGACATTACCTCCTCGGTAATCGTTGCGAAATATTCACTGATCACCAAAGTCTGAAGTACATCTTCACCCAACCAGATTTGAATCTCAGGCAAAGACGTTGGGTCGAGTTGATCACAGATTTCGACTTAGGAATAACTTACACCCCAGGGAAAGCCAACGTCATGGCTGATGCGCTAAGTCGTAAATCTTATTGTAACAACCTGATGTTACAACAAAGTCAACCGCTTCTCCATGAGGAATTTCGGAAGCTTAACCTTCACATTGTTCCTCAAGGATTTCTTTCCACCTTGGTGGCGAAACCTACTCTTACGGATCAAATTATCGCTGCCCAAAAGCGAGATAAGGGAATATCTAAAATCAAGGAGAACATTGCTAGCGGAGGTGCTAGTTGTTTCTCCACAAATGATCATGGTGTTGTGTACTTTGAGAACCGTGTAGTGGTTCCCAAGAACCAGCATCTACGGCAGTTGATCCTTAAGGAGGCTCATGAATCTCCTCTCACCATTCATCCCGGTAGTACTAAGATGTATCAGGACCTACGCCAGAGGTTCTGGTGGACTAGGATGAAGAGAGAAATTGCTCGGTATATTGCTAATTGCGACGTCTGCCGTCGTGTAAAAGCAGAGCATCAACGGCCTGCTGGCACCCATCAACCCCTAGCTATTCCTGAATGGAAATGGGATCAAATTGGTATGGATTTCATTACCGGTTTTCCCAGGACCAAGAGAGGGAATAATGCTATCTTCGTCGTTGTCGATCGTCTTTCCAAAGTAGCCCATTTCTTACCTGTTCGTGAGAGTATAACCGCTAGTCAATTGGCAGACTTATACATCTCCCGAATAGTGTCTCTCCATTGTGTTCCTTTGGAAATTAACTCGGATCGAGGAAGTCTTTTCACCTCTCGATTTTGGGAAAGTTTCCAAAATGCTATGGGAACCCACCTTTCTTTTAGCACCGCTTTTCACCCTCAATCGAGTGGTCAGGTAGAACGCATCAGCCAGATCCTAGAAGACATGATTTGAGCCTCTGTTATCTCATTCGGAATGGAGTGGGAGAAATGCCTTCCATTTGCCGAATTTGCTTATAACAACAGCTATCAATCTAACTTGGGTAAAGCCCCTTTTGAAGTTCTCTATGGACGACGGTGTCGAACACCCCTTAACTGGTCAGAAACCGGGGAAAGACAATTCTTTGGCCCGGATATGATTCAGGAAGCAGAAGAGCAAGTTCACATCGTTCGTGAAAAGTTGAAAACAGCCCAATCTCGTCAAAAGAGTCAGTATGACCGAAAACATAAGGCTATGACTTTCGAGGTTGACGAGAAGGCTTACCTTCGGGTTACTCCTCTGAAGGGAACCCATCGTTTCGGTATCAAAGGCAAATTGGCTCCTCGTTACATTGGAACTTCCCGTATTCTCGCTAAACGAGGAGAAGTTGCCTACCAGTTGGAACTACCTCCGCATCTTTCCAGAGTCCACGATGTCTTCCACGTTTCTCAACTCAGGTGTTGCTTCTCGGATCCTATCCGTGGAGTGGACCACGAAACGCTTGATCTCCAAGATAATCTCACGTATCGAGAGTACCCCATTCGTATCCTCGATCAGGCCGAGCGTACCACTCGACGTCATAATATCAAGTTTCTCAAAGTTCAATGGTCGCACCATTCTGAAGATGAAGCAACTTGGGAAAGGGAGGATCGTCTTCGACTCGAGTATCCCGCCCTCTTTCCGGAGGAACCCAAATCTCGGGACGAGATTCTTTTGAGTGGGGGTGAGTTGTCACACCCTAGCTAGTTCATGCATTAGAGTGTTGCATCATGTCTATTCTTTCATCAGAAACCTGAAATGGGGATGACAGAACCCCCAGCCCCCTCTGAAACCAACTAGGGTTTACCAAAAACTTTTTCAATGAACCCGAAATGCCCTTCTAAAATGCCCATCATTTTTGTCTTGGTTCAGAACCTCTGCCAAAAGTGATGCACATTTTCCTAGGTCATCTTAGGGTCTTTGAATTAAATCATAGATATTTGAATTTGGGCATTTAAAATTATATAAAATATTCAAATGCTCAAATATCTCCAAACTAAAATGTTTCATGTTGGAAATAATCCAACTATGGACCAGGAGTAGTTTGGTGATTTTAGGAGTTGCCTAAGTATTTTTAATAATTCAAAAAAGTTGCAGAAGTATTAAAAAAACAGAAAACAGGAAGTAACAGGAAAACTTACCTGGCGCCCAGCACCCGGCCCACCTGCCGGCCCAGCCCAGCGCCGCGCCAGCGAGCTGCTTGCCGGCCAGGCAGGCAGGCAGGTGCTCGATGACGAGCACCGCATGGGTGCCACGCACCTACTCGCCGCCTCGCCGCTCCACTCGCCGGCTAACGTCGTGGATCACTCCCCCTCTCTCCCCCGAACCCCCCAGACACCCCCTCTCCTCTCCACTCCTCCCCCTCGCGCTCCCCAGCCATGGCCGACGCCACAGCCGCCGTGCCTACGTCGTAGCCGTGCTCCCCGCCGCCCGTGCGTCTTCTCGTCGTGTCCAGGAGCTCCGCCGCCCTCCACTTCATCGAGCTAGCCGAGCCCCGAGCGCTCGCAAGGCCCGAGCCCACCGCATCGACCTCGACCGAACCGCCGTCGCCGGAGATCCCCTTCAACGCCGACGTCGCTCCGGCCCGTCCCCGGCCGCACCAAGTGCTTCGTCGAACTCCCCGTGAGCTTAGCCATCTTCCCCTCCCTTCCTTTCTTGCTCCCGAGATGTGTAGTGACCTCCCGGAGCTCAACCGCACCCACCGCCGCGGAGCTCGTCGCCGACGTGCTCCCGGTCACCCTCCGGCCACAAACTGGTGTCCATCATGTTCACCATGTCACGTAGCACCTAACCAGCTACTCCCCGCACCTCACCGACCCCTCTAGCGTCAAGTTCATCTTCGGCCGAACTTTGGTGGCTGCCAAAGTCGTCGCCGGCGCCAACTCCGGCCACCCCGACCCCAACGGACTCCACCAACAGCTGCGGCTCCTCCTCAGCTCCACTCCGATGGCCTCCGCGACTCATTTGGTGGCCGAAACGGCCAAAACCACTTCCGCTGCCGCGTCGGGCTCGCCGGCGGCTAAACGCCGGTGCAGCCGACCTGGGTTTGACCATGGGTGGGCCCTGGTTGACTCTCCTGAGTCAATGACAGGTGGGGCCTAGCCCTGTTAATTAAATAGGTTTAGTTTTAATTAAACTTTAACTAAACTAATCACACTGACATGCGGGACCCACTGTCAGGTTTGACCGGACCGTGTCCCGTTGACCTGCTGATGTCACACTGACGTCAGGCTGATGCAGTAATTGATTTTTTCTGGATTTATGCTAGTATAGGAAATTCCAGAATATAGTTTAAACTTCAAAAATTCATAACTTTTAATCTATAACTCCAAATCAGACAAGTTATATATGAAAAATGATCAGAAAAATCCAATCTATCCATCTGTACTATTTTCATGCATGATTAAACAAGTTAACTTGAGGTTTAATGCAGAACAAGGTAAAATACTTTAAAGGGCCATGTATGAGTTTGAAATTTGAATCTTTGGTTCAAATTGGTTCAAACCCTTCTGGTCTTAGTTGCATTAGCCCAACACACTCATATTGCCATGTTTCATGCATGCATCATATTGTTGCACATTGTTTGGTGATGGTTGTGTATCAGTGTTCTTTGCGGCAGGTTCTGTCTCCGAGGAGTACCGTGATTACCCTAACGAAGAACCGTATCAGTGCATCGAACCATCAGGCAAGCAACCAACCATTTGATCATATCGATAAAATCCCATGTTCTCGCTCCTGCTCTCTTTTACTGCATTAAGACAACGCGTTTCAAACTGCTGTGTGCTACGGTAGTTGAACCCACTTCCTCTGCATGATTCATTGCCACAGTAACTAGATGAAACCCACTAGCATGTGTAGGAGTTGATTGAGCCATATGTATGTGTTGTTCCTACCTTGCTATGCCTGCTATGCTTAGAGTCGTGTCAGGTCTGGTTCATCTGGGTGATGGGCTAGAGTGAAATAATTATGTCGGTAATGAGAGTGGTGTGGTGAACACGATTTGGTAAAGGTATCGATGAGAGGCCATGTAGGAGTACATGGTGGGTTGTTTCATTGAAACCGACCTTAAGCACTGAGATCTGTATGTGTGATTTAAGATACAGCTACTACCATGCATTGGGCCCTGAAATATGACCCCGCTCGACTTCTTATCCACCCTAGTTCTCTGTCCAGGAGTTGCAAGTAGTTTCTGGTGTTTGTAGCCTACTGGAGGCCGTGGACAGCGCTGGCCGTAGGGGTGGGCTGTGATGCGGTAGGTACGTGGCACGGTGTACCGAATACCCGTTAGGTATCTCAGGAACCCTGTTCACATCGTTTGGGGCTGTGAGCGAAACCTCGGCCGGATCTCCTCATGGATGGAACCCGAATAGGCGATAAACCTGGACTAGAGACTTAGGTGTTTAGGTAGGTCGTGGTCTACACCCACGTCGGCTTTCGCTTGAAGTCTACCGAGCACATGTCGTGTGCAGACGCTAAGTGGTGGAAACATGTATGAAGAAGTACACCCCTGCAGGGTTATCATGATCTATTCGAATAGCCGCGTCCGCGGTAAAGGACTACTTGGTTGCCTATACAGCTCATAGACAAGTAAATGGAAACTACTAAAAGCCTCAAGATAAGTGTGAGTGCCAAGGATGGCTCCTCCGTAGGAAGACGAAGGTGGATCCTCGGTAGTGTATTGAAGTGGTGAGGAGTGGACTCGTGTGCGCAAAACCATTTCAAGTTGGAGTCTCGTAGGATAGCCTAGCCAAGAGTCAAAGCTGGCTTGCTGCAACAACTCCACCAACCCTTCTTGATAATGTGCATGTATGTAGGATCTGATGTAAGTCTTGCTGAGTACCTTTGTACTCATGTTGCTATAATTTACATTTTACAGAAGACGCTGCAACCCCTTTTGATGGGTTCTTCGTAGACGTTGACATCAATGAGTAAGCTAAGGCCCAGGTGGTGATCCTGAGCTTGTGAAGGACCACGTAGTATAGCTAGGCTTTCCAAGCCTCTTTTATTTTACTAGTTGTCTGTACTCAGACAAGTTACTTCCGCTGCTGGTTTGTATGACTGTATGACTTGAATGTTGGGTCGTGTGACCCGTACCTATGTGTATGTTATGTATGGCTCTCTGAGCCTTAAATAAAGTACTTGTGTCGTAGAGTCATGTTGTGATGCCCTGTTGTATTTGCACATATCGAGCATATTGTGTGTATGATTGAAATGCTTGGTATGTGTGGGATCTGACTATCTAGTTGTTTATCTTTAGTAGCCTCTCTTACCGGGAAATGTCTCCTAGTGTTTCCACCGAGCCATGGTAGCTTGCTACTGCTCCGGAACACTTAGGCTGGCCGGCATGTGTCCTTCTTCGTTCCTGTGTCTGTCCCTTCGGGGAAATGTCACGCACTAAGTACCGGAGTCCTGTTAGCCCGCTACAGCCTGGTTTACCGGAGTCCTGCTAGCCCAGTGCTACAGCCCGGACCCACTTGCTGATGACCGACACATTCGAAGCTGGGTCATGGATGCTTGTCCCTGTAAGTCTGTGCCACTTTGGGTTTACGACTAGTCATGTCAGCCCGGGCTCCTTATCATATGGATGCTAGCGACACTATCATATACGTGAGCCAAAAGGCGCAAACGGTCCCGGGCAAAGGTAAGGCGACACCCGTGGGGATACCGTGCGTGAGGCCGCAAAGTGATATGAGGTGTTATAGGCTAGATCGATGTGACATCGAGTCGGGGTCCTGACAGGCATATCTCTGGAGCCGGACACACGGGAGCGATGGCCCCCAGGCGTGTCGACGGCAGGGGCGATCTCAGGTTCGGACCACAGCCGGACACGGTCCTGGAGACCTTTAAGGCTCCAGGATCGGGCGAGCAGCCACCTTTGACGGGGGGAGGCTTGCCTACTCCGCCAGCAACCTCTGTCCAAGCAGAGCTGTCGGGCCGTCTATTGACAGTGTTAAGGAGCGCGTCTATCATCAATGAACATCGGAGCCTCATGGGTGCGGTGATTGAAAAGATTCAGTCCGCCGAGAGCGGGCTGAATGAGTCCTGCATTGGCCTTATAAAGGCCTTTGAGGTATATTTTTGCAAACCTTTTGGATATTGTCACAGTATGACTAGTAGCCCCTGATGCACTGTCCGGCGAAAGAGAGAGAAAAAGCCAGACAGGGGATCAAATCATCCGCTTTTGCAGGAGCCTTTGTGAATGACGTATATCCCTTTGTTTGAGAATAGGCGTCTGCAGAGAAGACCGCCGCTCATAATGCGGAGGTGTCCGGTCTGAAGCAGAGTCTGGAACGGGCCAAAGAGGAACTTGGCCGTGTGAAGAAGCAATTGGAGGACAAGCAAGGTATGTTGAAACTTTGTCTTGAATTCGGCATGAATGAGTAATTGTGCCTGATGAAAAGTATTTTTATTGTATGCTCTAGGAGCGAGTGCCGAATTTGAGGCACTGAAGAAGGCTGTGGCTGACGCCAATGAGAAGGCTGCCGCCGAACATGCGCTTCGTGAGAAACACAAGGCCAGGGTCATCGAAGCTGAGCGAGAGCTCCAGGAGGCTGTGAAGAAAAGTGATGCCTTGGAGCAGAGTTTAGCAGGGAAAGAATCTGAACTCGCTCAAGCTCTCCAAACCATGGAGGATGCTCGGGCAGAAGCCCGCGATGCTGTGAAGGATATTCAGGAGGCACGAAAGGTTGCGGCTGGTAAGGCCTTTTTGTATTCAGGGACATCTTTTCATAGTAATGTGGCTCTAAGCGACAACCTGAATTCTTGTATCTCCAGGTGTGTTTGTGGACCTGCCACGCAGCATATCAGATGCTGCCCAGTTCTACCGTACTAAGGAGAAGAAGTCTGCGGAGAGGGATTTCTGGTCGCAGTATTTGGCGCCGAATTATCCGGTGCCCTTTATCGATCAGCTGAACCAGCTGGTCGAACTGCACCAAGCGGCCGAACTAGCCCTGAAGGACTTGGTTATCCGGATGTGGCCCGCGGAGCCCATTCCGAGCAGTTACTTCGGACTCGTGAAGCGGATTGTTGGAGCTTGCCCTCGGCTCGATGTCATCAAGCGATCGGTTTGCATAGAGGGTGCGCGCATGGCGTTTGCCCGCACGAAGGTGCACTGGGGGAAGCTTTATGCTGAGAAGTTGATGACTGAAGGGCCACCGAAGGGTAAGGAGCATCGCAAGCCCGAGTTGTACTATGAGGGTGTCCTGAAAGGGGCCCGCCTTGTGGCGAACAAGTGTGCTAAAGACACTATATTTACCTGAAGGCCGTCGTGCCGTTGTAATGCGGGAAAATGACACTTTTATTATTTATTCCCTGTTTATGTGAACGCTTGTTCTTCCTGTGCGGCCGATTAGTGTACATAAAACCTAAGAGTTGGCCAGTCATCGGCTTCTGCCCCCACGTAAAAAGTACGGGGGTGTTCGGGACATATCTGAACCCTCTTTATCCCATTGTTGGGTCCTTTTAAGGAGGTGTTCCTCGCTACGAACCAGGCAATCAGACTATAGGGGTTTACCACTCTCACTTAGCCATAGGGTTTCGAGTATGGTGGGCGCAGCCCCTGGTGTTCGGAAGGCCGAACCGAGGGCTCTATTGGCGCCTGATCGGAAGACCGACCCTTCGCACTTTGCATTTATAATGGCATTGTGCAGAATAAATCTTTGAGGATTTTACAACCTCTCGAACAGCTGACCAGCTCTCACCGTATCATGACAGTCAGTTTTCGGCTTTCTCTAGTGAGGTGCTCGTCCGGAAGAACCGGGACACAATCGCAGTAGTTCTCCCAGCACTACCTTAGCCGATAGAGCGGAACGTAAGGTACAAAAACATGGGAGCCGGGCAAACCCAACTAATGACCAAAGACATGATTCGGAGCTGATGCATATAGTGCTATAAGTTCGGGGTGCCGAGCGACCGGGAGGGTGGCTGGACTTTGTCGTATTAGGAGTATTTTGAAGCCCCTGGCATAGTGGGGCCTAATACGATGTACGAGTGCCGTTTAGGGCGAAAAACTGGCGTCTAATGAAGAATGACAGCCGGTAAGTGTTATTTAAATCTACGCACTATAGTAGGATGATATGTCTATGCATATGAGTACGGTTTATGATTATGAAAAGAGGTGTTTTTGGTGGAACCTATGGTGACCGGACTGGAGGAGGCTATGAGTGGATCTAAAGTGAATC